>NC_090923.1:1464006426-1464309457 GCF_040938575.1 Ambystoma mexicanum | reverse complement strand
TAAATTCAACATCCTCTGTCTTGTTTTCAAATTTCTCTATGGTCTTGCTCCCCCCACCTTGCTTCCCACCTCTCCTTCTATTCTCCTACTCGTTCTCTCCACGCTGCTGATCTCTTCAGACTTACTGTTCTACCCGCCCCTTGTGCTCAATCCCGTTTCCGTTTCTTCCAACTTCTTGCTCTACTTCACTGGAACATTCTACCTCTCACTCTCCACTCCATCTCCTCTTACTCCTCCTTCCGCACTTCCCTAAAAGCCCACCTACTCCAGTCACCTGCCTGACAGTTAACTGCTGATTTGTTCACTGTCCAATTCTGCTCAAATTTATATTACTGTCTTTTTCATGGTAAATTGTTCTCCATATTGTTCTCTGCTACATGATTCATAAAGGAATTCACTTTGCTTTTTAATGTATTACCTGTTGTTCTATGTAGAGCGCTTTGGCTAAAAGCGCTATATAAAATCCAATAAAATACAAATACAAATGCACTGGCTGCACACTTTGCCACCAAAACCTAGGACATCCTGAACACCCTTGTTACTCACCCACTCAACGCATCCCACTCCCCATTGCCTCCCTTGGTCACTCCCCCTCCTACCTCTCCCTTCACCCCTGTCACATCTGAGGAAGTCACCAGTGTTGTCTGCTCTATGCAGGCTTCTTCCAAACAGGTTCCCCCTACTCATCCAGAACGTTCAAGGAAAACATTGACTCTCTTGCCCCCGCACTCGCTGATTTCTGCAACCACTCTCACCACTGGCTCTTCCCCTCCTCACTCAAGCACTCGCTTGTGCGCCCACTACTGAAAAAGTCTTCAGCAGACCCTGCCTGTCCATCCAACTACCGCCCTATTTCAATCACCCGTTTGCTGGGCAAACTGCTGGAGAAGCTGGCCTTGCCCCAACTCACCTCTCACACTGAACTTGTTGGTGGTCTCCACGATCATCAATCTGGATTCCAAGCATACAGAGGCAGGGAAACTGCTCTTTGGAACACCCGTGAAGAACTGCTTGCATCCCTGGACTCCAACTAGCCAGCTGTCCTAATTCTACTGGATCTCTCTTCTGCCTTTGACACTGTCAACCATTCCATTCTCATACAAAGGCTACATGATACCCTTGGTATCTCGGAACAGGCTTTGGAATGGCTTACACCTCCTTCCTAACTAACCACTCTTCCCATGTCATCCTGCGCACCTTCTCCTCTCTTACTTCCTTCGCCTCTTGTGGTATCCTGCAAGGATCTAGACTCTCCCCCTGGCTCTTTAACATCTACCTTACTCAGCTGGCACGCCTCATCTCCTCCTTCTCCCCCAATTTCCAGTGTTATGCCGACAACACCCAACTCTTTTTCAGACTTCCTGCTAGCTCACTCACACCTTCCTTCATCTCTGACTGCTGTCTGCCATCCAGGTTTCGTGCTCTTCCAATGATCTTTGCCTCAATGCCAGCAAAACCGAGATCATTCCAATTGGGATCCCTTCTGCCTCCTTCCTCCCTTCTCTCTGGCCTCCCACCTTTGGGCTCTCCACCCGCTTCTTCCTCTGAAGCCAGAAACCTTGGAGTCCTCTTTGACTCCTCTGTTTCCTTCCTAACTTCCACTCAGGACATTGTCAAGAAGTCCCACTTCGAACTCTTCCTTCGCAAAGGAATTCCCCCTTTTCTCACCTTCCCCCAGAAGCTCAATGTTTCCCGAGCCCTGGGTCTTTCTAGGCTTGACTATTGCAACAGCCTCCTCCTCAATCTACCTTCTTCCACTCTGCGACCCCTTCAACTAATCCAGTATAGAGCAGTGAGACTTTTCCTTGGCCTTAAGCCCAGGAACCCCACCTCTCTTGTTCCAAAAAGCCTCCACTGGCTCCCAGTTACTACACGGATCAAATTCAAATCCCTCTGCATCATTCACAAGGCTGTCTGGGGCCGGGGACCACACTATCTGCAACTCTCTCTTACCAAATACTCTCCTTCTAGATCTCTATGCTCTTCTGGCACCAACTCTCTTTGTGTAAAGTTTTTCGCTAAACAGAGAGCAGGAGGCAGCTCGCTTTCCTCAGCTGGATCCCTCCTATTGAACAGCCTCCCCCTCCCTCTGCCTCTTGAGCAGGACCTTCTGAAGTTCTGAAAGCGCCTCAAGACTCTCCTCTTTTCCCCCTCCTTCTCTTCTTCCTCTGCAAATCCCACAGTTGCTGTGATTGGTGTCTTGGACCATTATGCATCCTCTGGGCCTCTGACCATTCACACCCAATCTCCCCAGCATCTGTTTTCCTCCCCACTTGCCTCGGCACACCCTCTGCACTGGAGATTTGCACTTTCCACCCAATGCGGCACCTTGCCGCATAGCACTTACCATACCTTGCACTTCATCTGTGGCTCACCTTGACCACGGACACCACAGCACTGCCCTCTTCCTTCCTGCACTTATGATATATGATATGATAGGTTACTTATAATGTGCTTAATACCCATAGATTTCAAAGTGAGGACCCGGGGTTCGAATCTGTGTTTCTCTGTGTCGCCTTGCTTCCAAGACGAGCACGTTGCCGCTGAGCTATCCTCCCGAGACTTGCATGTTCTGAATACTCACAAGGCATAGTAGGTTTGGCGGTCCCTTCCCCATCTGTATTTTTGTATGTTATTGTACTACTATCCCATGTTACCTCCCTGCTGCCCGGTGGGCACTTTGAAACAGAATGTATTTCTTGTACAAGCGCCTAACAAGCAAAAAATAAGACTGTGCCAAGTGCCATTTGTCTAAAACCACAGTGGGCTACATCCACTGAGTTATCTATCATATGGTCTGAGACACTCTGACCATAAGTGACTATGGCTTTAGCCTCCTCCTGAGACTCAGTTGGCAGGTAATTCACCACTCATGCCATTCACAGCAATAGCTCCCTATCCCACCTGGCCGCAACCATCACCACAGAGTCAGGCTTTGGGTGTCCTCTTAGGCACAATGGAGCTGAATCAGGAGCCTTATATTTTTTCTCTAGTCTTGCCAGCAATGCTGGTGTGGAGAGAGAGGTGGCCAGAATCTCCTCCCCCACCTCCCAAAGTGTATCTAGGATCGGGATTGTAGTTACTGTCCTGCGCCTGTTGTCCCTATGTTCATAGAGGACTGATTTATTTTCTTCCGAAGCCACTTGTATTTTGAAAATCTCTGTGGACTTGGCAATCGTGGAGTGAAATAAGACTATATCGTCCGGAGGCGAAGATTCCCCCTGTAGGGTCATGTTTCTTCGGTTTTTCGATGACAACAGTGTGACAATCATCTGGGTCTGTGTCAAGAGTGTCTTGCAGCAACTCCCCCTCTTCCGGCTCGTACCCATGTGTGTCTGTGTCAGAAAACTCCCTGAAAGGGTTGTCTGGTTCCACTGGGTTGTCCATGGGGTATTCGTGCTACTCCGAGACTGTGATGGTGGATGGTGCTATGGGCTGCCCTGTCCTTTGCGTTGCGGTGAGGACCGCGATGGGGAGGGAGAATGCCTCCTTCTCTCAGGTCTGGGCAACCCACAGTAATGCGATTGCTGCCTTTGGTGACCGCTGACAGATAGTGGTCGCTGTCTAGGCGGAGAACGACGTCAAGTGTTGGCCCTGTGGCACCTGCTTCTAGAGCGGGCCACATGGGACCTGCTTCATGATGGTCTGCCTTCTCCTTGACCTTGTAAAGTAGTAAGCAGCTTAGCTCTTTGCCTCCTCTGAAATACCTCCATTATTCTGTGCATGGATTGTATTAGAGCCGGGTCGAAGGGATCCGCTGTGTCTTCCATGACTGGTTGCCAGTGTGGGCTATGTTCTTTAGGCTGTGCAGGTTATAGCTCCTCCCGCTCTGAATACTCTTCCTGCAGGATGATGTCTGGCAATCCTCCCATTTCTGTTATGAGGACAGCTGTGCAGTTCCTTCTAAGCTACCTAGTTGCAATTCCAAGGCAACTAGCTCCTTCCCCGGGGGATTGAATGTATAAGAGGCTTGTCTACCATGTCTGCTGACATGGACGATGGAGTGCCAGTCGACGACGTCTATTTCTGCTGTTTCTGGTAAACTCTGTCGACGATAATGTCCTTATGGACAAATGCTTTGTGGATGACTTTCGACAATGAGGTTTTCGTCGATGAGGTCATGGATTTCTTGGTCGACGATGATTTGTCTGTTGACAGGCCAGCATTTTAGATGGCGGGAGGCCGTTCGTGGATGGTGGGGAAGGTTTTGGCATGGACGGTGCCCCCATGGATGATCGCTCTGCCGATGAAGAGGAAGATTTAAAATCTTTACCTTTCTTATGATGATCCCACTTCTGCAGGGCCTTGGAAGCCTTTTCTGCCCCAGGGAGAACTTCTCGCACCTTTTCTTCACCTTGGGAGGTAGAGATTACGTTCTGTCCACAGATGAAGCTCTCCTCTTTGGAGCTTGCTTCTCAGTCTGTCTTGCGGAAGTGAAAGGTGCGGTTTTTGAAGATTCTTCGTAAGAAGACATTTTCCTGATTTCCAAATATGTAACATGAGACTTCTATGCCTGTCCTCCAGAGTCTTTTTAGAGAAGGTTTGACACATTTTGCAGAAATGAATCTCATGAGGAGAGAGGCAATAAATACAATATTTGTGAGGGTCTCTAATATAAATCACCCTCTTGCCACATTCCTGAAGTCCCTGAAGAGGGATGTTTTCTCTTTGGCAGTGTGCATTTCTGGCTCTGCCATGGGGTGACAGGAAGGCAGCCAAAAACTTGACGTTTTAGGTGGAAAAGAAAAGTGCCCTAAACTCAGGGACACTACTATGCTGGTGAAGGCACAATCCCAGTTACAGGAGACTACCTTTAGGTGGGGTAAAACATTGATTTAGAAAGATTAAATTGAAGAAAGCTCAGAGAGTTCAAGAGGATTCCCCTGTTTAGTTAGACCCCGGTGAAAAATCTGAAGATGGCTGACTGGGGTGGAGCTTAAGCCCTGCCACCTCAATGGTTAGGGCAAAAAAGGCTAGCATTTTCGCATAGGGAAAACGTTTATTGAAGTACACAATTATTTAAATTACAGAGGATTCCCAGTCTGACGATGGAAACAATTCAAGCATGTGAATATATGAAAGATCCAATGCTGGAGACCTTAAAGTATCCTACCATAGGTTCAGAGTGCATAAGTTGCTGGAACCTATCACAAAATCTGTCCTTTGAGGCGGCAGCCACTGTTTGGGTCCATGAGGAGGAAGATGAAGGTGTCCATGAAGATGTGGGTGTCAGGTACCACCTTGCGTGCCTGGGAGGAGGCAGTGCTCCAAACCCCAAAGAAGAAGTAGGAACCCGGTATGAGTTAGAACAAGGGATTATTGTAGACCAATCCACTCTAACAAATGACTCCTTGCAGACAGTTTGCAGTAAAGTTATTTGTGGAGTCCGAAGTCCTATAGTGTCTGGAGACTCCGGCGAAGACACCTCAGAAATGGCCTCAGTGATGTGTGAGACTGATGCAGATGACTCTTTCTGCTTTACCTGTGCCTAGCCATTATAATGGCAGGGCTGCAGAGAAGTTCTGAAGGCTGATGTATTGGATTTGCGTTGGTCTTGTGATTTTTGGAGGAAATTCTTCCTCTTGTGAGTAGATGCACCGGCTAGAAAAGATTTGGTAGGGTAAATCTTGTGATTTAGGTGAGGAGGCTTGAGTGTCGCCTCACTCAATGTCGCAGACCCAACTGGGGCTTCGGGGCGAGGCCCTGTAGTGTTTTTAGGGTCCTCGGAGAAAGCTCCGGGAGGTCGATAACCTTCATATTTATAAAGCTCAGTAGTCCTTTGATGCTGAAGGGTCACTTTGGGTCTGTCAGACCCGGTCTCGGACCACGAAGGATCCTTGGCTACTGTGCTGATAATATCCTGTGGGGCCTCAGAGCAAGCTCTGCAACAGGTCTCAATGACCCCTCGGTGTGACCACCGGTCAAAGACCTAGGGGCCTCGGGGCGAGCCACGGTAGAGCAGTGGGCAGCAGCAGGACTAGAGTCCCTCTCGCTGTCATGGGGCGCATGGAACTTACTTGGTTTTCTGCACCTTGACGAAGTCTGTGATGTGAGGAGGCCGAGATCTGTGGAAGACTTCACGCCATCAGCATAGTCGACGACAAAGTGTGCAGGGCGAGAGGGCATGAGAGGATGTACAGTGGACCAACCTGTGTTAGGGTTCTGAACACTCTAAACCGAGCGTATGGAAGTCCACGTAAAGCCTACCGCAAGATGAGCAGGCCGTGAATCCTGTTACACCTGTCATAAACGGTACAACAGGTGTTGCCAGGAGGAGTGGCGAGAGGAAACAATTTCGGAGGAAAATGTGTATGCAGCAAATAATTCCCTGCAAGCTGTATGTGGGGTCACCGGGACTAGCCACGCCTGGGCTGCCGCGCCCACCCCACAATGCAAAATGTCCTTAAAGAAAAACTAAATTTTTAGTGCTGTGTAAAAAAAAAAAAAAAGCTCTAGTCCTGTCCCCATGGAGTCCGGTCGCGACCCCATGGAGGGGGCCCCCACAAATATGGAGGAAAAGGGATGGGACGTAGGAGTATTAAGATAACAAGAAAGAAAGTTTTGCCACTCTAGCACGGGATCTTCAACAACAACAATTAATAAAAGAGCAAGCTGGTCCCTTAGCACAGGTAAGTAGGGAGCCATGGAAAACGAGAGAAAAGGAAGAAGCAACCCAAAGTAAGAATCTTATGGTTTAATCAAGTATTACACAACAGAGCATAGTCCAATTTGGGCATCTACTCTAGCATCAAAGTCTTAGCAGTAATTCCTGTTGAAGGAATGGCCTGACTTCCATGGAATCTCTTTGCCAATGTCAGAAAAAAAGTCAATGCGTAAAAATGGAGTCTGAACTTCTCTTCTGTATAAGGGGACCTAGGGTTGCCAAATTGAGGTTTGCTTGTTTCTGGCAGCATAACTGTAGCAGAATGTCATCTGGCGATGGTGTGAAAAGTCTGGCTTTTTATTATTATTTCACATAAAATGATGTGGCTAATTTTGCTGACGAAAGGGGGTTCAGCTAAACGGACCTCCCATTCATAAATGCTCCACATCGAAATTATAGTGCACACATGTGCCTTGCTGTAAACAATGTCCTGACAATTGCAGTGCCAGCTCAGCAGTGGTACAGAGTGAGTTCAAAGGTCACCTGTGCATCTCTGACAGCTGCTAGAACACAAAGTCTCAGCAAGCAGAGACCACATTTTCACTGGCTGCACCTCTGATCTAAATTCTGATAATTGTATGCCTCTCAGTCTGATGGTACATAAACAGAAATAATTACGTTAATGGTGATTCCAGTACTCCTAGTCCTTGCTCTCCCTCCTTCACAACTGGCTGGGACAGCCTGCACCACAGGCTGGACAGGAAACAGCTTCTTCAAAAGAATGGGCTGTCACTTTAATGCTTTTTTAAAACATTTTTTATTTAAGATATATGGTTTGGTGGTTTGGTACAAACCTTGATTTATGAAATTCTATTCAGATTAACATGATTGTATCATTACATTCAGTTTCTTGCGTCCTTTATGTCAAAGGCCTTATTAAAAGTTATAATGAATACTATCAATTGGTTAAAAAAAAAGTTCCTTTAAGAACTGTATCAATCCAAAGATTAATGTAAAATTATCTCCCAGTAAAATCTTCGACCACTACTCTTCCGTCATGTAAGTTTTCATTTGTCCAATGATGGTTCCCAAATATCTAGTTCTCAACCAAGCCAGGCCCGTACATAACAATACAATGCCTTTCAATGTTTCTACCATCCCTTCAAAACTGCAGAATCTGCAGTTGAGGTTGTTGCTTGTTTTTCTTTTGAGCCTCTATTTACATTTATCGGTAATATGTTCCAGCGGAATCTCAGAAACTGGTCTCGATATATAGCGGGCTTAGGAATTTAGTTAAATATTTTGTCAGGGAATTGTATGCCCTAGTTTCTCGGCTCAAATTTGATTTTGGTTTGTATTTATTTGCTACTTGTTCTGTCCCAATCCAGTCATATTCCCATAGCTTCCTCTTCACATGATCTGAATTTATCTCTAACATTTCTTGGGTGGCACCCAGATGATCCAGGATTTATGAACATCTTTATTTCCACTGTTTTAAAGGAAAATCTTCTCTCATGTTGTTGATGCAAAGTATCTGGTATGGAAAATGCATTTTCTTTATAACAAATGTTCTGTTTAAAGAAAGGATTTTCCACACTGTCACTGCATAATTGTAATTGTTTGTTTGTAAAGCGCTTATACACAAGTGAAGTGTTTTTGCAAGAGGTATATTCCTAATTGCACCAACTGTAATTATGAATTCCTTTTATTTACATCATAGTAAGGTAATGTGTTTCAATAGCACCACAGTACCAAAAGTTTCTTTTACAACATGTCTTTGATTTCTCCAAAGTTATGCACAATCGTTTCTCCCAATTTTTCTTTCATATATTTTATCGCATGTATTTTCTCTCAACACGTGTTTCTCCATAAGTTTATAGTGGGTTATCAGTAGCGAATCTAAAATTGTTAAACAAACACAATGGTATTACAAATTTAACAAAACATAAAACAATACTAGATCATTTTTCAATCCATTTTACAAGAAAAAGACACCCTATTATTTTTGCTGAGCGCCACCAGTTCTTCACTGGGTTTAAAGGTTATGATTCTCCAATTTAGTTGTCTAAGTTATTAGAACCTAGAGCAAAAAATAAAAGGCAAGAAAATCCTTCCTTTATCTTTTTCAAAAGATTATGATAAACAAAAGGGATGCTAGTATTCATGAGTCTCTTGATAGAAGAGACACTATTGGAGCTGTTCTTACCGGTCTGGATGAGGAAGAGGGAACTGCTTGTCCCAAAATGTGTGCCGCCGATCTGTGACACGGATCTAAACTGAATTCCGCTGCCTTTTATTCCTAGGCGTGATGATGTTATCATGCCGTATTGCGCAATGACATCATCATGTTCCAACATATTGCAGCCATTTTCACAGGATTTTAAAATGAATATTTACCATTTTCTTCCACCCTAAAAGAGACGGATGAGCAGCACAGAAGATAGCTATTAAATGTTTTGAAATTTGATTTTCAGCACTATAGTTATATTTAAAGAGCCTGATTTATGATCAAATTCTATCCGTATTATAACTTTATAATTGGCCTATAGCGCAATTAATTCATTTCGTTCACCTTGCGACTACGTCATTTCACTCCAATGTACAACACCCATTTTTCTGTTTTTTGTGTGTTTTTTTTTAGGTTATTTTATTTTGCTGGATGCAGATGACATCTGCTTCCATATACTCACTGGTTACCTGATTTAATTGAAATTCTTGTCTGGCTTTAAATTCAGCACCTGTACAGCCTATTACATTTGAACTGACTGCTTGGTTTGATTATGGTGAATGGCCAGCATAGGTTTAAACCCTCTTTTATGGTTTCAGTATTTAGGTACTCAACATCTTATCTAACTTTTGGCACTTTTGGTGTTCGAACCTTTAGTGGTAGCATTTTTAGATCTAATAGTTCAGGCGAACCATTAGATTTGGTCAAAATGACCAATACCTTTTTGGACATGTCTGAAATGTGAGAAGAGAAGGTGAGGGTAGTGTCGAAGATGACCCTCAGATTTTTTGCCTCACTGGTGGGTGGGGGCACAGGACCAAGGGAGGCCGGCCAGAGTGAGAGTGGGAGCAGGGGTCCCGATGAGGACGACCTCTGTCTTGTTGGCATTAATACAGAGGTCGTTCGCAGCACACCAGGACTGAATTGCAGACAGACATTCAGGAATGAGCGAGGAGGAGGAAGAGGCCGCAGGTAGCCTGAAAGAGAGCTGTGTGTCATCTGCATTGCACTGAAAGTTGGAGGCAAAGGCAGAGATTTTGTGGGCCAACGCAGCCATGTACACATTGAAAAACCAGGGGGATAGATTAGATCCCTGGGGGTCACCACAAGTAGAGAGAGTAATAGCTGAGAGAAAGGAACCAAATTCCACTTGGGAAGGACGGTCAGAGAGAAAGGACACAAGCCACGCCAGGGCCTGATCTGTGATGCCCTGTGTATTACGAAGACGGGAGATCAGGATGTTGTGGTTTGCTGTATCAAAAGCAAAGGAACGGTCAAGGAGAATAAGGACAGAGGGAGAGTTGGAGTCAAGGTTTGAGAGCAGGTCTTCACAGGTGTCCAGAAGAGCAGTTTCCATGCCTCTGGATGCTCTAAAGCCAGACTGATGGTCATAGATTGAAATCAAAGATAGTTTGTATCTAATGACTGATGTAGGAAACCTCTTTGGTAGACGAAGAATCTGCCTCCAAAATGTGCCCTCTGATGAAGGTGTAATGAAGGCCACAGATCCCAAGGAGTAGACAGGAAAGCCTCAGCTCCATATGTCAGGTGTTAGGAAGAATTCTCTATTTAGGCTGAATTTCCTAACCTAGTGAGTCCCCCAGCAGCTTTGCTGGATTTCTGGAGTTTTTTTTTTCTCCTGCCAAGAGTGAGACTCTTTTTCTCCCACTCTTGGACATGATTTATGGTGTTCCTTTGACTGCTGATGTGTTTTATGGGCTATGGGGTCCTTTACTCCATAGGGTTTCATGTGTTTTTACTATGTGTGTTACACAGCACCCTCCGTGCAGTGACACAGGGGTGTCATAGTGACACCCCACCATAGACTCCATACCCTGGGACTGACTACTGTCTCCCAGGGCATGTAAAGTCACCATTGGCTTTACTAGTCCCAAATTATGAACAGAAACCAGTACAAACCATCATATTGTGGACGTACTGGTCGGGGCAATTTGATTGTCCCGGGATCTGTTAGTCGAGGGGGCACGTCTCCGTCCCCTCTGATCGAGTTTTGGCTGGTGGCAGTGGATTCTACTTTTTATATTCGACCGCGAATATATCCCTATGAGATTTTGCTATTGTTCGAGGCTACCAACTTTAATTATTTAATTCTCATAGCCTCGGACATACCGCCGGTTTATTTATTTAATATTAATTCGCTGGTTGGTATTTTTTGCCAGGACTCGATTCTAAAATGGTGTTTGTGTTCTCTTCTGTGACTCCAACCCAAGTCGAGCCCTTTGTTCCACTTTTGGCGGGCTTCTCCACAGACGCCTCCAAAAGTGGTGCCACTCTGTCTGGGTACCACAGAGGGTGTGGGAGGGGGTTTAGGCACCCTGGACTGAGTTACCTTGGTAACTCAAGTCGCACTCTTGTGTGATTGGCCCGAGTGGTGAGCCGGCCGGCTCACCACTTAGCATGTTTGATTGACAGCTAGGCTGAGTGAATGGGGGTGTGCTGCATAAAAGCAGGGCTTTGGGGAACTTCAGAAGTCGCCACAGGACCTGAGCACGACGACACCACCGGTGGAGCCCTGCAGGACCGACTCACCACTTCCCGACGACAGAGAAGATCTCCCGGCTGCAGAGTCTTCTTCCCCTGACTGGTGGGCACAACCAGTTTACCTTCTTTTCCTCGCATCCCAGGACGTCTTGTGGTCGAATTGCCCGTGCCAAGCACCCCGGCAACCGGATAGCCACTTACCACTGGACCGCGAATAAAAGGACCACTCCTTTTACCTGAGAACTCCACGGCTGGTTTCTTCCCTGGCAGTGCAACGGACCCCTGTCTTCATCCCCGACCAGATCCTCTCTTCCGCCGAACGAAGCACTGACTTGCATCGGCTGCCAGGAACCACTGCTCCCGCTGGAGTATTCTCACCACTTTAAGGTACTGTGTCTGCCAGGCCTCCCTTTCTAAAGATTGCTACAAGGTAATAATAATCCCTTAACCTTCTGGAATGGGCTGGCCGCCTTGATCATATAACTGGTCCCTTTCTTTGGTCCAACTCTTTCTGAACCTTTTCAAGACTTTTGTGCACTTCAACCGTGTGACCTTGGACACATTTCGTTCTGATCCTCTTAAAGTGGATCCGGCCTTCTGAACTCTAACTTCACGGTTTTACTTTGCCTTCCTCTCTTGTTGTGTTCTTGTGAAAGTGTTGGGATCTGTTTCAAATTATACACTGCTTTTCTCTCCCTTTTTAAAACAAATTATTAGAGTGCCATCTGCGTTAAGCGCTCACCGCTGTCTGAAAATAAGTGGGGCTTTACTTAAGACTTGTCTAATATTCTTTTAAGGGAGTGTATATCTTTTAGTGACCGTGTTTTTGAACTGCTTAACATTAGTGCCTGTGTGTGTTTTACTAGATGTGGTTTTAAATAAATAATTATATCTCTTTTACACCAAGCTCTAGTCAGTGTTTACTTGTTCTACTGTGTTCTTTTGACCTATTGTGAATACTCTGTATACTGCCTAACTCTACTTGAGGGAAGTCTGACTGCTCAGCCACAGCTACCAAGTGAATCTGTGTGGTACAGACTGCTACCAAGTGGGTTTACTGCCAAAACACCTGTAGTCTTAAATCTTTTGCAGTGGTCCCAGAGGGAACTGCACAGGTTTCTGCCTAACATCAGGATCAGGATGACTTTAGCCTTATAAAAAATGAGTACAGGACATATTGAAAATTGTTCATATTTGTTGTGGATTGCCGGAGATTGGGCTGTTAGGCTCTTGATTATCGTTCTTAACTCTAGTCTGCAAGGTTTGTCATTTGTACTAGAGTTTATGCATGTTCCTAGGTAAATTATTTTGTTTACTGGAGATAATTTCTCCTGCCCTAAGAACCATATGAAGTGAGGCCTAATTTTTCCTCAGAGTGATCAGAAGATCATGATGTTTGTCTTTTCTCCGTTTATCTGCAAGCCATTTTTAATAAAGTACTCTTATAGGCCGATAGTCTTTTTTGAAGGCCTATTGGGGTCTGATCGATCATTATCAAATCGTCGACGTAGATAACCCAAGACAAGGTTTAGCCATTAATTTTCGGAGGGAAGGCACGCCCAATGTTCATTGTCTCATGCAAATCTGATTAAAAAAAGATTAAATAGGATTGGGGCCAAAGGGCACCCGTTTTAGACCTTTGAATGTATGGATTTCTTTAGCTAAGTGCCCCTGGGAATTCAGTATTATCTGGACTTTATACGAAGAGTACAGGGCCTTGATTGCTGACAAGTTCGGAGGACAATTCCACGGCTCTAGTTTTAACCATAGAATATATCTGTCAATGCTGTCAAGGGCTTTCTTAAGGTCGATAAAAGTCAGGTAGATGTTGGTAAACTTTTTATGGCTTTTAGTTTCAAAAGGTTTAAAAGTAACAGGTTTACTTGAGTTCCCACACCTTTTATAAAGTCTGTTTGGCAAGGATCACTTCTGTTTGCTTTAGTAGTCCAGTCCAAGTCTAGAGATGTTTTAAAATTATTGCTGCGAACAGCTTGCTCAAAACATCCAAGAGGGCAATACGGCGGTTGTTGTTGGGATCCCCCCTATTGCATCTCTTGAATACCGGAATTATAATTGCTGTGCTCCATGTGTCAGGAACTGCTTCCATTCACATCAACTGTTCAAATACTTGGGAGATGAAAGGGATCCAGACTTCCGGGTGGTCTTGATCATGTTATACTAATCCTGTCCGGGCACAGGGCTGTCGCTGCTTTTGCAAGCTTAATCAAAATTTCTAGGTCGTAGGAATCAAATAGAATTACCCAATGCCCCTTCAGTTCCTTTAAGAGGGGATTTTGAGTTTCTCCATTGGGTCCAAATAATTTATGTAAAAATTGTGTCCAGTTGTCCTCTGTCACCATATACGTTAGAAGAGCTGATTGGGAAGATGTTTTGCCATTTAACAGCTGCCAAATTTCTCTTGAGCTTTTCGTTTCCATCACCCTCAACATTAATTTAGAATCTGTCTGAATGATTTGGGCTCTGTACGAAAGCAGCCATTTTTATATTTCTGTTTTCACTTTGTATGCAGTTCTGCTGGAGGTTCGATTTGTAAGAAGCAGATTCCCCGTAAGTCTGTCCGTAGATGTTTTTTCATGCTAGTGATTCCTTCATCGTGGACATGCTTGGGATTAAAGGTGATTCTGCCTCCATTATTGCCAAGACCCCAAAGTCCAGCAGCAATGTGGCATAACTCTCTCCTTTATTGACTTCACAGAGTTTATATTTGGACAATAGAGTAGAAGCATCTTTTGGTCGTATGCGAAGCCTATTCTTCCCTTCCATGATTTCGGCGTGCGTTCTGTAATGGTCAAGTTCTTCCAAAGGTCTAATACTGGATTTCATTTTCAGGAGCCAATTATCACTTTTTTTCGTAACCAATACTTCCAGAAGCTTAATATATTTTATCATGTTGTCAGACACAAAATAGTAGTGTAGAGTCTTTGACTCGGCCCGATTTGTCCAGGTGGGTTTCCCAACAAGGTCTCCCCTGGTTTGGCCATTCAACATCTGAAGGTTTCTTATTTGCATTGCAGCTATCCAGCTAGCCAGCCTGTCTTGAGAATTGTCGGTGGCAGTTTCAAAGTCTGTAATAAAGTTACACCTTTTGTCAATACATGAAACATATAAATCACTGCATATGATTCTTAGTGGCACATTCAATTGGCTAGCATAATCTTTGATTATATCCATAACGGAGTCTATGAAAAGGTTAGGTTGCATTATCTCACAGTTCCAGTATAAATTAAGGATTAGGAGCCGTTGAGCACCTAAATCAGTATCCTTGTTGTGCTTCTGTAGAGTTCCTTGGTTAAAGGGATTCGGATTCCAGGATGAGGCAACTTTGTATCCCCTCCCATTTTTCACCAGGGTAAGGAGGACTGAGGAGGGTCTCCCTTTTGATCCCCTGTAGAATGGGGTTTGTTATGCACAAGCATCTCCCTGCACACCTGGACCCGCCCCAACCCATGCGTCACAAACTGGCACCTACCAGTTCCTCGATTTTTTTCCCACCCTGCAGGTTGTAGGACAGCATATTCCATAGGAGGATGGCTGCATCCTGCTTTCTCTCCTTTCCAACTGGTTGGGAACAAAGACTGTGCAGATTAATGAAATGGGTTGAGGAGACAGCGCATGCCCAACCACAGTACAAGCAAAAACGTTGGAGTTGAAAGTATTTGCCAGACCAGGATCCAAGCGGAAAGGTTGTGAAGAACTAGCTGGCCAAAAAGATCAACTTGCCTGGATAATGCATCCAGAGAAAGGTGCCTCACAAAGGCATGAGGAGCAGCTGTAAGGAACACATGGTGGCAACAGTAAAGACAGACACAAGTGATCACAGTTCAAGAGTGTTTATTGAACAATGAATGCAGGGTGAAAAACGCCTAACCTAAACCTAAATCTAAGATGTCAGCAAGCGTCGACCATCAAATAAAAAATAAAGCATCCTAGTGGCGTTGTGTCAAATAAAAGGGCCTATACTAAAATAAATTATTGCCAAATCCTTACAACTATTTACAGAAAGAGTGTGGGATAGGGTTTTCAAAAGAAGGAAGTGTTCACAAATAATATGTCAGCATGTGATTGCCGGGGGTCTCCCATCCCCACGTTTTAAGCACGGAACAAGGTGGGGCTTTCCCAGCACGAGTTGACAGTTCTCTTTCCGTGATCAGGTTCTGTGAAGGTTAAGTCACCTTTCACTTGAAAGTCTCTTGTCTTCGAGGTTCATAAAATAATAAACAAACAAACAGTTTTGTTTCACATATATACGTTGGGTGATGGCTTCAACCCCTACGTCCCCCTCTTCCGGGCGCAGACCCACCAACAGTTTCTTAATGATCTCAGGACCTCGGATAGCTATGTTCTCTTGCTTTTGAGGGCCTGCCAGGTTCAAGGTAACAAAACCAAAAGTTCAATCATAAAGTTCTTCTCTTTATCCGGGTAATAGTCCTTCACCCCTATGTTCCCCCTCTTCCGGGCTCAGACCCCTCTCAGACGTCAGCCTCCCTCTACTGGGTTCACTATGGTCTTGTGGTGTTTTGGGTGATGATTTCTTACCCTTGTGTCCCCCTCTTCCGGGCGCAGACCCCTCTTGAATCTCAGCCTCCCTCTGCCGGTTCACTAAGGCTTTCCTCTATTTCACAAAATCTTAACGTCTTTTTAAACAGTTTTCATGCACATCCCTCTGGCGGGTTCACCTTTGTCAACATACTGTTTCTTGGGACTTTAGACTTCACCCCTCTTTATCGGCATCCCTCCTCCGGGTACACTCTTGCCAATTTCACTTTAGTGGGATTCACTCCCCTTTACATTCTCAAAGGTTTTCTCTTTTGGAGGCGGGATTCACTTCCCTTGCTTTCTTAACAGTTTGCCTATCAAAGACTTTTGACTGTACAGGGATTTTGCTAGACTTCCTGTATGACCACTTTGACCTGTCTTGGCGGCTCTCCAACGGCATTCTGGTATCAGTAGTATCAATTAACCCGGGATCGACCAGAGTTTCTCGAGTTAGCACCCACGTGGTGCCGCTCCCCTCTGCAGCCTGCCTTCCCCCTACAATTCACAGTTCTTTGAACTCTTCTTAATCTGCCACTTTGTGGGATTCATTCAACACAGTTTGGTTTCTTATCGGTTTCCCCTTCGGATCGCCGGCTGTGATGAACCGCTTGGCTTTCCTTGTCTCTGGAGTCAAGGCTGGTACCACGGTAGAAGGAGTCTCCTTCGCTACGGCTTATCGGCCTAGGTGCGCTCCGGGTACCGCCAACATCTTCTGCATCACAATTGGCCTATTGTTTGCGGTCTTATGTTTCCTCTCACGAAGGCTTTGCGGGTCTGGGACGGAAAGTAACCAAGGATCCTGTGGGGAATTCAACCAGGTTTCATAAAAGGAGGAAAGACTTCCTCCTAGTGTGGATGCATGATGCCTGGGGGAAAAGAGAAGAACATACATCACCACTTTGAGGTCAAGCGGATTTAGGAGCAGAGTCCTAGTTAGTGAAGGAGGAGACTGCTGGCGTGGGTCTTGTCAAAACCTATGCTTGTTTTTGGCAAAATAAAAGCATGGGGCGGAGTCAAGATGGTAGCTCGAAGAGAAGCTCCTTGCTCAGACCCTCCAAGATATTGCAGAATGAAATATTTAGCGGCATACAAAATACAAGTTTTGCAGCACAAAATTGCATTTATTGCTGCATTTTTGTGCTAAGCCTCCTACAGGCTAAGCACCATTTGGGCCAGCTGGGGATCTCCCCAGGCCCCTAAGGGAGAACGAGAACCATGCAGAATGTACGGGCGGGATGAACCATCTGGTGAAGAAGCAGGTCGAGAAGTGCTCTGAAAATAAGCAGAGACACAGTCCAGCACGGGCCACAAGGGCCGTGCTACGAGGACTGGAAGCCAGGGAGAACTGCTGGGGGTGGGTCGGCCCCACATAGGACAGCGGTAGGGCAGCACCAGGAGGACGGAATAGCCCTGTAGAGAGAGCCACTTGCTCCTGCCACTGGAGCAGGTAGTGGTGGAGCACGGAAAACAGCAGGTGCATCCGGGGGTGGGGACGTGGCAGAGCAGAAGCAGAGAAAGAGAGAGAGGGCTGACAGGCCCGGATAGGCAAGGCAGGGTAGAAGTACTCGGCCCTGTAAGAGGGGAAGAGCCCCGGCACCAGATCCCTATGCCATTGAGCTCCCCACCAAAATCAAGAAGGAAATAATGGGCTAAAAAGACTCAGGAGCACGATCAGAGTGCTGCCTTCATATAGAAGTAAAAGGGTCAGACAGACCCTACCACTCTGGCCTGGAGCACTGACAGCAACAAGACTCCACAGGCACCCCACACACATAGCAACCGGACTAGGCTCATCTTGTGTAGAGCGAGGAGAGCTGCGTTAGGAGAGCAGTCTCGTGAGCCGGATTCTCCATGCCCAAAATGAAGGGGAACCTGCCAGGAGGCACCCTCGACAGTGTATTAAAGGTGCTCATTCAGTGCCAGATAGGGGGTTACACCGACCACCTTCAAGAGTAAGCAAGGGAGGATTGGGCACCTTCTAGGGGGGAAAGAGAACACAGGTACACCAACAAGCTGCAGTCACACCATGAAAGAAAGCCTCACAGGGAAATACAGGAAGTAGGGATGTACTGTGTATGCCACCGGACCAGGGAGCTTCCATACAGTAGTAGGAGAAAGGGAAAAATCCCAGGTAAACACACGCAGCAGGGATGCCCCAGGTTGGGCATCACCCAGGACATCTGCTCTGAACACATGATTATCACAACAGAGGGAGGAGGGAGAAAAGGCTCAAGTGCGCGCCACAGGCAGACGGAAGCAGCTAAAACAACACTGGGTGATGTAATTATAGGGTGGCAGGCCAATCCTGCGGGCACTCAGGGATAGAGGGGAAGTGGACCAGAGCCAGAGAACCATTAACATGGCTAAGACTGCCGTTCAGCAGGTGGTTATGGGAATGGGAAGCTGGACGGAGTGGCGTTCCTGGGAGGACCAATCAAGCAGTACGTTTCTAAGTCCCTGGGAGGTGGCCAGCCTTCAGAGTATCCGCTACAAGGTTTGCAAAGGCCATTATCAAGCAGGTACCGTGCGAATGTCTACCTTCCCACCATAAGCAGGGTGTCTGGTGTTCCTTTCACAATGGTGCTGACCAATGGCAGAATAATAAAGTCCCAGCAGTCAGCAAAAATGTTATTTTACTAATTGCAAACTGTTCCTGGGAGCGGTGAGACGGGAGGTGGCGCCACATGGGGAGGCGATGAGTTGGGATACTTTATGATTACAATTTTTATGTGTTGGGATCGGAGGACCATTGATACAACAGCTTCATCTCTTCTTGAGGGAGAGTTACTCCCCGGACACACGCTTCCATTTCAGGGCTAGACAAGGTGCAAGGGAAGAAGACCAGAAGCCATTCTGCAATGAGGGTAACGAAAGATGACCTTGGAGATCTCCAAAAGAATACTACAACTGGGATACAATCATTAAAGGAGGAGATGTAGAGATCCCTGAACGATATGCACAAAGAGAGTGGCGTCGAATGTAGAGACACTGGGCCTCATTACGACCCCGGCGCTAAACCATGGTGCTATTAGCACCATGGTCCATGCCGGAGTCCGCCATGGTGAATGGCGGAATTACCGCCACATTCCAAGGTTGGCGGAGCGGTAATTCCCCATTCACCATGGCCCCTTCCCCATTCCCATTTTTTCCCATAGGGCTCAATGGGAATGGGGAAGGTGCTAATTACGGCACCGTAAATAACGGTGCTGTAATTAGCTCCTAGGTCCCTTTGCGGGTTGGTTTTTTAACGCCTGCTAAAAGCAGGTGTTAAAGTGCAACCCGCAAAGGGACCTCGTAATCAGGCGTTAAGGGTTTAACGGCGCCAACACCTTTTACGCCGCTGTTAACCCCTTAACGCCTGGGTTGTAATGAGGCCCACTGTCAGACTTATCAAATGAGGTGCCCAAAATGCAATGAGACACCCTAGACCTTAGATCATGACCAACCAACTCTTAGATAAATGCGAAGACATAGAAAATCAGTCGCCAAGGGACAACCTAAGGCTCAAAGCGTGAAAGAGAATGCGCAAGGTACCAATTTGCAAGAATTTCTTCACCGCCTCTTCTAATCTGTCTTCGCTGAGAACTATGGGTTAGATCGCACGATGGATAGAGCACAAAGAGTAGGCCCCAGCTGTAATCAACCTGGTGACAGACATACTGGTAAAGATTCAATACTGCACTACAAAAGAAAGGATCCTCGCAGCAACCGGCCAGCAGTACGGATCTCAAGTGCTAATTTTCCAGGATTTAGCAGCATGGACATTAATGAAATGGAAAGTCTACAAACAAATAACTGACCACATGCGATCACACAACATACCATACAGGTAGTCATTCCTAGTGAGTCCCTCCATCACAATCAACAGCTCCTTGCACAAAGTAAACTCGGTCGAGGAAGGCTGCTCGACCCTTGGGTTAGAATGCTAAGGTACCTCCATTTTGACTTCGAGGGCTGCAGCTCCCAATCCCAGCAGGACGAGATAGACTTGCGTGAACAAAAATCAAGAAGAGAAAGCACAACTTCCTACTTCATGAAATAAGGAGGCGAGGTGACCACCAAGGATCCTACATGAACTGAGAACTGTTTCCAAAGGCAGTCTGCCTGGTGATGCTTCACTGTATACTTGGTAAAAATAGGAATGACCACTAATTGATAAATTGATAATTGATCAATTGCAATGCTGCTCCTATTTGTGGGAGCTCAAACTTTGCATTAATAGTGCCAGGAGGGGGGGAAGAAGCACTTCATTCATAATGGTATTTGTTGACTTGAGGGCTGGGGGAAGAAGGAGGTTAGCTGGGCATCAGTTTGGTTTTAAAGTGTGCTTCCTGTACACCTATCGACATAGGGCTAGGAGCAGCAAAGACCAGAACAACAATAATTCCACTCAAATGTTTAACATTAGACATTAGAGGTTTAAATTCCCTAACAAGAGGTCTCATTTATTCAATCTTTTGAAGGATGACAGATGTCGCCTTCTTTCAGGAAATACAGACAACTAAGTCAGACCAACATAGACTTTGTTGCCCCATTGTTCCCTCAGATATTTCAGGCCGATGCCCTTGTGAAAAAAGCAGCAAAAGCTATCCTGATACATTAAGGGACTGCATACACGGTAAAAGCTAAGATATCTGATAAGGCATGGATATATATATATACCGGTTAAGGGGAACCTCACAGGGAGGGAGATTACATTGGCAGGAGCTTACGCAGAAAATGTACACCATAACAGTTTCCTGGTAGGCCTCCTGAACACACAGGGCCTCATTAAGAGTCCGCTGGTAACCGTGTGGGTATTACCGGCCGGTTGCCGCCAGTCCTTTAAATATTTACTAGCACCTGACTCGCCGGTAACACCGGGGTATTACAACCCGGGCGGTCTGGAAAGTCAGGCCCCGTTAAAATTGTAATTCCCCATTCCACAGAGTCCCATAGGGCTCTATGGGAATGGGGAACACGGAAGCACCGGCACCGTTATTAATGTTAATGGCTGCTGTGCCTGGCAGGTTCAGACCTATTGGCCACAGTGGCTCTGGAAGGCAGACTCGTAGTTTGCCGGCCTGGAAACAACGGTGCCGGTAAGCTTACCGGCACTGTTGTTTCCAGACCGGCAAACTTGTAATGAGGCCAACTGTCAGAGTTTGCAGAAGGGGCTATTATCATGGGAGGAGACCTTAACATCTTGATGTAAGCGGAAGGCATCAATCAAAGGCTAAAGCACCTAAAGATAGTGTAGCCTCTCGCTCAGTTTTGAGGAAACTTGAGATGGGCCTAAAAGATGTATGGAGGTGTACCCCTCCACAAACTCGGGCATATACATTTCTTTGCATGTCCACCAGTCCTTTACCAGAATCGATTACATTTTCATCAGCAATTCTTTAGTGTCCAAACCAACTCTCAAGCAACTACCTCCATTGCCACAATTCTGTAAGTATAGAGGTGTCTGTTGCAGCTGAACCCAGGAAAGGGAACAGCTGGTTGATGCCAAAATATGTACTTAGGAATAAGTTAGTGATACAGACCATTCAGAGCAATTCAAAGATTACTTTGTAAATAGCAATACCGAGACAACGTCACACAACGTCAGGTGGGACACCATTTAGCATGAGGTCTCCAGGGTCTAGGAAGGTCTATAGGAAACTTCAAGCATTTTACAGGGAACTCTCAATGCTCCAAACAAACAGAACAGAGCGTGCCGTACTGAGCCTAAATGGGAAATGCTATGAGAAAAATAACACACCAGATAGGCTTCTAGCCAGCGCACTTTGGAATATCAGAAAAGTTATATCCCGTAGTTCTGGATGACAAAGAGATTAAACGCATGGAAAAGAGAAGTATGGCACAAGCTTTCTTAACCTTCTACCCAAACCTTTAAAACAGTAAAGTCTGCAGCAAAGTAGAGCAGGCACTCTGTGCCCTTTCTGCAACACTCCCTAAGTTGTCTCTAGAGCAAAGAGAGACCCTAGACTCCCTCATCATGAAGGAAAAGATTTGGAAAGTCATCTCCACACTTAAGAGTGATAAGGGAACCAGCCCAGACGGCCTCACAAGCATGTTTTATTGAACTTTTAAATAAATATTTTTAAAAACCTTAGTAGATCTATATGATTCTTTTGTAGTTTCAGGAGAGGTAACTGACTTGATAAATGAATCAATCCAGAGTGCTATCTTGAAGCCTGTTCAGGCCCTTGAGTTGTGGGGATCATATATAGACCCATTGCGCTACACAACCATGATGTCAAACTGTTCACCAGAATAACAACGTCAGATTAGAGGAGAAAATTCCTAATATCCTCCACATGGACCAATCAGGCTTCATAAGAGGGGGCAAAACCTTCGATAACACAAGGAAGGTGATCTACCTTATAGATAAAACAATGAGATTCTCAAAGGGCCTGGCCGTCACGCTGATCTTAGATGCTGTAAAAGCGTTCAGTAGAATGGACTGGTCATACTTAGAAGAGGTGCTGAAGGGGACACAACTTACCGAGATGGGTATTTTCTTGTTATAAAAATCTAATTACAAGTATCAGAGTGAATGGCATATCAAACTGGGTGATCCTTCCAAGAGGGGTCAGGCAGGGTTACCACTTGTCGCCACTCCTTTTTATAATGGCAATGGAACCCTGTGCAAGAAGGATACAGGAGGAGCAGAACATTAAGTGTATCACATGTGGAGTACGGGAACACTGTCAGACTTGCTGTGTCATGAAGAGTATTAGGGCCTCTGTCCCCAAGTTCCCCACAGAGAGATACAAGAACACTCTCTGTGCGAGCCTTGAAGCCACAGGTGTTGGTGTTGTTTCACAGGAACCAGGCGCCGCCCAAGACCCCAAGGCTGTTGGAAGGAAGCCAAGTATTAGCACAAACAGGCACAGTAACTGAACTTGCAAGCGAAATCAAATACCAGAAAGTGCTTACCTAAACCCAATAAGGAGGGGGCTGGGATCGGGAGTTGTGGTGCCAGGGGCGCGCAACCAGTCCCTGAAGCCTGGCACCAGATGGTAGTACCGGCTGCAAACACCTGGATGATTCGTGGAAGATTCGTGGCACTTGGTAAGATGTGGAGCACTTGAAAGCAACTGTAACAGTTCAGGGCAAAAACGAAGGCAGGTCCAAAAGCAGCCCAAGGGTCGATTTCGGGTAACTGTGATAAAGTGGACAAACCAGGGAGTAGTTCAGAGGCAGTCCAGAATTCGTTATCCAAAGGTCAGAAATCCGAGTATCCGTGCAGACCAAAATGACAGTACCAAGGAATGAGAAATAGCAATCCGTAGTCCGTGAGCCTAGGTCAAGTAACCGTGAATCTTGAATCTTGAATCGAGACGCTAAACAGTGTTGCGTGAGAAACAGCTGTGAAGCAACGAGTGATTCAAATTGACCGGCTTTTATGCATGGCTCCCGATCACGTGAGCGGAGGACAAAGCACGTGATCGGGAAAGCGTCCCGTAACCAGGAAGTGAATGCAATCCCCTGCTCCTGCCCGTTCGCAACCTCCAGGGAAGTTGCCAATGCAAAGAGGAACCCAATGAGGGCGACCGCCACCCCTGCCTTGAAACATGGACCGTTTACGCCTCCCTCACACCACAGGTAACCTAAGACCATGAACTGGGTGTACCTTGGAAAGCCTAGCGGTGCTACGTGTTGGGGTGTCCCCAGGAGTGGGAGTGCTGGTATCACTACCTCTATTGGCCTGGGTATTAAACATGATGGGGTGCATGTTGGTACCCTTTCCGCGCATGACATAGCCCCCCGTAACGGCCCACAACCACGTGGGCAGGAGGGATAAGACAAGTGAAAACGAGAGACAAGACGCGGGGCATGGACGTCAAACTCAGGAACCCAACACCGTTCCTGTGAGCCAAAACCAACCCAATACACCAAATACTGGAGACCACCCCTGACCACACGGGATCCCAAAATGTCAGCGACCTCAAACTCCTCAGAACCACCCACAGAAACGGGACCAGGGGAATCCCGATGATGGGTAGGAGCGGGACAGGGTTTCAAAAGGGAAGTATGAAACACGGGGTGAATGTGCCAAGAGACGGGAACCGCCAGGCGAAAAGCCACCGGGTTGATCACCTTGGTAACCCTATAGGGGCCCACGAAACGGGGCAGCAGCTTCCGACAACCAGGCAATCGGAGATGTCGAGACGAAAGCCAGACCCTATCACCCACAGCATAGGAAGGAGCCTCAACCCTCTGTTTATCAGCCGCAGACTTCGAAGACACCTGAGCCTCACGAAGATGAGCAAGCGTTTGAGCATGGACCGGCGACAGATCACAGGCACAAGCCACAGCGGCGGGATTGTCAGAAAAGGTGTAATCAGGAATAGGTAAGGTACGAGGGTGCTGACCATACAGGACATAGAACGGAGAGGAGCCGGTGGATGAGTGTTGTGCGTTATTATATGCGAACTCAGCAAGATGTATGACACTGAACCATGACTGTTGATGCTGTAGAATGAGACAACGTAAGTATTGTTCCATGGCCTGGTTCACCCTCTCGGTCTGGCCATCCGTTTCCGGATGATAATCCCTAGGAGTCCAGTAAGTGCCCGCCAGAACCGAGACGTGAACTGAGGCCCCCTGTCCGAGATGATCACAGTGGGTAACCCAAAAAGACAGAAAACAGACTTGAAGAAAAGGTTAGCTAACACAGGGGCTGAGGGAATGCCCAAACAGGGAACAAAGCGAGCCAATTTGGAAAATGAATCCACCACCACCCATATCGTGTTGAAGCCCTTGATCCGTGGGAGGTCTGTCACAAAATCCATCGTTATCGTGTGCCAGGGCATAGGGGGTATAGGCAATGGATGTAGGAGTCCTACAGGGCGCCCGCGGCGATGTTTGCACTGAGCACAGATCTCACATGTGTTCACATAGCATTCAACATCCCGTTTCATGGACGGCCACCAACACCATCGCTTGAGGAGTGCCAGCGTCCGTTTTTTACCGGGATGTCCATTAATGGCACTGTCGTGGGACCACTCCAAAGCAAGGTTGCGGGTGCCCGTTGTGGGTAACAGCAGTCTATTTTGGATAAATGGCAACCCATCATGAATCACCGGATCCCACTCGGAGATTTGTTCAGGGTGTTGTGATATCCATGTACGGATGGACGAGAGAAGCGGCAGTGGTGAGGTACAGAGACAGCTGACATGTTGATCCAGTAAGGTTTCAGGGAAAACGTGCAAGGAAACCCCCCTAGGGGAACGAGATAGTGCGTCCGCTTTCCCATGGGATAAACCTGATCGATGTCTGATTTGGAAATCGTAAACTGCAAAGAACAAATGCCACCACACCTGACGACTATTGAAACACTTAAGTGAAGCCAAGTCCTGGAGATTCCGATGGTCTGTGAATACCGTGACTTGGTGTTTTGCCCCTAATAGGTGATGCCGCCAGACTTGAAAGGCATCCTTGATAGCCAATAGTTCTTTCTCTGTCACGGTGTAATGGCTTTCAGCAGGGGAGAACTTCCGAGAATGAAACGCCACTGGATGGAGCTGACCAGAGGAAGGGCAATGTTGGGACAACACTGCGCCAAGAGCGAAAGAAGACGCATCTGCTTCCACGATGAAGGGGAGTTCTGGATCAGGATGCTTTAGGACGGGGGCAGTAGTGAATGCTGACTTCAATGAATCAAAAGCCGCCTGGTGGTCGTCTAACCACAAGAAAGGCACACTAGGGCTAGTCAATGCCGTAAGTGGTGCTACAAGAGAAGAGAAACCCTGAATGAACCATTGATAGAAATTCGAGAATCCCAGAAATGACTGAAGAGCCTTAAGGTTACTGGGTTCCGGCCACTCTAACACTGCTCGGACCTTGAACTGGTTCATGGCTAGACCCCCGGGAGTGATATGGAACCCTAGGAATTCCACACTGTCAGTGTGGAACTGACACTTCTCGGGTTTAGCAAAAAGTGAATATTGGCGAAGGCGAGACAATACCTCGCGGATGTGTGTCACATGCTCTTTTAGGGTTTATGAAAATATGAGGATATCATCGAGGTAGACGTCCAGCAGGTCATTGAATACCTCGTTCATAAAGCATTGAAACGTGGCTGGGGCATTACATAGCCCAAACGGCATGACCAGGTATTCAAACAAGCCGTATCAGGGGCAGAATTCTGTTTTCCATTCGTCTGCAGGGCGAATCCTGATTAGATTATACGCACCACGGAGATCGAGCTTGGTAAACACAGTGGCGTGGCTTAGCCGGTCCAATAACGGAGTGATCAAGGGTATCGGGTACCGATTCTTTATGGTAATGGAGTTCAAGCAGCGGTAGCCCACACAAGGACGCAAGTCGCCCTCCTTTTTGGAAACCAAAAAATAGGGCTGGTCGCCGGGGAGGTGGGAAGGCGTATGTGACCAATCTTCAGGGCCTTTTGGATGTATTCCTTTAGGGCTTTCTCTTCTGAGGGGGATAATCAATAGATCCAACCCGAGGGAATAGCGGAATCAGAGATTAACTCAATAGGGCAGTCATAAGGACGATGGGGGGGAAGGACTTCAGAGGAACCTTGATCAAAAACCAACTGGAAGTCCTGATACTCTGCAGGAATACCTGTTGCAACTGCCCCCACGAGGTGTGATTCTGCGGGGGAAGCGATGTCATCACTCAATGTAAGCTGAGCAATGGCCCCCACTGCCAGCGGTGGAGACTCAATACCCTCAGGTGCGGTGAGGCAATAATTCTGACACAGCTCAGACTCAAAATGAACTTGCCCAGTCTTCCAGTCAATCAAAGGGTTGTGCTCTTTCAACCAGTGAATGCCCAATATCAGACCAAACTGTGGCATTGAAATTAAGTCAAATTAAATGATTTCCTGGTGGATGTTTTGAATGTTCAACGTGAGCGGGGCTGTCTGCTGCCTAATCGGGCCAGAAATCCAGGCTGTGCCATCCACTGCCGTACAGGTTCAGGGTGATGTTTGTTAATCAAGGGGAGATTCAAAGACCCTGCCAACTTGATGTCAACGTAATTGCCAGTGGCACCTGAGTCAATAACAATGGATACTGAATGAATGACATCTGGTGTGGGTTTTAACGTTGCCTGCACAACCACTGGCCTGACACGTTCAAAGGCAGGTACTGGTTCAGAGGGAACGGAAGAGATGCTCGATCCAGCCCTCGGATCTAGGGTTGAGCATTCCAAAAAACCGGATTCTTTAGCTTGGGACGTCGAGGACAGGTTTTTACAAAATGTCCATTTAAGCCACAATAGTAGCAGGTATTATCGGTTCTTCGATGCTTCCTTTCTATTGGTGAAAATCGGGCTGCGGATTCCGCCTATTTGCATAGGTTCACCACCTGTATCTGTGGAAAGGGAAGCCTGGACTGTATTAGAAAACCCTGCCTCAGATTTGCGTTCAGAACGATGTGCGTCAATCTGTAAGGCGAGATCTAGTAATTCAGTATGCTGTGTGGGCAGAGAGGGAACGACCGGCCTTAGCGTCTTTCATGAAATTACTTAATCCCCTATAGAACACCACAGCCTTCTTTGTATCAGGCCACAAGGTCTCGACAGCCAACTGATTGAATTTGGTGATATATTCTATGAGTGTGCCTCTTCCCTGGGTTAGGTCCAACAACTCGAGATCTCGGGACTGGGCTTTATGTCGTGTGTCAAACACATGGGACATTTCCATCACTAGCAACTCAAAATCATAAAGAGCCGGGCTGTCATTTTCGATTAATGGGTTGGCCCAAGCTGCAGCAGTACCAGCTAGATGGGATAGGGTGAATGCCGCCTTTGTGGTGGAATCAGGGAAGGCCTGGTGTCTACATAGAAAGTGTAACTTACATTGGTTGTGGAATGTATGAAACCTCCTAGGGTCTCCATGAAATCTTTCCGGGGCTGCTAGTGGAAAGGGAGTGGGCATGATTACAGGAACCTGTGGTGCGGCAGCGGGAGCAACGGGTTGCCACGCCGGGGGTTGAGCCACGGAGTCCCCAAACTCTGCATCGGCGGGCAAAGGATGCTGTGCACTTTGGATAGAGTCTAGGTGCTGATGTATAGCCGTATTGGCGGCCGCCGTGTCTGCCCTCAATACTGTGATTGCCTGCACCAATGCAGCCACGGAGTCATCAGCTGCGGCCTCCATACTCAACACGAACACACTGGCTTCACAGTCTGTCAGACTTGCTGTGTCGTGAAGAGTATTAGGGCCTCTGTCCCCAAGTTCCCCACAGAGAGATACAAGAACACTCTCTGTGCGAGCCCTGAAGCCACAGGTGTTGGTGTTGTTTCACAGGAACCAGGCGCCGCCGAAGACCCCAAGGCTGTTGGAAAGAATCCAAGTATTAGCACAAACAGGCACAGTAACTGAACTCGCAAGCAAAATCAAATACCAAAAAGTGCTTACCTAAACCCAATAATGAGGGGTCTGGGATCAGGAGTTGTGGTGCAAGGGGCGCGCAACCAGCCCCAGAAGCCTGGCACCAGATGGTAGTACCGGCTACAAAAACCTGGATGATTCGTGGAAGATTTGTGGCACTTCGTAAGACGTGGAGCAGTTGAAAGCAACTGTAACATGTCAAATTCAACCCACAACAACATTTCTGTGACGGTGGACTTCAAATGGACCAATATCTATGTGAAGTACTTGGGGGTTAATATTACTAGGAGCATGTCAAACCTCTATGAAGTTAATTATCCAACCTTAATTGCTTTTCTGAGAGTGGACCTAACAAAATGAAGCAACCTCTCAATATCATGATTTGGGAGCATAACAATTAAAAAAATTAACATTTTGAAATGCCTCCTTTATCTCTAGTAGGCTTTGCTTATTCCCGTCCCAGAGGCAATTTTTTGAAACTGGGGAAAACCTAAATCAGGTTTATATAGAAAGATAGGAATCCCGGAATCCCTAAAAAATACGACCAATACCTCGAAGGGTGGGCTTTGCTGTTCTAACTTACTTACTTATTTTGATGCCACCCAACTGTGCAGAATGGTCTAAATATGAGTCAGTTAAGCAATGATGAGAAATAAATGGGGCTGTAGTGGGGGGAGCTCTGTGGAAGGTAATATGGCTCCCACAGACACCACAGATCCAGGGTCGGACAGGGGCATAAAAGTGTCTCAGGCACCAAGTAAAAAATGCCACACAGTTGCAAAAGGCAACTGATTCCTTTTGTGGCAGACTATTTGAAAGGTTCCCAAAGGGGGAGTTATTTAATAAAATGTAATGCAAATTGTGTAATTTAAAGACGATGTATTGCAGTAACTCATCAAACTGGCCCACATTGGCCAAATAAGTGGCCAACTTTGACCCAAAAAACTGGCCCACACTAGCAAGTCCGAACCTACAGAACCCCCTCCATCTACATCAATCCTGCCACTGCGGTGTAATGGAATTATGGGATAGAGTCCTGTTGCAAAGAAAGGTGGTAAAACACCTGGCACCTCTTACCTCCGTATATGAAAATCCAGAATTCTGTCTGGGGATGAATAAGGGCGATGTGAGCAACCTGAGGGTGTCTCACTGCCTGAACCCTGGGAATTCCTTTCTCTGGTGGCCAGGGTACGGCCATCGCCCTTGGATCCAGACCCTGGGGGTGAAAAAAAGTGTTGGAGGATTACCTGAGTGAGGGGTCCTTGGGTAGTAGGATAGGGGCACCCGATGGTGAGACGAGGTACACCCTACCATATGACACCTTTTCCCTGCCCTAGCCAGTGGGGTATCCTAGCCAGTGGGGTATCTAGACACTTAAATCCCTCATTTCAGACACTACACTTTCTCACACACCTTTGTTTTGGAAAACTATGAGGGATGAGAGGAGACTTGAGCCCGGCGGGGCAAAGTCTTCTTCGTAAACTTTGAAGTCTGGAGAAGGGTCTGAGCCTGGACAAGGGTGGCCCTTTTTGAATCTTGTGAACCTGGGCAGAAGGGTCTGAGTCCGGCAGAGGGAAAACTCTTGTGGACTTTTTGAGAGAACTCTTGGGAGCAGGGTCTGAGCCCAGAAGAAGGAGGCCCTTTGTGAATTCTAAGAGGGGTCTGTGCCCGGCAGAGGGAGACCCTGGTGAGCTTTGTGAGTGAGACTGGCACCAGAGATAGAGTGGTCTGACGCCATGTGGGCACTCAATCAAAGGTCTCTGGCTGGTGCCTCCTCTCCCGAACTAGGAGAAACTACAAGAGACCATAGGGAAGGCTGGCATGGTCAAGATAGTCATACAAGGGTCAGGCCAAACCCCTTGTACAATCGAAAGTCTGACACGTTGTGAAGGCAGACGTGAACCTGACGGAGGGACGCCTATGCATACATTGTGTAAACCAACTGAGAGAAAGCCTGACTGGGGGCTTAAGAGAAAGCCTGACTGGGGGCTGAAACCCAGACTTAGGTAAAGGGAAGAACATAAGGGGTCTAGTAGACTTTTTGTTGAAATGTGAACTGTGGCAAATTTGAACCCGAAGGAGGGATGCTAAGGAAAGCTAGGGGAAGGGAAACCCTGCTTTCTGATGAGATTTTGAAATCGTGAACTGTGGAAAGCGTGAACCCGACCGAGGGATGTCCACAGTGAATTGATGGTCTGAGCCTGATCGAGGAAGGCTATCGTAAACCAAGAGAAAAGCTAAGGGAAGTGAATCCTACATTGTGATAAAGCAAAGTGAACTGCTGTGTAGCTGGCAAATGTGAATCCGGCTGAGGGATGCCTACAAAGCGGGGTGAAGCACGATAACCCTGTGAACATTGTGTTGACAAGAGTGATCCCGGCTGAGGGATGGCCACAGTGAGAGGTTGTTTAAAAAGACATTGGGGGTCATTCCGAGGTTGGGGGTAAGGGAAAAAAGATGCTGGTAAAGGATTACCGGCATCCCTTACCGCTACAGGCTATTCTGACCAACCAGACTGCAATTTACGGCATAGTAAAGTATGATGCCGTAAATAGCAGTCTTGTGTCGCGCACGCGACACACCATGCCAATATTTGCGGCATGGCGTAAACCGGAGCTGATCATAAGTAATGCGCACATGCAAATAACGGCCTCCTCAAGCCCGGAAAGTACCTTACCGTCATGGAGTACATACAGGAATCTCAGAGAAGGTGTTAAGAACCCTGAGCAGTGGTTCCAAGAGCCACAGGTGCGCACAATCAGCACAGGTGGAGGCAATGGAGTCTGGCACAGCAGAAAAGGAGCACAACCACACACCACACCCCCTCCCACACCAAGATGAGACCAATAGTAGCACCATCACAGGAGCTGGAGGCCCTGCTTGCAAGACAGCAACAACAACAATCAGAACAACCACAGCCCCCACCACAGAGGATACACAGGAGGGGAAGGAGGGTGAGACAGGCCCAGCATGCACCACCAGTGCAGCCACCGTAACCACGCCGTCAGCCCCCAATCCCTCGCATCAGAGCCAGTCCTTCAACCTAACCCCTGAGCAGATCCACACCCTGTACCGGCTTGACTGTGACACCATCACCACCATAGTGGACATGATACATGACGACAAAGTGATCCTCATACAAATACGCACCGCCATCCACCATCTACTGAAGGTGGTGTCTGTGCTCCACTTCCATGCCACAGGCACCTACCAGCACACAGTGGGGCACATGCATGGCATATCACAACCGTTAATTTCACGGATACTGAAGCAAGTGCTGGATGCCCTCCTCAAGCACACAAGGGACTACAAATCCCTACCATGGACCCCCAGGAGATATTCGATACATAAATTGTCTTCCGTGCACTGGCTGGCATGCCAAATTGTATAGGTGCCCTTGACTGCACCCACGTGGAGTTGGTGGTCCCGCATGCCATGTAGGTGGCGTATCGCAACCGCAAGCAATACCACTCCATCAACGTGCAGATGGTATGCAACACCAGCAAGATCATCACACATTGCTGGGCCCAATATCCAGGATCAACTCATGACTCAATGGTCCTGCGGAACTCAATGCTACCACGCTATATGGAGCGACATGCTAGTCGACGTGCCTGGCTGCTTGGTGAGTTGCCTGACTGGGCCATGGCAGTGCATCGGGGTTATGAGGTGGGTGCCTGCATACTCAACCTGGGTGGAAATGTTGACGCCAGTGCACGATGTGCACCTCACCCAACACTGTGCCACAGAGCCAGTGAAACGGCACATGACCACCGAATCCCACAGTGATGAAGTAAGGCCCACACCTAACACTACATGACCAACAGGTAACCAGGTCACATCCCACAACACATGCACCACTCATCGGTGGCCCTCACACACTGTAAGGGCATCTAGCAATATGCACTGCATATGCACCATGTTGCTGCCTCTAGCATATCACCACACCGGAGAGTCATCCCTGGGAGTGCATTGAACTGAGGCCAGCAGGGATACCACACTGCGTCACTGGTACTGCACACCCATAGGAGTGCTGGAAGTCACCATAGTTCGGATCAGTGCAGAATGACGAATATGCTACTGACTACACCCAACGCTCCCTACTACCGAATCTCACAGAACACAGCACTTCATGGATCTTACCCCAAGACTGCTGCATGCATATACGATGCATGTTCTACAAGATGTGAGTGCCATAGACTAAAAAGACTAAAAAGAGAAAAAGAAGGTAAACTGGTTGTGCCCACCAGTTAGGGGAAGAAGACTCTCCAACCGGGAGATCTTCTCTGTCGTTGGGAAGTGGTGAGTCGGTTCCGAAGGGCTCCACCGGTGATGTCGTCGTAGCAGGTCGGCTCAGCTTCTCCCTCGTCGGATTTTCAGGTCCTGTAGCGACTTCTAAAGTTCCAGTCCCAAAAGCCCTGCTTTTATGCAGCACACCCCCATTCACTCAACCTAGCTGTCAATCAAACATGCTAAGTGGTGAGCCGGCTGGCTCACCACTTGGGCAAATCACACAAGAGTGCAACTTGAGTTACCAAGGTAACTCAGTCCAGGGTGCCTAAACCCCCTCCCACACCCTCTGCGGTACCCAGACAGAGTGGCACCACTTTTGGAGGCTTCTGTGGAGAAGCCCGCCAAAAAATGGAACAAAGGGCTCGACTTGGGTTGGAGTCACAGAAGAGAACACAAACGCCATTTTAGAATCGAGTTCTGGCAAAAAATACCAACCGGCGAATTAAAATTAAATAAATAAACCGGCAGTATGTTCGAGGCTATGAGAGGCTTAATGATAATTAAATAATTAAAGTTGGTAGCCTCGAACAATGGGAAAATCCCATAGAGATATATTTGCGGTCGAATATAAAAAGTAGTATCCACTCCCACCAGCCAAAACTCGATCAGGTGCCCCCTCGAATAACAGACCCCGGGGCAATCGAATTGCCCCGACCAGTACGTCCACAATAAGATGGTTTGTTCTGGTTTCTGTTCATAATTTGGGACTAGTAAAGCCAATGGTGGCGTTACATGCCCTGGGAGACAGTAGTCAGTCCCAGGGTATGGAGTCTATGGTGGGGTGTCACTATGACACCCCTGTGTCACTGCACTGAGGGTGCTGTGTAACACACATAGTAAAAACACATGAGCCCTATGGAGTAAAATACCCCATAGCCCATAAAACACATTAACAGTCAAAGGAACCCCTCAAATCATGTCCAAGAGTGTGAGGAAAAGGGACTCACTCTTGGCAGGAGAAAAAACCAAACTCCAGAAATCCAGCAAAGCTGCTGGGGGACTCACTAGGTTAGGAAATTCAGCCTAAACAGAGAATTCTCCCTAACAGGCTTTTCTTTAATCTACATTTTAATGTCCGGAGCAGCCTTCGATTTCCATTGATGTATATTAAAGAGGCGACACAACTTAACAGTTATCTTCCCTATATCTCCAAACAAGTATTTTGGGAATGACAACGAAGGGGGGACATCCGTGAATTCATGCAAACAGTTTGCAACCGCCTGCCAGAACTGGGCTACCCGCGGGCAACTCAGTACATATGGTGTCCATCAGCTACGTCAGCGGTTCACTTAATGCAGCCACCATATGCTGTGGGAGCGCATCTAGCAATTTGTTTGCGGGGGTCGTAATGTAACCTATTAAGTATCTTGAATTGTATAAGTCAGCGCCTGGCGTTGGGATACTTCCTTGGTCAAGTGACACCACCGGAGCCACTGAGTATGGTCCAATGACCCGCCCAAGTCTGCCTCCCACTTTTCCCTAGCACTCTGGGGTTGGTTCTGAGCTTCTTGACATTTCTTGTATAATATGGACACCAGCCCTCTGTACCTCCCACCTGTAACCACTGTGCCCAGTACATCGTATTCATCAGGTTCAATCGGGAACGACGGCCAGCGCTCCCTGATCGCTGCTCTAATTTTATAGTATTTAGTGATTTATTGGGGCTATTGCCCAATTTTTCAGAGAAGTCTGTGTGCGTAACAAAGGAACCCTCCGGAAAGAGATCATGCAGTGTTAATGTACTATCAGGGTCCCACCCCCTCTGAATGTCCTTATCGTATGTTGGGGGCAGTCCCGGGCAGCACCAGAGCGGGTTTGCCCCGACGTAGGGTGCAGTGGTGCTCAGTCTCTTGAATATTCTGGCCCAAGCTTTCACTGTCGTGGGAACCGGATCGAACGTGCAGGTGTCCGCATGCCGGTTACCCATAACTATAGGGCATAGGCTCGACGGGGAGGCGCTGTACTCCTCTAAGTTTGTATGTAGTGGGCGGTCCTGTGGGGAATACCAGTGTCCGACAAATTCTGCCTGAGATACCTCATAGTACAGCTCGAATTCTGGGGCTTGTAACCCAACCTGCTCATATGGTCTGGTCATGGCTTCCCATCTCAATCGCGGCGTTCCAGCGCCCCACGCAAATCCTATTGCCAATGACTGCAGCTTATCAAAGAGCACGCGGCCAGGCCAAGCCGGAATATTAGTAAAGTAATATAGCAGTTTGGGGCACAATCATTTCTAAAATGGACATCCTGCCGTTTAGTGAAATTGGAAGCCGAGCATATAGGTTTAATTTGTCTCCCAGTGTTTTTAAATACTTTTCGTGGTTTTCAGCTATTGCGGAGCGGTGTTGGCCTGTAATCACTATGCCTTAGTACTTAAGTTTGTCTCAGACCTATCTAAGACCTGCCAAGTCATGTGGAGCAGTAGTGGCATCATTCAGTGGAAATAGCTATGATTTAGCTTCATTGATACGGTAACCCGAGTAGATAGCGAATTTGTGCACTTCGTCCAATATGGTGGAAAGTTAGTAGCTGGGTTTCTTATATATAGCAACAAGTCATCAGCATAGAGTGAGATGATTTGTGGTGGTCCAGCTATAAGCAAGCCTCGGTGTATATGCTTGAGGCGCATGATGCATGTAAAAGAAACTCTATGGTGAGCGCAAACAATAATGGGGATAGTGGGCGGCCCTGTCTCGGGCCGCGTCCTAGCAGGAACATAGGAGAGAGTGTGGTCCCAGTACGGACCCTGGGAGACGTATAGCAAGTGGACACATTGAATAAAGAATTCTCCCAGTCCCATTAGCTGTAGCACAGAGAAAAAAAACTGCCACAAAACCGAGTCGAAAGCCTTCTCAGCATCCAATGAGGTCGCCACCACTTGTGCGCTCAGATTGAGTTGTGAGATAATACCAAACAGTCTTTGTAGATTAAAGGCAGTTGATCGCCCGGGAATAAACCCCGATTGAACTGGGTGCACCAGTTCTGTCATGTATTGAAGGAGCCGGGTGACTAGTAATTTGGCAACATTTTTTGCGTCCAAATTGATCAGGGATAATGGCCTGTTTGAGCCCATGTCAGCGGCAGGTCTGTTTGGTGTCAGCAGTACTGTAATTACCGCTTCTGAGAGGGGGTGGTGGAAGCCAGCCGGATTGGAGCGACACCTCCCATATTCTCAGCCAGTGTGGAATGCAACTCCTTATAAAATTCGATACCCAGTCCATCAGGACCAGGTGTGTTGCCAGAGACATAATTGCATCAGCTATATCCTCACTGGCCAGTGGCTGGTTAATGGCCTGTCGGGCCTCCACTGGCAGCACCGATAGTGGTATCTTGTCTAGGTAGACTTCCAGCTCTGCATCTGAACAACCATCTGATTTCGAATATAGTGATTGATAAAAATCCATGAAATTCGTTATTTATTGCTTCAGGGGTATTTAGTGTAATTCCAGTGGAGCTCGTTATCACAGCAATATGCTGCATCCCTTTCTCACTTCTAACCGCATTTGCCAGTAGGCAGCCAGTCTATCCGTCTCCCCGTATCACCTAGCTAGAGAGTAAAGCAGTTGGACCTCCCTATCTGCCAGCTCCCTGAACTTCAAGAGATTCCCCTTAATGCAACCAAGTAAGGCACGATCCTGCGTATTGCCATATTCAACTTCTAGCTTCTTAAGGTCAATTTCCACCCTTTCCAATTCACGTCTAGTTTCCTTTAATGCTCCTGAAACCATGTAGATGACCTCCCACTGACCCCCGCTTTGAATGCTTCCCCGACCGTGCCATGTTGTTCTACCGTCCCTTCATTTCTCTGGAAAAATTCCATTGCACCATTGTGCAATGTCTCTAGGCAAATTGGTTCCGTTAGACATGCAGGGGGCACATGCCAAAGGGGGCGTGGGGAGGTCAGTCCGTTCCTCCTCAATGTCATAATAATAGGGGAGTGGTCTGAAATAGTGCGGTGGAGAATCCTACAATCTTCTACTTGTGCCATAAGTGGGGTAGGAATCAGCCAGTAGTCTATTCTCGAGTGGGTGTCGTGAACTATTGAGTAGTATGTGTATTCCCGTGTGTCTGGATTTCGCCCTCGCCATGCATCCACTAAATTAAGATGTTTCATTATGTTTAACAGTGTCCGGCCTGCATTGGTTAGTTCCCGTTGAGTCGATCTGGATCTGTCCATGACACAGTCTAATATCAAATTAAAGTCCCCTCGCCAAATGATGCATGTTTGGGAACCCCCCGATAGTATGTCCAATACCTACCCATAGAACTCAAGGTCGTCAATATGTGGGCCATATGTGTTTATTAGGGTTGTGGTGATGCCTGCTAATTCGCCCCATAGAATGACGTACCAGCCTTGTGGGTCTATACTGTGTTTAGTTTCCTGGAACGGGATAGTACGATGTATCAGCAGCATCACCCCACGGGATTGTGATGCATAATTAGTGTAGCCGCGCTAAGGACCCCAAGTCGTAGCAAATGTGTCATTGAGAGCCAGCCCAGCATTGCCACTTTTGGAGCATGGCGGTTCATGTATGCAGCAACCTTCCATGCCTTAATAGGGTGGTTGAGACCATGGATTTTCCATGACAGAAATGTAATTGTAGTCCCTGTCACGGCTGGGTTGTGATCAGGGTGAAACCTAGGGTGTGTTTGTATTATGTAGTTGTGGGGCAGCCTGCACTGTTTTTCTGTATTAAGTATAGCAACCTTTGCAACTAAAACTGTGAAATCTGAGCATCCGTAGTTCACATTAACATTATCCCCTTCCCCATCCCACATCATCACCCCCAACTTGAGGATGGAAACCATAACACAGTAGAACACATTTAGATATCCCTTGGGGTGCACTGTGTGCAGTCAGAGGTACTATTCAGATGGCCGCCCTCTTGCCGCCAACCCCAAGACATGAATCACCTGTGCCCGTGATCAATGTGAAACAAAGGCAGAAACCACCCCGATGGTCAATCGTTGTCTATGTTGTCTGGCATGTTGTTGCCTGCAGGGGGACTGCCCCCACCATTGCGGTCTCTCTTTGGGAGCGTTATAGAGATTGTGGGCTCAGTGAGTGCGGTTACTTCAGTTGGGTCTTCAAAGAAGTGCGCCCTTCCTCCATATTGTATCCGCAGCCTCGCCGGATACAGTAGCGCATACTGGACTTGCCTTACGCGTAGTCGTGTTTTAACTGCGTCATATGACTTGCGCTTAGCCAGCACATTAGCAGAGAAGTCAGGATATTTGTGTATTTGCTATGTTTTGTATCACAGAGCCCCTTTTTCTCTTGCCATGAGTAGGATTAAGTCCCTGTCACGATAGTTAAGGAGTTTAGCTAGGGTAGTGCGAGAAGGAGTCCCTGGTTTGGGGACAGGAGCCATAACCCGCTGCACCCTCTCCACCAGGAAGTATTGCAAGAATCTGCATTAGTCAAAAAGTGTTTTTAGCAGGCGCTCAACAAATTGTTCCATCAGGCCTTTACAGGCCACCTCCGGTATCCCGATTATCCAGATGTTATTACATCGAGATTGTGATTCTAAGGCGTCACATTTATTGCAAACTTTGCAAGTGTGCGATGTCGCGATCATGTTTAGTAACTTTATCTTCCGTTTCACTGACCCTTGTTTCCTCTGCCGTGATGCGAGCCCCCTCCTTTTCCAGCTTAGACTTCAGGGACCCGATAGTAGAAACAATATAAACTAGTTTCATGTTCACTGCCATGAAACCACACTGCATCACAGCGAGGAGGTGATCGTCTCTGGTGGTGTGGGATGCTGAGGGTTGTTCATCTTCAGTTGGAGCCTCAGCGGGGCCCGGAGTCTTAATGGGGGTGCTAGTGTATGTGTCCATTGGTCCTTTATTTTTGGCCCTGCGCCCTTCGTCATGTTGACTTCCAGCGAGTACCTGCTAGGTAGTCTATTCAAAGATATTGGCAGTCAGCTACTATTTGCTCCGTTATGGGGTTCCTCTAATTTTTGTGTTCTCTTTTGCTTTCTCTCCTTGTCAGACAGTGAACAGATTGCCATCAGTGACAGGTCAACCTTTTCGTGGCTGTGGTGTCGTTGTGGCGAGATCTTAGTCTGATGGGTGCCTGTAGCAAGTCGCAAGTCTGTCGGGAGAGTGTACATTCAAGGGAGCTGGGTGGATGTTCTCCGCTGTGCGAACCGCCACAGGGCCAGGATGGCTAACGGGACACCAGGGTGGGTCCTTTATCTTTGGTCAATATGCAGCACAATGCCTGTGGTCTCACATTAGGTCTCCCTAGTGTGTGTGGCGTAGGCTTGGCTCCAAAGTTTAGCACCTTCACTTTGAGAACTCAAATGATTTCATGGAATTGGGATGTTGACAGGTTTGCTGTGTCTTAAGGGTGCCTTCTCCACCATAGCCCTTGTGGGTTAGTGTAGTGACATTCAGCACCCCCTCTTGTCTCAGGGACGCACCTATGGGTATCCGCCTTGCACTCTTCAGCGGGCTTCGCTGGAGTTAGAATGTTCCTTTATCCTCCAGTCTCCTCTTGCGGCAGTTACTGGCAAAATGTGTCTGGTCTCCCCAATTTAATTGTGCCCTCGCAGCAGGGGTCTGCTCAGGACGCCTACAGGCACACTTCAAGTTCAGTATTGCATATGTGCCAGGTTTAAAAGCGCGACTGGGTGGTCAGTTTCGCATCCTGATCTCACTCACCGTTGTTTCGTGTCCCCTTTGCTCCGCGTGGTGCAGGGTGGCGTCCCTGCAATCGAGGTGGAGAGCAGAACCACTCTTTCAATCTGAGTAAGATATATGGCGCAGTGGGCATACACTGACAGGAACTTGCACATGCGGCCGCTGAGTTGCTGGCAGCAGTCCGTACTCCTTTATCTACGTGTATGCTCCCTGAGGCGTCTCTGCCCCGCAACCGGCTCCTTATACGACTCCAGGCACCCGTTGCTTGGTTCAGGGTTATCGGCTCGTGTTTCAAGACTCAATGTATGCCAGTCGCACCAGTCGCCTCAGCGTTTCCGCCGCACCTCTCGAGACCTTGGCAGGATCTAATGTTGCAGCACCCGATGTGCCCGCCACTGCTCGTGCTGACCTCTGCGTGGGGGGTGCCATTGCGGGTCGCCACCGACAACCGGGATATGGCCCAAAGCCGTGGCTGCAGGCGTGGCATCCTTGTAGTCTCCTATTCCGCATCTCGGCTTTACACATGCCATGGTGTTTCCTCTGCTCTCGCCCCCTCTTAGGCGGCCACTTGTGCCTGTGTGATATCCCGTGGGCTAGCAATGCACTTATTGGCCACGGAAGCCTGCTGAGGAGGGTGGGAGGGGCACGAAGTGTCCTTGGTGTTCGGAGTGTCTCAGACCTTTGCTCTGGCTGCACCGCTCTGAGCCTGACTGCAGTTAGCTCCCCTCCTTCACTGTCCGGGGCACTCCCTGTGGGGGAGGCACCAGTCACCTCACCGGCTGTGGATCGCTGGGCGGTCCTCATGACAGTGCATTTGGGAGCCACTGGGTTCTTGGCGCAGTTCAGTAGCCGGCCGCGTCGCAACTTCAGCAGGTCACCGTTCCTTCCGTATGCTCCGGATCTTCACCGTATTCAGCCCTCAGATGCTCGGATCACTCATAAAGTCACAGGCGGTGTTAGTTTCTCTCACAATTGCGCAAAAGAGAATTAAATTAGATTACAGATATTTTGGGGCTGGAGCACCTCGTTCAGGCGGACATCTTGCTTTGCTGCTCAACACCGGCCACTTGAAAGATATTCTGGATTGATGCTTAAGGGCCTATACTTTTTGGTCAGATTTTTACTGATGGCTGGTTTTGTATCTGTAGGGTCTCATTTCACCTTAACCCTTTTCTGAAGAGCTGAATGAAAAGGTAAAACAGGGTCTTTTTACGGGCCCTTGTCCAAATTCTCCATCAGATCATTTTCCTCAAAGGGTGCAGCTTGTCTCCCCCAATCCAGGTACACGGTTACCTTATTCATAAGCTGCCTGTAAGATGCCTCAGCATGCACAGACGGATCAGCTTTCCCAAATTTAATTTCAGGGGAAGTGTCAAGGCCACTTGTACTCTGTAGATTTTCATATGAATCCCTCATTCTCGACTCTTCAGATATGAAGGCCCCAGGAACATTGGGTTTTCCATACTCCAGACCAAAAGGTGGAGTGTCTTGTTTGTTTGTTTGTTTGTTTTATTATTTATAATGCGCGAGCGTACCCGGGGGTATCAGGGCGCAGACTTTACAAGAATTTTCGAAGCTTGGTTACAGTACACGAGGAATATACATAATACAAAAATAGGTGCACAAATGTTATATACAGTATATACAAATCATCAGTAAGGCCAGCAGGCGGTAATGTAATATACAGGTAAGCAAGAGGCACACGTGGTTACGATGTGTGCGTGTAGCGCTGGACACTACCTAATCTTAGTGGGTCTCCAGTTTCAGCCAGGAGATTAACTTGGAACGGAAGTTCTGATAAGGCAAGTCTACTCTAAGGTTTGGAGGCAGGGAGTTCCAGAGCTTGGCAGCTTTTACCGGGAAGCTGTTGCCTCCTATGGTGGCCCGTTTGTAGTGGGGGACAGATAGGCAATCCTTGTATGCGGTTCTGACGGGTCTTGAGGAGGATTGTTTGTGGAACCTGTTGATCAGGTAGGTTGGGGCTGCGTTGTTGAGAGACTTGTGGGTGAGAGATGCCGTTTTTAAGAGAATTTTATCTCTGGTGGAGAGCCAATTGTTCTGTTGGCTGAAACCTGTAATGTGTTCTCTTCTGGAAATGCCCAGAGCTGCTCTGAGAGCGTTGTTCTGAAGGGTTTGCAGTTTATTGGTGGTGGCCTTGGTGGATCCTAGGTAGAGGGCATTACAATAGTCGAGGCAAGACAGTATGAGGGCTCTGGCGAGTGTCAGACAGCTAGTGTCAGACAGGAAAGGTTTGGCTGCACGGATTAATTTGCACGTGTAAGCCGTGGAGGATGCAAGGGAGCTCACTTGTCTTTTGAGGGAAAAATTGGAATCTAGATAGAATCCCAATGTTTTGACCTCTTGTCCGACTTTGATGTTGTTCCCGTCAATCATGAAGGAGTTATAGGCCGGGCCAAGTTTCTTTATACTGATTGTGGTGCCTAAGATGATGAGCTCTGTTTTATCATCATTCAGGCATAGTCCATGAGTAGCCATCCATGCCTGGATGATGATGTACACCCTATTTAGCAAGGCCAAATCCTTTCCATAATCTCCTGAAAGCGGAAGGAGGATCTGAGTATCATCTGCATAGTTAGTGTAGGTGATACCGAGATGATCCAAATTATCGAAAAGGGGCTTGGTAAATATGTTGTATAATGTGGGGAGACACAGGAGCCCTGAGGTACACCACATGTGATGGGTATAGGGTCTGCTGCCGCCGTGGGAGAGAAGACCCTCATAGTCCTGCCGTTAAGGAAGGATGTGATCCAGGTGATGGCCTCACTGGAGAAGTGAGCCGAAGTGTGGAGGTGTGAGCAAAGGACAGAATGATCGACCAGATCGAAGGCTGCAGAAAGGTCGAGGAGGAGGAGTAGGGCGGCTTGCCCGTTGTCTCTGAGCGAATCGATCTGCGCTTTCAAGTCAATAAGGGCGGTTTCAGTCCCGTGTTGGGGACGGAATCCAGATTGTCTAGAGCCTAAGAGGTTGTGTTCTTCCAGGTGCTTCTGTATTTGTACATAGGCAACCTTGTCCAGAATTTTTAGTAGAAAGGGAACAGTAGTTATGGGACGGTAGTTTGTGGGTATAGCTGGGTCAAGTGTGGGTTTTTTCAGTAGAGGTAGTACCCAGGATTGTTTTAGGTTAGTAGGGATGGAGCCAGTGGCAAAGGAGGCATTGATCAATTTTGTAATGAAAGGGGAGAGGTCGCGGGCAGCATCTTTAATGAGCTGTGCAGGGCATAGATCTCCCTGGCAATTAGACGGTTTCAGGGACAGGATAATTTTTTCGACTTCCAGTATGTTGACTTTGGCGAATTGGAAGCGGGCTAGGTCAGTGGGCATGGGCTTGTCCGGAATTTTTGAGTTGAGGGTGTCATTCAGGGATGCTCTTTTGCTGGTGATTTTACTTTGAAGAGTCGCAATCTTGTTTGCTAGGGCTCTTTGAATTTCTGAGCACCAGTTTTTATCTTTGGTGCACGTGTCAAGGGGTGCTATGGGGGTTTCTATTTCTTTAAGGATGGAGAAAAGTTCTTTCATGTTAGATTTAGCTTGGGATATACGAGAGTCAAAGGAGGCTCGTTTGGCCAGGTAGATTTCTTTTTTGTAGAGTGCAGCTAGTTTGGAGAGTTTTAGTTTGTTAGAGACTGAAGGGGATTTTTTCCAGATGGCCTCGCAGTTTCTTTTTTGCTGTCTTAGTTTTTTGAGGAATGGTGTGTACCATTTGTTAAGGTGCGTTTTCGGTTTACTGGATCTCAGTTTAAGGGGGGCGATGCGGTCCAGTGAGGTGGCCATAATCTTGTTATATTCTTCAACTAAGGACTCAGGGTCCAGGTTATCAGGAAGTGAGTTGAGAGTGGGGAGTAGGTCAGGGATAAGTCTTTCTACTGTCATGTTCTTCTTGTTTCTAGTGAGAGTGGGTGGGGCCTTAATGGTGGGCGGGGGTGGGGGTCTGTCGGTGGAGAGCATAAATGATACCAAATGGTGGTCAGTTCAGGCTTGGGGTGAGATATTTGTGATGTTCACTAGGCAGTTGTGGTCGGCCACCCAGTCAAGTGTTCTACCTTTCGTATGCGTGGGTGTCATACATCTTTGTACAAAGCCTAATTCAGTAAGAGTATTAGCTATGGTACTAGCGGAATGGTCTTCTAGGTCATTGTAGCCCAAGTTAAAGTCTCCTAAGGTGAGAGCTTGAGTGGAGCTTTTGAGGTTGCTGGATAGGATGGAGTTAAGGTCTTCATCGAAGGTGCCAATGGGGCCTGGCGGACGGTAGATCAAGTAGATGTTAAGAGTTTGGGAGTTAGTGAGTGGTATTTTGACTGCTAGTGATTCGCAAGAGAGGGCATCGGTCGAGGTGGCTAGTCTCATGGTAAGACTGCACTTATGGATAAAGGCTACACCACCTCCTCTAGAATTAGGGCGGTCTTGTCTCAGGATGGAATAGTTATCTGGGACTGCCAACATAAGCATAGGGCCTGCTGCTGGGTGTAGCCAGGTCTCAGTGATGGCGAGGAAGTCAAGGTCTTCGGTGAGTATTAAGTCTGCAATTTCTGTAGCATGAGCTACTAGCGACCTGGCATTGATCAAGACTCCCTTGATATTGGGGCTAGCTTTGTTTTTAGAGATAGTGGCAATGTTTTTTGAAGTAGTAGTAGTATGGCGCTTGTCTTGTGTAAGTTTAGGGGTACTCTGGTTGCGGGAGTTCTGGAGGGTTTGTAATGGGTTACTGGATTGTGTGGAGGTGTTTGGTCGCGGTGGCAGCGATCTAGAGTTTTGTGTAGTGGGCAGTGAGCGGGCAAGTGGTTCATGGATTTTGGCTAGTCTGGCTCTAAGTCCTAAGTTCCTTTCTGTGGTGGTGCGAGGGTGACTGGAAGGTAGCAGTGTCTGAAAGTCGTTTAAATCTAGGTAAGGTACTTGGTTGTTGTGTCTGGGTAGGGCTGGCATGTTAGGTAGGTGTGGAGCCATCTTGGTCGGAAATGTGTTATTGAGGCTGATCATGAAGTAGGCAAGCAAGATGGAGGTGAGTAGATACATGCTAAATGGTGGGGTCGAGAGTGTTATGAAGCGCTAAATAATACCTGAATTGGGTGGCCGCACGTGGATGGGATGGTCTATGTAGCCCCTAGATAAGGGTAGTTGATAAGGCTGTGATGCCGGGGGTCTGGCAGACGGCAGACACTGGCACGTGCAGGGGGTCTGGCAGACGGCAGACACTGGCACGTAACAGGCATGAAACAGGCACTAGCCTTGTTTCAATAGTGTGGTCTAAGTACGACCACAGGGCACAACACAGTAGTGTGGTCACTATGCGACCATAAAGCACAACACAATAGTGTGATCACTATGCGGCCATAGGGCACAACACAGTAGTGTGGTCTAAGTACGACCATAGGGCACAGCACAGTAGTGTGGTCATTATGCGACCATAGGGCACAACACAGTAGTGTGGTCACTATGCGACCATAGGACACAGCACAGTAATGTGGTCACTATGCGACCATAAGGCACGACACAGTAGTGTGGTCTAAATACGACCATAAGGCACAACACAGTAGTGTGGTCTAAATACGACCATGAGGCACAACACAGTAGTGTGGTCTAAATACGACCATAAGGCACAACACAGTAGTGTGGTCTAAATACGACCATGAGGCACAACACAGTAGTGTGGTCTAAATACGACCATAAGGCACAACACAGTAGTATGGTCACTATGCAACCAAAGGGTATGTGACTAGTAGTAGAGACCATAGACCCATCTGAGTGGGGGTGGCTAAGAGTCCGTGCATGCAGTAATGTCCCGGTACTTGCAGGTACTTACAGTGCGTTCTCCTTATGCGAGAGGGTTCTGGTAAAGGATAGGATGCAAGTTGAGCCGAGTTGATGGCCACTCCGCGCTCCCATGCGCGTAACAGGCGCAGAACAGGCCTTTGTATGGCCTTCGTGTGGCCGCCGGCGTCCGCCTGCCGGCGGATGCAGAATTCGATTTAGTGCTGGTTATCGAGGCTGAGCCTCGTTTTCATGCCGCGTTGCGCCCGGCATCCCAGGGTCAGGCAGGGTAGTGGGACAGGGTCAGGCAGGCCCCTGTGTGCTGTGGATGTGCTGCGGTACGGATCCAAGATGTGGATACCGCTTCTGGGAGGGGGAGAGGGTTGAAGAGGGTCTTGATTTGAAGGTTCAAGTTCCCCGAAAATCGAGAGGTTTGAAAGAATTTTTGATCTCCTTCGAGGGCGTTGAAGATTTTGACATATTCAATTTTGATTGTACTGACCTCGGCTCGCTCGAACCGCGACTCGAAGGAGTCTTCAAAGGACGAGGACTGGACCTCTCCTTGAGTTGAGGCCTCTCAATGGGTCGACGGCTTTTTACCGAGGCGTGAAGGCATGCAAGTTTTTGCCTTTTTTGCCTCTTTTTCAGCCTTAGTAGGCTCGACAGATTTGTGGCCTTTCATCTTTTCTTTCAAGGGGGTTGGGCCACCTTATCGGAAATATTTATCATTTGAAGCCTAAAGGTCTCCCATTCAGCTTTCAAAGTTGACTTACCTGAGCAGGCTAATCTGCTTTCAGGTGTCAGAATCCGAAGAAACCTCCCTCCCTTCCTCCTCACCTGGGTCTTCCACAGAGCTTTCTTACGGATCCTTCTTCTTCCTTCTAAAGGTCTTTTGCTGGGTGCTCCCCTTCTTGTCTTTCTTTTGGTGAAATAGGGTCTCTCTCTACGGGATGCCACACTTTCGGTAGGGAGATCCCCATCAGTGTGGTCTCCCTGGAGTAAGCCCAAAAACAGGGAAAAGCCTTCTGGCTGAAAAACCCTGTAGGTCCGAAGGTGTAGAACTGGACTATTCGTTAAGTCTTAAGGTGAGGCGCTGTAGTTGATGGTTAGACTGTACAGAAACAGTGGTTCTGGTTGAAAACTGCAAGATGCTGGAGATCGCAGGAAGACTTCCACAAGGCACTCAGAACAATGAGGGCAGGCAGCTGGCCGCAAAGGTGATGATATCGGCAGTGGAACAACTCTTGAAACAGAAGAGTCCGCCTAGCGCCAAACACAAGCAGCTCCAAAGCAGGAAAGCAAGAAACACAGGTAAGAGGAGCTCCGGTGAGAGCCTGAAAAAGACAAAGCTGAAAGAAAGTTGGAACGGAATCCCTGAGAGTCGGGAGACAGACGTGCAGAAGCACAAGTGAAGGAAGAAGGAAAGCGAAGGCGAACTAGACGCGGCCGGAAGCTGTGAGGAGGAAAGAAAGATAGGAAACAAGGATACGAGAAGACAGAACCGAGCAGGCAAGATAGGCACAGGTTTGTTACAAAAGAAGCGAAATAAAGAACTCCACAGAAGAGCTCCCAACAGGGAAGGGCTAAGGAAGCGCTATTGCAAACGATAGAGAGAGAGCGTTGGCGCATGGAAGTATCCAAGGTGCAAGACCAAGGCTCCGTTGCTCTGTTAGTATATGCCTGGTGGCAGCCATTGATAGGCTGAATCCTGTGCAGTTCCCTTGGGGAACACAGCAAAAAGATTAAGACTGCAGGAGTAAGCAGTAAACCCAATTGGTAGCAGTCTGTACCACCCAGATTTACCTGTTAGCTGTGGCTGAGCAGTCAGACTTCTCTCAAGAAGAGTAGGGCAGTATATAGAGTATACACAATAGGGCCAAAAACACAGTAGAGCAAACAAACACTGACCAGAGCTTTGTATAAAAAGTATATAATTATTTATTTAAAACACACTTTAGGCAATATACTAGCACTCTAAATCAAAAGCAAGTTAAAACACAGTCAGGTAAAGTATACACACCTCCCTGGATAACTATCGGACAAGTCAGAGTTAAAACACCACGATCTGTTAAACAGATGTGAGTGCATAACCTGATGGCACTCCAATAGTTCAGATAAAGGGAGAGAAAAAGGCAGAGCATAGAGATAAACAGGTCCCAACACTTAGGAGTTTCTCAGCAAGGGAATAAAGGCAGTATATACTGTAGAGCCAAAGTTCATAGGCCAGGCCCACTTTAAATGGAGCAAAGAGAAATGTGCCCAGGATCACACGATTTAAAATACACTAAAAGTCTTTGCAGAATGTTCAAAAGAGGTTGGGGTGATTCAAGAAGGTAAAGTTAGAAGGTCTGGGGCCAACCCAGTTGGAAAGCCAAGGATTTAAGGGTCACCTTGGGCAAACCAAAGAAAGGGAGGCCAGGCAGGACACAGTACCTTAAAGAGAGAGGAAGCTCCAGCGTTGGCAGATGTTCCTGGCAGTGGTTGCAGTTCATTGTTTGGACAAGGGGAAGAGAGGGTCTCGTTGAGGAGGAAACGTGGAGTCGTTGCACTGCACAGGGATGAAACCAGCCGCGGAGTTCATCGGTAAAAGGTGCGTTCCTTTTATTCGCGGTCAAAGTGGTGAAGCTTGGCTATCCAGCCGCCGGGGTGCTTGGCACGGGCGATTCGACCAAGAGACGTCTTTGGAAGGCGAAAGGGCGAACTGGTTGGTCCCACCAGCTCAGAGGAAGAAAACTCGTCCAGCAGAAGATCTTCTCTTGTCGTTGGGAAAGTGGTGAGTTTGTTGCAGCAGGGCTCCACCGGTGGTGTCGTCGTTGGAGGTGGCTCAGCTTCTTCCCTCTTTGGATTCTTAGGTCCTGTGACGACTTCTGAAGTTCCAGTCCCAAAGGCCCTGCTTTTATGAAGAAAAACCCCCATTCAACAGCCTAGCTGTCACTCAAACATGCTAAGTGGTGAGCCGGGCGGCTCACCACTGGGCGAATCAGAAGAGAGTGCGACTTGAGTTGCTAAGGCAACACAGTCCAGGGTGCCTATTCTCCTCCCCACCCATCCTGTTGAACCCAGACAGAATGGCACCATGTGGAGGGCTTCTGTGGAGAAGCCCGCCAAAAAGTGGAACAAAGGGCTCAACCTTGGTCAGAGTTACAGAGACGCGCATGAACGCCATTTTAGAAAAGAGTTCTGGCAAAAAGACCCAACCGTGAATTTAATATTAAATAAATAAACCGGTGGTATCTTTAACATTGCACCAAAAAGTGGTGCATTTAAAATCAATGGGAAAATTCCATAGAGAATATTCCGTTGGAATATTTTGCGTGGTAACCACTGCCACCAGCCAGAAACTCGACAAGGGGGGACTGGACAGTGCCCCCTTGAAAACAGACACAGGGGTAATATAATTAACCCCTTCCAGTACTTCCACAATATGATGGTTTGTGCTGGTTCTGTTCACAATTTAAGACTAGTAAAGTCAATGGTGACTTTACATGCCCTGGGAGACAGTAGTCAGTCCCAGGGTATGGAGTCTATGTTTGGGGGTCACTATGACACCTCTGTGTTACTGCACTGAGGGTGCTGTGTAACACATACACAAAAAAACAGATGATACCCTATGGAGTAAAAGACCCCATAGCCCAAAATCACACAAATAGTCAGAGACATACCTCAAATCATGTCTCGGAGTGGGAGTAAAAGAGTCTCACTCTTAGCAGGAGAAAAAAACAAACCCCAAAAATCCAGCAAAGCTGCTGGGGAACTCACTAGGTTTGGGAAATTAGCCTTATAAGAGAATTCTCCCTAACAGCCATCTTTGAAATCAACTAGACCGTTACTGACAGAACGGTTAGAACGTGATACATACATGCCAACCCTCCTGATTTAGGCAGGAGACTCCCGATTTTTCAGTGAAATATATTGCTATTTTTCACGGTCTCCCGCCTAAAATAACCGTAACGGCAATGCATTCCTATGGGAAAATGCATGTCTCCGATTTCCCTGGGGAAATCTCCCTCCCAGGTGCGTCGCAATGTTGGCATGTATGCGTGATGGAACAACTTAATGGCGCTGTCATTGGTCCCAGATCCTCCAAGAAGGCATGACAGTATAACCCCTCTTCCTCGGCAGGCCTCCCGGCTTTCCCGGTTTGCGTCTGTAGAACTTTTGAATAAGAAGAGGGGCATGTATGTTTCTTCTTGGTTCCCAGGTACTTTCCGCCTCTGAGTACCCTTTCCAATTCACCAAGTATTGGAGTACTCCTCTCCGATACCTGGAATCTAAGAGATGGGAGACTTTGTATTCTTCCTCTTCTGGTGGAATAGAAAATTCTGGCTTTGGAATCTTTCGCTGGTAAGGATCAGGTTTATATTCCTTTAGTAAGGAAGTGTGAAACACTGGATGTATCCTCGTCATACTTGCTGGAAGACAGAGACGAAATGCCACTGGATTGATTTTGTCGTGAATGTTAAAGGGGCCACTATATCTGGGAGAAAACCTCCCTCTCCTAATCCATCTGGGTAGGAATCTGGTGGAGAACCACACCTGGGTCTCCTTATCCCAGGATGGATTTGGCTGTCTATCCACATCAGCCTTCCTCTTGTAACCCCTCCTGCTTTCCTCCCGTTTCTCAATCGCCTGCTTGTGGGTCTCCTTGATGGTCTCTCCCAATCGCTCAATAGAAGGTATCTTAGTGGACGTGGACAGATGCAAAGGAAGGTGCCATGGATGGTATCCATAAGTACAGTTGAACAGGCTCATTCCGATGGCTGTATGAAGCGTGTTGTTGTAAGTGAATTCAGCCATGTGAAGGAAATTGCTACATTGGTCTTGTTTATGGCAGCAAAAACATTGCAAGTACTGTTCTAAAGTTGCGTTTAACCTTTCGGTATGACCATTACTCTGGGATGATATCCCGAAGAGAGAGCCCGCTGGATACCCATCTGTTGACATAGAGAAGACCAAGAGGATGATGTAAATTGGGATCTGTGGTCTGACACAATGGTGACCGGGAGTCCATGCAAATGGAAAATATCTTTTAGAAAAACCGCAGCTGTTTGCAGAGCGTATGGTAGACCAGGGAGAGGAGAAACATGGGCTAACTTGGAGAAGGTGTCTACAGTCACCATTACAGCTGTGAATCCTTCAGACTTAGGGAGGTCCACGATGAGGTCTGTAGAGATGTGAGTCCACGGATGAGACGGAAGTACTTCTTGCTGTAACAACCCAACTGGTTTACAGGTCATGTGTTTACCCAATGCACATGTTGGGCAGGTGGAAACATAGGCCACCACATCTCTTCGCATCATTGGCCACCAAAAATATCGGGATAGGAGTTTGGTGGTGGCTTTCTGACCCTTGTGGCCCGCCGAAGGGCGATCGTGACGCCAGGCTAGGGCTTGGTCTTAGAGTTTCTTTGTCTTTTAGTAGGAGGGGGTTCTTCAGAAATGGAGATAGGACTCCTGGAGGAGAGTTGTTCTGCACGTCTTGAGGAAAGGTATTAACAACAGCAATACATTCCTTGCCTGCAAGCAGCATTTCACCTCTGTGTGGAGAGTCAAGCTTTTCTCCAATACTGCGTGACAGTGCATCGGCCAGGGTGCTTTCCTTGCCAGGTATGTAGGTAATAGTGAAATCAAACTGGGAAAAGTAGTATGCCCAGCGGGCATGTCAAGCATTCCGGCACTCCATTTGTTGTAGGATTCGGAGATTGCGATGATCTGTTCTTACTGAGAAACGATGTAACGCTCCTTGTAGAAGATGTCACCATTCTTCACTGGCCTGATGTATGGCCAACAGCTCCTTCTCGATCACTGAATAATTGTGTTAACTCGTGGTCAACGTCTGTGTATGGTAGGTGATAGGGTGTTCTAGCCTGTATTCCCCCTCCTGGAGACGGACTGCCCCAATGGCTCCATCTGAGGCATTCGTCTCTACCACGAATGGGAGACTTTAATCAGGTTGTCTGAGGATGGGTACTGTGGTGAAGGCGTGCTTAAGACTGATAAAGACTTCTTCAACCTCAGGACCACATAGAAATGCTACCCCCTTCTTTAACAGAGCTGTGATGGCCAAGACCTTGTCCATAAAGTCGGCTATGAACCAACGCCAGCCCTAAAAAATGCTGGATATCTTTCACCGTATTTGGGGTAGGCCAACCCACAATCGCCTGGATCTTGGCAGGGTCGAACTGTATTTCATCTGCAGACAGAATGTAGCCCCAGTAGGAAATATTAGATACTTCGAACATGCATTTCTCTGGTTAAGCATAGAGATTGTTGTGATGGAGACAAGATAGAACCTCACGAACATGCCTGCGATGTTCAGCAGTCGAGGACAAATACACCAGGATATCATCCAGATAGCCTACCACGCTTACAAATAACAGTTCGGCAAACAGCTTGTCCATGAACCTCTGGAAAACAGCAGGTGCATTAACTAGTACGAAGGGCATAACAGTATACTCAAAGTGGCCATGGGGAGTTCTGAATGCCGTCTTCCATTCGTTGCCAGATCTTATTCGCAACAAATGGTAAGCTCCCCAGAGGTCCAGCTTTGTGAAGATGGAGGCCCCCTGAACTGCTTCCAGAATTTCCTTGATTAAAGGCATAGGGTATCGGTCCTTGATGGTGTGTTGGTTTTGGCCACGATAGTCTATGCAGGGTCTGAGCTCTGTAGATCCCTTCCGAGGTATAAAAAAAAGTGATGCCCCAGCTGGTGATCTGGACTCTCGGATAAGCCCATGCTTCAGATTGGTATCCAGATAATCTTTGAGGGCTTGACATTCCGGGATGGACAGCGGGTACATCCTACCGAAGGGAATGGAGGCTCCGGGTGTAGTATCAATCGCACAATCCTCGGCTTTGTGAGGAGGAAGGAGGTGATGGACTTTGTCTTCAAACACTTCCTGGAAATCTTGGTAGTGGATGGGCATAGAACCGACCATGACGGGAGAACTGCCTTCAAGGATGCCCTGGAGGGGTACAAGCCTTGGAAAGTTTAAGCAGTGGTCTTGGCAATAGGATGAATCAAAGGTTACTGTGTTGTCAGCCCAGTGTATGGAAGGGTTGTGGCGACACAGCCACAGGATTCCCAGAATGATAGGGAAGTGGGCTGCCTTGATGAGGTCAAACACTACTTCCTCCTGGTGTTAGAAAATGGTCTCCTGGATTGGGAGCATCTCTTTATCAATAGGTCCAGAAGATAAAGGAGACCCATCAACCCATTCCACTTAAATCGGTCTGGTCTTTGGGCGAATGGGAAGTTGGTTTTCTTCTGCCAACCCGATATCTATAAAGTTACCGGCTGCACCACAATCCAGCATGGCCAGGGTTTCCCACTCTCGGATGGCAGTAGACAATCTCACCTTCAAGACCACGAGACGACTCTCCTCAGGGTTCCGAGTTGCTCTGGAGAGACTACAGGGACTGATGGCAAACACCCCCGACCTATACCTGTTTAGGTTCGGGGAGCGGCGTTTCCCGGACGCTGTGGCAGGACCTCTGGACAGTTTCTAAGTAGATGTTTCTGGGAGCCACAATACATGCACAAACCAAGCTCCCTCCTTCTTTTCTGTTCTTCAGGGGTCAAGGGACCCCGCGCCATTCCAATCTGCATCAGCTTTTCTCCTCAGGTGGTTGGAGGCCTTTCACTGGTCTGGAAGGGATTAACTAGTGGTTGCGGGGATACACGACTTCGCCTCCTTTCAAGTCTTCTTTTCCCTAGACGGAACTCCATCTGCAGAGCTAGCGTTACTAACACCTGGAAGGTCTGAGGTCGGGCTGTTCTAACCATCTCTTCCTTGATGTCTTCGTGGAGTCCACGGCGGAAAAGCGTCTGTTGTGCCGAATCCGGCCACCCTGCATTAACTGCTAGACACTGAAAGGCGGAGACGTATGTTTGAACATCTTGTGAGCCCTGTCGAAGGTCTAACATGGCTTCATACTTCGAGAACTGGACTTCGGGTCTCTAGAAACAGGCTTTGAATCGTTGAGTGAACAAGGCATAGTCATTTACGACCGGATCAGATTGGTTATCAAGGGGGTAGCCCAGGCCAGGGCATTGCCTACCAAGTTTGATACCAAAAACCCTACGATTCATAGGCCCGAGGTCGAAAGGTGTAATACATAATGCAGGCATCCAGTAACTCCTTATATGTCTTTGTTTTGCCGTCGTACTTCCCAAAAGGTAGCGGTAAAGGAGGCAGGTCACCCCGCACCCCATCATCCCGGACCGCTACTTGCTCTCTTAATGCTACATTCTCTGAGCGGAGAGTCTGCACTTCTACAGTCAAACCTTGAATGGCAGTGACCAGTATATGGTATTGCTGCAATGAGGCCATAGTGTCCTTTGGGCATTGCACGCTGTCAGAATCCAAAGAAACTTCCCTCCCTTCCTCCTCACCTGGGTCTTCCACAGAGCTTTCTTCCGGATCCTTCTTCTTCCTTTTAGAGGTCTTTTGCTGGGTGCTCCCCTTGTCTTTCTTTTGGTGTAAATAGGGTCTCTCTCCTCGGGATGCCACACTGTCGATAGGGAGATCCCCAACAGTGTGGTCTCCCCTGGAGTAAGCCCAAAAACAGGGAAAAGCCTCCTGGCTGAAAAACCCTGTAGGTCTGAAGGTGTAGAACTGGACTATTGGTTAAGTCTTAAGGTAAAGCCGTAATGGTGCTGTAGTTCCTGGTCACACTGTACAGAAACGGTGGTTCTGGTTGAAAACCGCAGGATACTGGCGATCCCAGGAAGACTTCCACAAGGCACTCAGAACAATGAGGGCAGGCAGCTGACCGCGAAGGTGATGATATCGGCAGTGGAACGAACTCTTGAAACAGAAGAGTCCGCCTAGCGCCAAACACGAGCAGCTCCAAAGAAGGAAAGCAAGAAACACAGGTAAGAGGAGCTCCGGTGAGAGCCTGAAAAAGACAAAGCTGAAAGAAAGTTGGAACAGAATCCCCGAGATTTGGGAGTCAGACATGCAGAAGCACAAGTGAAGGAAGAAGGAAAGTGAAGGGAAACTAGACACGGCCGGAAGCCGTGAGGAGGAAAGAAAGATAGGAAACAGGGATACGAGAGGACAGAACCAAGCAAGCAAATACGCAAAGGTTAGTTACAAAAGAAGCGAAATAAAGAACTCCACAGAAGAGCTCCCAACAGTGAAGGGCTAAGGAAGCCCTATCGCAAGCGACAGAGAGAGAGCGTAGGCACACAGAAGAATCCAAGGTGCAATGCACCGAGGCTCTGCTGCTGTGTCAGTATATGCCTGGTGGCGGCCATCTTTGAAATCAACTAGACCGTTACTGACAGAACGGTGAGAATGTGATGGAACACCTTAATGGCTTAAGCATCTTAAGCAACTTAAGCATCAGTCCCAGATCCTCCAAGAAGGCATGACATCAGGCGAGGAGTTGTAGGACGAGGACAGAGACCTGTGATGTTGATTCTTTGACTTTTTTGGAAGACAGATGCAATGGGGGATCGGTTATGACCATTTTCGACCCATAGTCGACACATTTCTTGAACCCAGTTTCGGGGTAGAAGATGTAGACATTTTTGACAATCTTTCAAGTTTCATCAGGAAAAAATGCACCGAAAGCTTTAGTGGAAAAATGCAACTGAAGTAACTTCCGCAGTGCATGCTATTTATACTGTCAAACTCGATAGGGGATGGAGGCCATCGAGGGACATCCGAGTCAACTATGACAACACCATCTACCGCAAAAGAAATGTTCAAAGCACCTGATGCTAAAATGGAGATACCATAAGATGAGGAATGCGTGGGAGGACACAATCCATTTGGAAGATGCTTTTTTAACAGGCATGTTACCCTACTCTTGAGATTAATAGGCAGCAAGCTAAAGCAGCTGATCTCTATGGACGAGACCTTTGCGGACATGTTAACGTAAAGGTGTTATCTAATTCCAAAAACAAGCTCCTCAAAAATCTGTTTTTGCTCCCTCAGAGTAGCTCTAATGCTTGGATCCATATTGAGACCAACCTGCGCCCTATCTAGGACGAGTTAGCTATTAGACCAGTTATGTACTGGATAAGGTTATGGGGCACAACAGGGCTTGAGAGATTCTTCCTACCGTGGATCTGAATTGCGTTTGGCTAAATCCATCCCCTATCAATACATCTACTGTGGAAAGGGTGAAATATAAACCAATTAACCTGTCCAGGAAAAATTTGGATGAGGCCTGTTTAAATACAGTGGGTTGGGGCCCGGTTATCTGTTATGCAAACTGGATTTCAATTTAGAAAAGTATCTTGATTTTTTTCCCCTACGTAAGCACACGCACTCATCCCCATCACAGGCGACCAGGTAATCAACTCTAAAGCTCTCAACAAAGTCTACACAGTCATCTAGGCTTGGATGGCACATCATGGGCTCTGCCTTAATGATGAAAAAACTGAGTTACTTGTCCTCGGCTCTCACATCAAACTCACTAAACTAGACCCTGCCTAAATATCATTTACCATTGATGGGAGCATTATTAAAGTGTCTAACGACACAACAAAAACTTGGTATTTACCTAGATTCGACACTATCTCTCACCAGACAAACGAATGCTGTTGTATCTGCTTCGGCTTACACCTGCATACTTATCACCGCCTGTAGACCTTTCCGGACGACCGATAACTGCATTATCCTCACTAGAACTCTCATCATGGCAAACATGGATTACTGTAACACCCTCTATTTAGGGACTAGCCAAAGAAACATCAATAAGTTACAAGATACTCAGAATAATGCCATCAGGGCTGCCCTTAACTTCCCAAGGAGATTACACATCTCGGATACATCTCTGGCCTTTTCTACTGTTCCTCTATCTTTTTCGGTCTCCCCTCTTCCCATCTCGCCCCCCTTAAATCCCTTTACCACTCTGCCGTCCGCATCTTCTGTCTTCTCTCTCCCTATGATTCCATATCCAATTCACTTGCCAACCTAGGCTGACTTCCCTTTCACTCCCAACTTAAATATCACTTCCTTTGTCTCGTTTTTAAATCTCTTCATGACCTTGCCCCTCCTTACCTCTCGTCTCTTCCCTTCTCTCTTTCTATGCCCCCTCTCACCCTCTACGCTCCTGTTAGGGAGAATTCTCTTATAAGGCTAATTTCCCAAACCTAGTGAGTCCCCCAGCAGTTTTGCTGGATTTTTTGGGGTTTGTTTTTTTCTCCTGCTAAGAGTGAGACTCTTTTACTCCCACTCAGGCATGATTTGAGATATGTCTCTGACTATTTGTGTGATTTTGGGCTATGGGGTCTTTTACTCCATAGGTTATCATCTGTTTTTTGTTTGCGTTACACAGCACCCTCAGTGCAGTAACACAGGGGTGTCATAGTGACCCCCAAACATAGACTCCATACCCTGGGACTGACTACTTTCTCCCAGGGCATGTAAAGTCACCATTGACTTTACTAGTCCTAAATTGTGAACAGAACCAGTACAAACCATCATATTGTGGAAGTACTGGAAGGGGTTAATTATATTGCCCTGGGGTCTGTTTTCAATGGGGCACTGTCCAGTCCCCCCTTGTCGAGTTTCTGGCTGGTGGCAGTGGTTACCACGCAAAATATTCCACCAGAATATTCTCTATGGGATTTTCCCATTGATTTTAAACGCACCACTTTTTGGTGCAATGTTAAAGATACTGCCGGTTTATTTATTTAATTTCAAATCAACGGTTGGGTCTTTTTGCCAGAACTCTTTTCTAAAATGGCGTTCGTGTTCGTCTCTGTAACTCTGACCAAGGTCGAGCCCTTTGTTCCACTTTTTGGCGGGCTTCTCCACAGATGCCCTCCAAATGGTGCCACTCTGTCTGGGTTCCACAGGATGTGTGGGGAGGGGAATTGGCACCCTGGACTGCGCTGCCTTAGCAACTCAAGTCGCACTCTATTCTGATTGGCCCACTGGTGAGCCGCCCGGCTCACCACTTAGCATGTTTGAGTGACAGCTAGGCTGTTGAATGGGGGTTTTTCTTCATAAAAGCAGGGCCTTTGGGACTGGAACTTCAGAAGTCTCCACATGACCTAAGAATCCGAAGAGGGAAGAAGCTGAGCCATCTGCAACAACGACACCACCGGTGGAGCCCTGGTGCAACAAACTCACCACTTTCCCAACGACAAGAGAAGATCTTCTGCTGGACGAGTCTTCTTCCTCTGAGCTGATGGGACCCACCAGTTTGCCCTTTTCGCATTCCAAAGACGTCTCTTGGTCGAATCGCCCGTGCCAAGAACCCCAGCGGCCGGATAGTCAAGCTTCACCACTTTGACCGCGGATAAAAGGAACGCACCTTTTATCGACGAACTCCGCGGCTGGTTTCATCCCTGTGCAGTGCACCGACTCCACGTTTCCTCCTCAACGAGATCCTCTCTTCCCCTAGTCGAAACAACGAACTAAAACCACTGCCAGGAACAACTGCCACCGCTGGAGCTTCCTCTCCCTTTAAGGTACTGTGTCCTGCCTGGCCTCCCTTTCTTCGGTTTGCCCAAGGTGACCTTTAAATCCTTGGCTTGCCAACTGGGTTGGCCCCAGACCTTCTAACTTTACCTTCTTGAATCACCCCAACCTCTTTTGAACATTCTGCAAAGACTTTTAGTGCATTTTAAACCGTGTGATCCTGGGCACATTTCGTCTTGCTCCATTTAAAGTGGGCCTGGCCTATGAACTTTCGCTCTACAATATCCACTGCCTTTTATTCCCTTGCTGAGAACTCCAAAAAGTGTTGGGACCTGTTTTATTTCTATGCTCTGTCTTTTTCTCTCCCTTTAACTGAACTATTGGAGTGCCATCAGGTTATGCGCTCACATCTGTTTAACAAATCGTGGTGTTTTAATCCTGACTTGTCTAATAGTTATAAAGGGAGGTGTGTATACTTTACCTGACTGTGTTTTAACTTGCTTTTGATTTAGAGTGCTAGTATATTGCCTAAAGTGTGTTTTAAATAAATAATTATATACTTTTTATACAAAGCTCTGGTCAGTGTTTGTTTGCTCTACTGTGTTTTAGCCCTATTGTGTATACTCTATATACTGCCTTACTCTTCTTGAGAAAAGTCTGACTGCTTAGCCACAGCTACCAGGTAACTCTGGGTGGTACATGTGAAGACTGGAGGGGGTGTCTGTGCTTCCGCTCTCTATGTGGTAGAGGAGAGGCACAGAGGACCCCAGCCAAGATTCTCTATTATTGGTAACGTAGTCGAGCAATCAAAGTCTAGCTTCTCAGGAGCGGATGCGGGCTGGTTCTTAAGTACAGTGTAGTCCCCGAACCACAAAGACTCCACGTTTCCTCCTCAACGAGATCCTCTCTTCCCCTAGTCGAAACAACGAACTGCAACCACTGCCAGGAACAACTGCCAACGCTGGAGCTTCCTCTCCCTTTAAGGTACTGTGTCCTGCATGGCCTCCCTTTCTTCGGTTTGCCCAAGGTGACCCTTAAATCCTTGGCTTGCCAACTGGGTTGGCCCCAGACCTTCTAACTTTACCTTCTTGAATCACCCCACCCCAATCGTCCACACACTGTATTACTGAAAAAGCAGTCTTTATATAATTAATATTCAAAGGTATGTACACGATCACAATAACGCACTTTGTACTCGGAAATCAACAATGATAAATATATCCAATTCTAAAGTCGAACCACCAATGTTATCGAATCTCATTAAAGTGCATCAACTGTACGGTTAAAATATCACACAGATCAATAACGAGGACACCAGCAATAGAGATAGGAAGGAACGTAAGATGGTTGAAACAATAGGCAGAATGCGGGCCTATACCGAAAGACACAGTTCTGTGTGGCGATCCCCCCACCTGGGCAACCTGTAAAATAAAGATATATAGCACAAGCCTAGTCCATATATTGTTCAATAGCCTTATTTCCTCCTATTAAGGTTTTACCCCCCCAATGTACCTGGTGGGGTAGAGTTCTTCGAAGACACGTAGAAGGATCCTTCTTGAGTGACTCCCTTTAAAGCACGAGCCACGGATCATCGAGAGGCGTCGAAGATGGTGAACTTGTCGTCGACGGCGGCAATGAGAAGTCCAAGGGCGCCGAGACGCCGATGCTCGTCAGCGACGTCCTGCGAGGATGAGGTGTGCGGGTCACCTCGGCGATGGATTGTTCAGGACCGCAGAGATTTTCAGAAGAACTGTGGCCCAACAAGGGCGTTGAGTCGTTGAAGTCTTTGTGGTCTTCAGGTGGCGGGAAACCCACCGGCGGATTCTCCTCGGCGCGTTGGTCGTCCTCGACTTTCTCCGGCATGACAAAGCGGTCGACGTTGCGGACAAGGGAGTCCTTGGATTCAAATGTACTTAGGCAAAGGAGCGGGCGGCTCCGGTCGTTGGCGGCACAGCGTCAAGTGGTCCCCACGGCTGGGCAACACAACTTCGACGGGCCTCCAGCGGTTACACAAACCTGCGAACCCTGGTCGATGGCAATAGACTTCAACAGCGGTGAAGTCCGGGTGCTTTGCTTCGTTCTCCTCAGCGGTCCCGTCTCTGGTCGGCAGCCTTTCGAGGGTCTGATTTCCAGGGAGCTTCGGCAAAGGTTAGCGGTGCTCGATGGTCCCTCGGAGCATGGGAAGAGGGCGCCTTACCAGGTCCTCTCTCGGATCAGTCCTTGACGAGTTCGGCAGCTTTCAGATCAGGTCGAAGCAAATGCAGCAGCAAGTCTTCGTCTTCCAGCTGGGCATCGAGGATCAGCAGTTCCAGTTACTCTTAAAGTGTAGACAGAGCTTCTGAACAATTTCCAGTGGTAAGAGGTCCCTAGATATACTATCTTGTCTCTCATCCACACTGCTGGGTAACTCTCAGCAGCCAATCATACCGAAGGGCATTCATGCAGTCAGTCAGCCAATCAGGCACACAGTGCATTCAGTCCATCCTCCTCACTCTCAGACACTCACAACAAGGAATGTGGATTGGGACAAGTACTTAGCCATTCAACACTACACACTGCATTCAGGCCAGTTTCGGGCAGAGCTGTCTCAGTCTTTGTCTCTCATACCAGAAACCAGACAGCCACAACAAAAAGTGCATATTGGTCACACACTCCATTCACCCAGGTCCCACCCACAGGGCGTACCAACAACATACAGTCACTGGGAAGGCTCCGGTCAGTCTGGACTGGACTTCACAACAACACCATATATGTAACTTCCACCCAACAGCCAGTCAGGGGGAAGGGATAAGAGTTCCGGGTCTTTGGGAAAACAAGGTAATAGGTAATTGAAAGCAAGAGGCCACAGGGGCCATCTTGTTTTCCATCAGGAATCAACTGATTCCAATGGCAGGGCCTGGGGATCCCCAAAATGGAGGATACTCAGCGCACCTGTCAAAGTCAGCATGGAGGTGCCACCAGTCCATACCCCTCTCTGCGGGCCACCCACAGGTGCCCAAAAACATACACTAGGGGCACAGGGTTGTACCCCCACCCATGGGTGCCGTAAGGGTATCCCACAGGTCTGTTCACCAAACCAAAAGAGAGAGAGCTGCACCGCCAGGAGTCCCACATGAACTCCTGCGCGGAAAACACGACAGAACACATGATAAAAAGGCAGTAAAGGACAAGAATACGGAGGCCCTGTCCCTCCAATGCATTTCCAGCATCACAGTGAGTACAGACTGCTACCAATTGGGTTTACTGCTTACTCCTGTAGTCTTAATCTTTTTGCAGTGCTCCCCAAGGGAACTGCACAGGATTCTGATCACTCCGCTGATCACTTTTTACTCTCTGTCCCCCCTCCCTGTTCCTCCTCTCGTTTCCGCTCCTTCCAACACCTTGCCCCCTTACATTGGAACTCGTTCCCTTTCTCTATCCGCTCCATCTCCACCTATTCCTCCTTCCGTTCCTCCGTAAAAACACTCCTTCTTCACCCCTCTCCCTGACTCCTCTCCCTTTCCTCCTCTTCTTTCTCCTCCCCACTCCACCTTCCTGTTCCTTTATCTCTTCCTGTCTCCCCCCTTTGACTTCCACCCTCCCTTCTACTCCCTCTACTCCCTCTCCCCTTTCCCTTTCTTCCTTCCCATACCTCTCCTCTTCTCTTCCTTCCCAAATGCAAATTGTTCTACATGCTGTTTTTCTGGTTTGAATCATGTTTATTTTATTGCTTCTATGTGCCATGTTTAATGTATTTTGGTTGTTATGCTGTAAAGCGCTTTGGCGTAAAGCACTATATAAATAATAAAATACAAATACAAATATAAGACGCAATTTACATTGGCTCCCCGTTGCTCACCGAATATCGCTCAAAACCCTTACTCTAACATACAAGGGCCAGAACAATCTGGCACCTGCATACCTGGCCAATCGCTTCACGCGGCACACAGCCAAAAGACCCCTAAGGTCAGCCCATGTCTACACACTGACTATACCTAGCTTCAAGCTTCAGCGAGCCAGGGGATCAAGCTTCCCAGCCCTCCCGGCCAAACTATGGAACACTATACCTACTACACTCAGAACGGAGCCGTCTGTCCACTCCTTTAAGAACAAAACCATCTGCCTCATCCACTTAACCACCTTGGCCTATTATCGCAATGTGTTAATATCGGATGCCTAGCCTTCCTCTGCACTTGTAACGTCTATATATCTTCTGTATGCCCTAGAAATACTACTAGAAATGTCCATAGTAACCGCTGTAACAATGTACTTGTCTGTAACATGTGTTGCCTTAAGATCAGCATTTTCACTGTTAAGATTTCTTTTTTCCACCTGGGAAATTTGTTTTCCTGTATGTAACCATTGCCTTTGCAAAGTATGCGCCCAGATGCCTCAGGCAAGGTGCGCAATACAAATAAAATAAATACAAATACAAAATACAAATTTTAGAACTGAGGATGGGATCGCTGCAGGGGGTCAAAATTGCAAGTACCCGGGGGACAGTTTGTGGTCAGGGTGAGGAGACAGTAATACATTGCAATGCTTTGTGTTGGATCTAAGGATCCTCGACTCATGTATTTGAGGCCTATTTGTGTCAATGGACTCTTCCGTAAAACTTTGGAGGCTATTAACTATTGCAAATTCTTTTTGAATATGGGTGCTATTTATCGTGCATCCAGATATACCCACTGTGCAAGTCCAAAATAATAGGAACAAATGAGATGGGCCCATTTTCAAATTTTGGCCTAGTTATCTGTATATTTTTCATGTGCCCTTGTGGTTTAAGCCGTGTGTACAACCATCCTATGTTTCTGTGATTTAAGTTGTGTGTTGTGTATTGTATCCCATTCGGGCAGCTGTGATGAATTTTTATATATGCTGTTAAGTCATTATTGTCATTTATAGATATTTTTTAAGTCATTTTTAACGTTTAATGTGATGTATGTCTATGCCTAAAGACTAAAGTCGAATACAGGCATTTTGAACGAACAATAATAGAATTGATCATCCCATTATTGAACCCTTTTACCTTCTTTGTGTGTCCAATGCAAGTCCCTCCCACCTCATGAATGATCACTAACCCAAAAGATATCCAGGTGACAGCAAATAATGTTTTTAAAAACCCATTGGGGCTACCACGCTCGGCTCCCAATTTTGGGACCCACACGAAATTAAGTAGGCCTTTTCTGGCAGATGATACAATGGCCCAACCACCATTACACTGGCTACGAAACTGAGTAATCCAAAGGCTGGACTAATCATAGTCAATTATATCTAAAATGCTAAAATCTTCAAGAGCAATGAAAATACCTTGGCTTTGCTATGTAAAAGCCTATCTTGAAAAACGTAATGCAGCAGAGTGCTTTCTTGACTCATTAGTGACGGCTAAGGTGGCGAGACAACTGAAGTTGCAGCTTATTTAGCATGCAACCGAGTGGAGGGAAGCAACAGAATGATTAAAGGTGTCTAATCACAATGTATTCATTATCACAGAGCCATCAATCCAAATGTATCTGGTCTGGGCGCGAGCAAGATTCAACTGCCTTCCCCTCGGTGCGATCTCTGCATTATGGAAAGGTGAGCCCAATACGAGCCATTACATGTTATGCCAAGCACTGGTCGAAGACCTATTAGTTTTTATCCTTTATTGCCAAGCTTATTCTTCTCTTAGAGCCAGGACTTTAAAGCCTCTATTACCTGAGCAGGGATTCAGGCAATGTCGCCCAGCTTTGACGCATTTGCTCTGGGATAACTCCCCGAGATCCGGCTGGACTCTGTTGTCATTTAAAAAATCTGCACTGAACATAAGACGCAAGCTAATGAGGACCCAGCCCCAAGAATGATCAAATGGCATATGACACTATCGTATGCCTCACATAGTCTCTATGATGGCAGAACAATATTGGTGGCAGTGATGCACCTCTGATCCACATCAGTTTTATATATGTCTATTTCATTGTTATTTTAATTATCACATCATTTTGATTGTAGGTCTTTTGCCCATATCGGGTTTGTAGTGTGTATTTTATTTAGCTTATTCTCAGTTGATTTAAAGGAGGCTAATAAAATGTGGAATGTATTGTCTTTTTTTGTTGTAAACTGTAGGTTTGACAGTATTTATGTGTTTTTATGGAACTTTTTCTTTTGTTCTGACATAAACGTGAAATGATGATGATGATGATGAATATCAGACCCCACTTTCTATTTCATCTTAATTCCTTGCCTATCTACATATTTCCACTTTCTAAGTTCCACTTGACAAATACCTGAAAAGAAAAATATATTATGGCGACTGGTTTGCCAAACCCATAACCCCTCGACATAAGTACATCATATATTCAATTCTAAGTCCTATTTAAAAGCAGCCTCTTTAAAAATAGTACTAAACGATTTTCACAAAATTCCTTTTCAGCTTCCTGTCAATAAAACTCCTTTCACTTTCAGTATCTTGATTCCTTTAGACTTAGAATCTTTACAACATTGACTATTGCTATGTGAAAACATATCTAGGGCACATTCTTACAAAGGGAAACACTAAATGGAAGTCATTAAAAGTGTTGTGGGGATTCAGCGGTAAATCCACCAAATTACTGCCAAACTCGATTACCTTTACCACCACTTGGTGCCGCAGGACTACAATTGGTGGTATGGTGGAGCTAATCCTGATTTTCTGAGTCCATAGGACTCCATGGGGATTTTGGCGGAATTCCAGCCGGCCGCAATTCTGCCTTCAGTAATTGAACAGATTTTGATGATACAGTAGAGGATTTACCTCAAGCTTTTTGCTGGAGGTAAATCCTCCACTTTACCATCAAACTTGTAGTACGGGGCTGCACTAATGCAGCAGCCGTTTTTACCCACATCGGCACCACCATACTAGTAATGAGGTCCAATGTCCGGAAATTCCAACTGCTAGGAACGTAGATCAATTACATGGCATTGCTGAAGGAAGCCAAAGTGCTCTATTCTTGATATAGTAATGTTGGGAGGAAGCTTGCCCAGTTGGAAAGCTGACACAGCACTGCTGCAGTGAAGTCGGACTGCTTTGCACTGACAGGACACAGATAGGTGGACCCAGCAATATGTGGGCACTGTAAAACTCACTGGCATTACTTATGGAAGTTCATATTGAAGGAGTCCTAAAGTACTGACATGGTACTGCTGGTTGAAGCGCACATAGCTGGCGAATTAGCGCACCTGTGGAAACATTCTTACAAATGGCACTACAGAAAACAACCTAACATTGAGAGTACATGCAGCTCGAGGGCACTGGACAAAGGTACAAGCCTTGGAAAGTTTAAGCAGTGGTCTTGGCAATAGGATGAATCAAAGGTTACTGTGTTGTCAGCCCAGTGTATGGAAGGGTTGTGGCGACACAGCCACGGCATTCCCAGAATGATAGGGAAGTGGGCTGCCTTGATGAGGTCAAACACTACTTCCTCCTGGTGTTAGAAAATGGTCTCCTGGATTGGGTGCATCTCTTTATCAATAGGTCCAGAAGATAAAGGAGACCCATCAACCCATTCCACTTAAATCGGTCTGGTCTTTGGGCGAATAGGAAGTTGGTTTTCTTCTGCCAACCCGATATCTACAAAGTTACCAGCTGCACCACAATCCAGCATGGCCAGGGTTTCCCACTCTCGGATGGCAGTAGACAATCTCACCTTCAAGACCACGAGACGACTCTCCTCAGGGTTCCGAGTTGCTCTGGAGAGACTACAGGGACTGATGGCAAACACCCCCGACCTATACCTGTTTAGGTTCGGGGAGCGGCGTTTCCCGGACGCTGTGGCAGGACCTCTGGACAGTTTCTAAGTAGATGTTTCTGGGAGCCACAATACATGCACAAACCAAGCTCCCCCCTTCTTTTCTGTTCTTCAGGGGTCAAGGGACCCCACGCCATTCCAATCTGCATCAGCTTTTCTCCTCAGGTGGTTGGAGGCCTTTCACTGGTCTGGAAGGGATTAACTAGTGGTTGCGGGGATACACGACTTTGCCTCCTTTCAAGTCTTCTTTTCCCTAGACGGAACTCCATCTGCAGAGCTAGCGTTACTAACACCTGGAAGGTCTGAGGTCGGGCTGTTCTAACCATCTCTTCCTTGATGTCTTCGTGGAGTGCACGGCGGAAAAGCGTCTGTTGTGCCGAATCCGGCCACCCTGCATTAACTGCTAGACACTGAAAGGCGGAGACGTATGTTTGAACATCTTGTGAGCCCTGTCGAAGGTCTAACATGGCTTCATACTTCGAGAACTGGACTTCGGGTCTCTAGAAGCAGGCTTTGAATCGTTGAGTGAACAAGGCATACTCATTTACGACCGGATCAGATTGGTTATCAAGGGGGTAGCCCAGGCCAGGGCATTGCCTACCAAGTTTGATACCAAAAACCCTACGATTCATAGGCCCGAGGTCGAAAGGTGTAATACATAAGGCAGGCATCCAGGAACTCCTTATATGTCTTTGTTTTGCCGTCGTACTTCCCAAAAGGTAGCGGTAAAGGAGGCAGGTCACCCCGCACTCCATCATCCCGGACCGCTACTTGCTCTCTTAATGCTACATTCTCTGAGCGGAGAGTCTGCACTTCTACAGTCAAACCTTGAATGGCAGTGACCAGTTCATGGTATTGCTGCAATGAGGCCATAGTGTCCTTTGGGCATTGCACGCTGTCAGAATCCAAAGAAACTTCCCTCCCTTCCTCCTCACCTGGGTCTTCCACAGAGCTTTCTTCCGGATCCTTCTTCTTCCTTTTAGAGGTCTTTTGCTGGGTGCTCCCCTTGTCTTTCTTTTGGTGTAAATAGGGTCTCTCTCCTCGGGATGCCACACTGTCGATAGGGAGATCCCGAACAGTGTGATCTCCCCTGGAGTAAGCCCAAAAACAGGGAAAAGCCTCCTGGCGGAAAAACCCTGCAGGTCCGAAGGTGTAGAACTGGACTATTTGTTAAGTATTAAGGTAAGGCCGTAATGGTGCTGTAGTTCCTGGTCACACTGTACAGAAACGGTGGTTCTGGTTGAAAACCGCAGGATACTGGCGATCCCAGGAAGACTTCCACAAGGCACTCAGAACAATGAGGGCAGGCAGCTGACCGCGAAGGTGATGATATCGGCAGTGGAACAAACTCTTGAAACAGAAGAGTCCGCCTAGCGCCAAACACGAGCAGCTCCAAAGGAGGAAAGCAAGAAACACAGGTAAGAGGAGCTCCGGTGAGAGCCTGAAAAAGACAAAGCTGAAAGAAAGTTGGATCAGAATCCCCGAGATTTGGGAGTCAGACATGCAGAAGCACAAGTGAAGGAAGAAGGAAAGTGAAGGGAAACTAGACACGGCCGGAAGCAGTGAGGAGGAAAGAAAGATAGGAAACAGGGATACGAGAGGACAGAACCAAGCAAGCAAATACGCAAAGGTTAGTTACAAAAGAAGCGAAATAAAGAACTCCACAGAAGAGCTCCCAACAGTGAAGGGCTAAGGAAGCCCTATCACAAGCGACAGAGGGAGAGCGTAGGCACACAGAAGAATCCAAGGTGCAATGCACCGAGGCTCTGCTGCTGTGTCAGTATATGCCTGGTGGCGGCCATCTTTGAAATCAACTAGACCGTTACTGACAGAACGGTGAGAATGTGATGGAACAACTTAATGGCTTAAGCATCTTAAGCAACTTAAGCATCAGTCCCAGATCCTCCAAGAAGGCATGACATCAGGCGAGAAGTTGTATGACGAGGACAGAGACCTGTGATGTTGATTCTTTGACTTTTTTGGAAGACAAAGATGAATGGCGAGAACCGCTTCGATAACGTGAACGTTTCTTTGAACGTTTCCTCAGCGGGAACTGACCCCTCGATTCGTCCGACAACCGTCTTTTCAAAGGTGCAGTGGAAAGGAATTTTTGAGGGGGCCTACCTGCAGCGAGCTGCCCCTTTCGGTCCTTGAGCGCCTTCCCCGTCATGGACTGACAGCATCCACAGTCAGCCGTCCTGTGGTCGGTGCCAAGGCACCACAAACAGATGCAATGGGGGGTCGGTTATGACCATTTTCGACCCATAGTCGACACATTTCTTGAACCCAGTTTCGGGGTAGAAGATGTAGACATTTTTGACAATCTTTCAAGTTTCATCAGGAAAAAATGCACCGAAAGCTTTAGTGGAAAAATGCAACTGAAGTAACTTCCGCAGTGCATGCTATTTATACTGTCAAACTCGATAGGGGATGGAGGCCATCGAGGGACATCCGAGTCAACTACGACAACACCATCTACCGCAAAAGAAATGTTCAAAGCACCTGATGCTAAAATGGAGATACCATAAGATGAGGAATGCGTGGGAGGACACAATCCATTCGAAAGATGCTTTTTTAGCAGGCATGTTACCCTACTCTTGAGATTAATAGGCAGCAAGCTAAAGCAGCTGCTCTCTATGGACGAGACCTTTGCGGACATGTTAACGTAAAGGTGTTATCTAATTCCAAAAACAAGCTCCTCAAAAATCTGTTTTTGCTCCCTCAGAGTAGCTCTAATGCTTGGATCCATATTGAGACCAACCTGCGCCCTATCTAGGACGAGTTAGCTATTAGACCAGTTACGTACTGGATAAGGTTATGGGGCACAACAGGGCTTGAGAGATTCTTCCTACCGTGGATCTGAATTGCGTTTGGCTAAATCCATCCCCTATCAATACATCTACTGTGGAAAGGGTGAAATATGAACCAATTAACCTGTCCAAGAAAAATTTGGATGAGGCCTGTTTAAATACAGTGGGTTGGGGCCCGGTTATCTGTTATGCAAACTGGATTTCAATTTAGAAAAGTATCTTGATTTTTTTCCCCTACGTAAGCACACGCACTCATCCCTATCACAGGCGACCATGTAATCAACTCTAAAGCTCTCAACAAAGTCTACACAGTCATCTAGGCTTGGATGGCACATCATGGGCTCTGCCTTAATGATGAAAAAACGGAGTTACTTGTCCTCGGCTCTCACATCAAACTCACTAAACTAGACCCTGCCTAAAAATCATTTACCATTGATGGGAGCATTATTAAAGTGTCTAACGACACAAAAAAACTTGGTATTTACCTAGATTCGACACTATCTCTCATCAGACAAACGAATGCTGTTGTATCTGCTTCGGCTTACACCTGCATATTTATCACCGCATGTAGACCTTTCCTGACGACCGATAACTGCATTATCCTCACTAGAACTCTCATCATGGCAAACATGGATTACTGTAACACCCTCTATTTAGGGACTAGCCAAAGAAACATCAATAAGTTACAAGATACTCAGAATAATGCCATCAGGGCTGCCCTTAACTTCCCAAGGAGATTACACATCTCGGATACATCTCTGGCCTTTTCTACTGTTCCTCTATCTTTTTCGGTCTCCCCTCTTCCCATCTCGCCCCCCTTAAATCCCTTTACCACTCTGCCGTCCGCAACCTCTGCCTTCTCTCTCCCTATGATTCCATATCCAATTCACTTGCCAACCTAGGCTGACTTCCCTTTCACTCCCAACTTAAATATCACTTCCTTTGTCTCGTTTTTAAATCTCTTCATGACCTTGCCCCTCCTTACCTCTCCCCTCTTCCCTTCTCTCTTTCTATGCCCCCTCTCACCCTCTACGCTCCTGTTAGGGAGAATTCTCTTATAAGGCTAATTTCCCAAACCTAGTGAGTCCCCCAGCAGTTTTGCTGGATTTTTTGGGGTTTGTTTTTTTCTCCTGCTAAGAGTGAGACTCTTTTACTCCCACTCTTAGGCATGATTTGAGATATGTCTCTGACTATTTGTGTGATTTTGGGCTATGGGGTCTTTTACTCCATAGGTTATCATCTGTTTTTTGTTTGTGTTACACAGCACCCTCAGTGCAGTAACACAGGGGTGTCATAGTGACCCCCAAACATAGACTCCATACCCTGGGACTGACTACTTTCTCCCAGGGCATGTAAAGTCACCATTGACTTTACTAGTCCTAAATTGTGAACAGAACCAGTACAAACCATCATATTGTGGAAGTACTGGAAGGGGTTAATTATATTGCCCCGGGGTCTGTTTTCAAGGGGGCACTGTCCAGTCCCCCTTTGTCGAGTTTCTGGCTGGTGGCAGTGGTTACCACGCAAAATATTCCACCAGAATATTCTCTATGGGATTTTCTCATTGATTTTAAACGCACCACTTTTTGGTGCAATGTTAAAGATACCGCCGGTTTATTTATTTAATTTTAAATCAACGGTTGGGTCTTTTTGCCAGAACTCTTTTCTAAAATGGCGTTTGTGTTCGTCTCTGTAACTCTGACCAAGGTCGAGCCCTTTGTTCCACTTTTTGGCGGGCTTCTCCACAGATGCCCTCCAAATGGTGCCACTCTGTCTGGGTTCCACAGGATGTGTGGGGAGGGGAATTGGCACCCTGGACTGCGCTGCCTTAGCAACTCAAGTCGCACTCTATTCTGATTGGCCCAGTGGTGAGCCGCCCGGCTCACCACTTAGCATGTTTGAGTGACAGCTAGGCTGTTGAATGGGGGTTTTTCTTCATAAAAGCAGGGCCTTTGGGACTGGAACTTCAGAAGTCTCCACATGACCTAAGAATCCGAAGAGGGAAGAAGCTGAGCCATCTGCAACAACGACACCACCGGTGGAGCCCTGCTGCAACGAACTCACCACTTTCCCAACGACAAGAGAAGATCTTCTGCTGGATGAGTCTTCTTCCTCTGAGCTGATGGGACCCACCAGTTTGCCCTTTTCGCATTCCAGAGACGTCTCTTGGTCGAATCGCCCGTGCCAAGAACCCCGGCGGCCGGATAGCCAAGCTTCACCACTTTGACCGCGAATAAAAGGAACGCACCTTTTATCGATGAACTCCGCGGCTGGTTTCATCCCTGTGCAGTGCACCGACTCCACGTTTCCTCCTCAACGAGATCCTCTCTTCCCCTAGTCGAAACAACGAACTGCAACCACTGCCAGGAACAACTGCCACCACTGGAGCTTCCTCTCCCTTTAAGGTACTGTGTCCTGCCTGGCGTCCCTTTCTTCGGTTTGCCCAAGGTGACCCTTAAATCCTTGGCTTGCCAATTGGGTTGGCCCCAGACCTTCTAACTTTACCTTCTTGAATCACCCCAACCTCTTTTGAACATTCTGCAAAGACTTTTAGTGCATTTTAAACCGTGTGATCCTGGGCACATTTCGCCTTGCTCCATTTAAAGTGGGCCTGGCCTATGAACTTTCGCTCTACAGTATCTACTGCCTTTTATTCCCTTGCTGAGAACTCCAAAAAGTGTTGGGACCTGTTTTATTTCTATGCTCTCTCTTTTTCTCTCCCTTTAACTGAACTATTGGAGTGCCATCAGGTTATGCGCTCACATCTGTTTAACAAATCGTGGTGTTTTAATCCTGACTTGTCTAATATTTATAAAAGGAGGTGTGTATACTTTACCTGACTGTGTTTTTACTTGCTTTTGATTTAGAGTGCTAGTATATTGCTTAAAGTGTGTTTTAAATAAATAATTATATACTTTTTATACAAAGCTCTGGTCAGTGTTTGTTTGCTCTACTGTGTTTTTAGCCCTATTGTGTATACTCTATATACTGCCTTACTCTTCTTGAGAGAAGTCTGACTGCTTAGCCACAGCTACCAGGTAACTCTGGGTGGTACATGTGAAGACTGGAGGGGGTGTCTGTGCTTCCGCTCTCTGTTTGGTAGAGGAGAGGCACAGAGGACCCCAGCCAAGATTCTCTATTATTGGTAACGTAGTTGAGCAATTAAGGTCTAGCTTCTCAGGAGCGGATGCGGGCTGGTTCTTAAGTACAGTGTAGTCCCCGAACCCCCACAAAGGAATGTCCACACACTGTATTACTGAAAAAGCAGTCTTTATATAATTAATATTCAAAGGTATGTACACGATCACAATAACGCACTTTGTACTCGGAAATCAACAATGATAAATATATCCAATTCTAAAGTGGTACCACCAATGTTATCGAATCTCATTAAAGTGCATCAACTGTACGGTTAAAATGTCACACAGATCAATAACGAGGACACCAGCAATAGAGATAGGAAGGAACGTAAAATGGTTGAAACAATAGGCAGAATGCGGGCCTATACCGATAGACACAGTTCTGTGTGGCGATCCCCCCACCTGGGCAACCTGTAAAATAAAGATATATAGCACAAGCCTAGTCCATATATTGTTCAATAGCCTTATTTCCTCCTATTAAGGTTTTACCCCCCAATGTACCTGGTGGGGTAGAGTTCTTCGAAGACACGTCGAAGGATCCTTCTTAAGTGACTCCCTTTAAAGCAGGAGCCACGGATCGTCGAGAGGCGTCGAAGATGGTGAACTTGTCGTCAACGGCGGCAATGAGAAGTCCAAGGGTGCCGAGACCTCGATGTCGATCCAGGCGATGCTCGTCAGCGACGTCCTGCGAGGATGAGGTGTGCGGGGCACCTCGGCGATGGATTGTTCAGGACCGCAAAGATTTTCAGAAGAACTGTGGCCCAACAAGGGCGTTGAGTCGTCGAAGTCTTTGTGGTCTTCAGGTGGCGGGAAACCCACCGGCGGATTCTCCTCGGCGCGTTGGTCGTCCTCGACTTTCTCCGGCATGACAAAGCGGTCGACGTTGCGGACAAGGGAGTCCTTGGATTCAAATGTACTTAGGCAAAGGAGCGGGCGGCTCCGGTCGTTGGCGGCACAGCGTCAAGTGGTCCCCACGGCTGGGCAACACAACTTCGACGGGCCCCCAGCGGTTACACAAACCTGCGAACCCTGGTCGATGGCAATAGACTTCAACAGCGGTGAAGTCCGGGTGCTTTGCTTCGTTCTCCTCAGCGGTCCCGTCTCGGGTCGGCAGCCTTTCGAGGGTCTGATTTCCAGGGAGCTTCGGCGAAGGTTAGCGGTGCTCGATGGTCCCTCAGAGCATGGGAAGAGGGCGCCTTACCAGGTCCTCTCTCGGATCAGACCTTGACGAGTTCGGCAGCTTTCAGATCAGGTCGAAGCAAATGCAACAGCAAGTCTTCGTCTTCCAGCTGGGCGTCGAGGATCAGCAGTTCCAGTTACTCTTAAAGTGTAGACAGAGCTTCTGAACAATTTACAGTGGTAAGAGGTCCCCAGATATACTATCTTGTCTCTCATCCACACTGCTGGGACACTCTCGCCAATCATACCGAAGGGCATTCATGCAGTCAGTCAGCCAATCAGGCACACGGTGCATTCAGTCCATCCTCCTCACTCTCAGACACTCACAACAAGGAATGTGGATTGGGACAAGTACTTAGCCATTCAACACTACACACTGCATTCAGGCCAGTTTTGGGCAGAGCTGTCTCAGTCTTTGTCTCTCATACCAGAAACCAGACAGCCACAACAAAAAGTGCATATTGGTCACACACTCCATTCACCCAGGTCCCACCCACAGGGCGTACCAACAACATACAGGGCCTCATTACAACTCAGGCGGTAAGGGGTTTACGGCGCCGTAAACAGCGCCGACCCTTACCGCCTGAGTACGAGGTCCCTTAGCGCCATGGCGGATTTAACACCTGCTTTTAGCAGGTGTTAAAATCCATGGCGCTAAGGGACCATGGAGTTAATTACGCCACCGTAATTTACGGTGGCGTAATTAACGCCTTCCCCACTCCCATTATGCCCTATGGGGCAAAAATGGGAATGGGGAAGGGTAAATGGGGATTGGGGACTTACCGCCCCGCAAACCTCGGAATGGGGCGGTAAGTCCACCAACCACCATGGCGTAAACGTAGTTTTACCGCCATGGTGGTAAAGTCACGGCCCAGGCGGTAACTTACCGCCTGGGTCGTAATGAGGCCCACAGTCACTGGGAAGGCTCCGGTCAGTCTGGACTGGACTTCACAACAACACCATATATGTAACTTCCACCCAACAGCCAGTCAGGGGGAAGGGACAGAGTCCCGGGACTTTGGGAAAACAAGGTAATAGGTAATTGAAAGCAAGAGGCCACAGGGGCCATCTTGTTTTCCATCAGGAATCAACTGATTCCAATGGCAGGGCCTGGGGATCCCCAAAATGGAGGATACTCAGCGCACCTGTCAAAGTCAGCATGGAGCTGCCACCAGTCCATACCCCTCTCTGCGGGCCACCCACAGGTGCCCAAAAACATACACTAGGGGCACAGGGTTGTACCCCCACCCATGGGTGCCGTAAGGGTATCCCACAGGTCTGTTCACCAAACCAAAAGAGAGAGAGCTGCACCGCCAGGAGTCCCACATGAACTCCTGCGCGGAAAACACGACAGAACACATGATAAAAAGGCAGTAAAGGACAAGAATACGGAGGCCCTGTCCCTCCAATGCATTTCCAGCATCACAGTGAGTACAGACTGCTACCAATTGGGTTTACTGCTTACTCCTGTAGTCTTAATCTTTTTGCAGTGCTCCCCAAGGGAACTGCACAGGATTCTGATCACTCCGCTGATCACTTTTTACTCTCTGTCCCCCCTCCCTGTTCCTCCTCTCGTTTCCACTCCTTCCAACACCTTGCCCCCTTACATTGGAACTCGTTCCCTTTCTCTATCCGCTCCATCTCCACCTATTCCTCCTTCCGTTCCTCCGTAAAAACACTCCTTCTTCACCCCTCTCCCTGACTCCCCTCCCGTTCCTCCTCTTCTTTCTCCTCCCCACTCCACCTTCCTGTTCCTTTATCTCTTCCCGTCTCCCCCCTTTGACTTCCACCCTCCCTTCTACTCTTTCTACTCCCTCTCCCCTTTCCCTTTCTTCCTTCCCATACCTCTCCTCTTCTCTTCCTTCCCAAATGCAAATTGTTCTACATGCTGTTTTTCTGGTTTGAATCATGTTTATTTTATTGCTTCTATGTGCCATGTTTAATGTATTTTGGTTGTTATGCTGTAAAGCGCTTTGGTGTAAAGCACTATATAAATAATAAAATACAAATAGAAATATAAGACGCAATTTACATTGGCTCCCCGTTGCTCACCGAATATCGCTCAAAACCCTTACTCTAACATACAAGGGCCAGAACAATCTGGCACCTGCATACCTGGCCAATCGCTTCACGCGGCACACAGCCAAAAGACCCCTAAGGTCAGCCCATGTCTACACACTGACTATACCTAGCTTCAAGCTTCAGCGAGCCAGGGGATCAAGCTTCCCAGTCCTCCTGGCCAAACTATGGAACACTATACCTACTACACTCAGAACGGAGCCGTCTGTCCACTCCTTTAAGAACAAAACCATCTGCCTCATCCACTTAACCACCTTGGCCTATTATCGCAATGTGTTAATATCGGATGCCTAGCCTTCCTCTGCACTTGTAACGTCTATATATCTTCTGTATGCCCTAGAAATACTACTAGAAATGTCCATAGTAACCGCTGTAACAATGTACTTGTCTGTAACATGTGTTGCCTTAAGATCAGCATTTTCACTGTTAAGATTTCTTTTTTCCACCTGGGAAATTTGTTTTCCTGTATGTAACCATTGCCTTTGCAAAGTATGCGCCCAGATGCCCCAGGCAAGGTGCGCAATACAAATAAAATAAATACAAATACAAAATACACATTTTAGAACTGAGGATGGGATCGCTGCAGGGGGTCAAAATTGCAAGTACCCGGGGGACAGTTTGTGGTCAGGGTGAGGAGACAGTAATACATTGCAATGCTTTGTGTTGGATCTAAGGATCCTCGACTCATGTATTTGAGGCCCATTTGTGTCAATGGACTCTTCCGTAAAACTTTGGAGGCTATTAACTATTGCAAATTCTTTTTGAATATGGGTGCTATTTATCGTGCATCCAGATATACCCACTGTGCAAGTCCAAAATAATAGGAACAAATGAGATGGGCCCATTTTCAAATTTTGGCCTAGTTATCTGTATATTTTTCATGTGCCCTTGTGGTTTAAGCCGTGTGTACAACCATCCTATGTTTCTGTGATTTAAGTTGTGTGTTGTGTATTGTATCCCATTCGGGCAGCTGTGATGAATTTTTATATATGCTGTTAAGTCATTATTGTCATTTATAGATATTTTTTAAGTCATTTTTAACGTTTAATGTGATGTATGTCTATGCCTAAAGACTAAAGTCGAATACAGGCATTTTGAACGAACAATAATAGAATTGATCATCCCATTATTGAACCCTTTTACCTTCTCTGTGTGTCCAATGCAAGTCCCTCCCACCTCATGAATGATCACTAACCCAAAAGATATCCAGGTGACAGCAAATAATGTTTTTAAAAACCCATTGGGGCTACCACGCTCGGCTCCCAATTTTGGGACCCACACGAAATTAAGTAGGCCTTTTCTGGCAGATGATACAATGGCCCAACCACCATTACACTGGCTACGAAACTGAGTAATCCAAAGGCTGGACTAATCATAGTCAATTATATCTAAAATGCTAAAATCTTCAAGAGCAATGAAAATACCTTGGCTTTGCTATGTAAAAGCCTATCTTGAAAAACGTAATGCAGCAGAGTGCTTTCTTGACTCATTAGTGACGGCTAAGGTGGCGAGACAACTGAAGTTGCAGCTTATTTAGCATGCAACCGAGTGGAGGGAAGCAACAGAATGATTAAAGGTGTCTAATCACAATGTATTCATTATCATAGAGCCATCAATCCAAATGTATCTGGTCTGGGCGCGAGCAAGATTCAACTGCCTTCCCCTCGGTGCGATCTCTGCATTATGGAAAGGTGAGCCCAATACGAGCCATTACATGTTATGCCAAGCACTGGTCGAAGACCTATTAGTTTTTATCCTTTATTGCCAAGCTTATTCTTCTCTTAGAGCCAGGACTTTAAAGCCTCTATTACCTGAGCAGGGATTCAGGCAATGTCGCCCAGCTTTGACGCATTTGCTCTGGGATAACTCCCCGAGATCCGGCTGGACTCTGTTGTCATTTAAAAAATCTGCACTGAACATAAGACGCAAGCTAATGAGGACCCAGCCCCAAGAATGATCAAATGGCATATGACACTATCGTATGCCTCACATAGTCTCTATGATGGCAGAACAATATTGGTGGCAGTGATGCACCTCTGATCCACATCAGTTTTATATATGTCTATTTCATTGTTATTTTAATTATCACATCATTTTGATTGTAGGTCTTTTGCCCATATCGGGTTTGTAGTGTGTATTTTATTTAGCTTATTCTCAGTTGATTTAAAGGAGGCTAATAAAATGTGGAATGTATTGTCTTTTTTTGTTGTAAACTGTAGGTTTGACAGTATTTATGTGTTTTTATGGAACTTTTTCTTTTGTTCTGACATAAACGTGAAATGATGATGATGATGAATATCAGACCCCACTTTCTATTTCATCTTAATTCCTTGCCTATCTACATATTTCCACTTTCTAAGTTCCACTTGACAAATACCTGAAAAGAAAAATATATTATGGCGACTGGTTTGCCAAACCCATAACCCCTCGACATAAGTACATCATATATTCAATTCTAAGTCCTATTTAAAAGCAGCCTCTTTAAAAATAGTACTAAACGATTTTCACAAAATTCCTTTTCAGCTTCCTGTCAATAAAACTCCTTTCACTTTCAGTATCTTGATTCCTTTAGACTTAGAATCTTTACAACATTGACTATTGCTATGTGAAAACATATCTAGGGCACATTCTTACAAAGGGAAACACTAAATGGAAGTCATTAAAAGTGTTGTGGGGATTCAGCGGTAAATCCACCAAATTACTGCCAAACTCGATTACCTTTACCACCACTTGGTGCCGCAGGACTACAATTGGTGGTATGGTGGAGCTAATCCTGATTTTCTGAGTCCATAGGACTCCATGGGGATTTTGGCGGAATTCCAGCCGGCCGCAATTCTGCCTTCAGTAATTGAACAGATTTTGATGATACGGTAGAGGATTTACCTCAAGCTTTTTGCTGGAGGTAAATCCTCCACTTTACCACCAAACTTGTAGTACGGGGCTGCACTAATGCAGCAGCCGTTTTTACCCACATCGGCACCACCATACTAGTAATGAGGTCCAATGTCCGGAAATTCCAACTGCTAGGAACGTAGATCAATTACATGGCATTGCTGAAGGAAGCCAAAGTGCTCTATTCTTGATATAGTAATGTTGGGAGGAAGCTTGCCCAGTTGGAAAGCTGACACAGCACTGCTGCAGTGAAGTCGGACTGCTTTGCACTGACAGGACACAGATAGGTGGACCCAGCAATATGTGGGCACTGTAAAACTCACTGGCATTACTTATGGAAGTTCATATTGAAGGAGTCCTAAAGTACTGACATGGTACTGCTGGTTGAAGCGCACATAGCTGGCGAATTAGCGCACCTGTGGAAACATTCTTACAAATGGCACTACAGAAAACAACCTAACATTGAGAGTACATGCAGCTCGAGGGCACTGGACAAAGGTACAAGCCTTGGAAAGTTTAAGCAGTGGTCTTGGCAATAGGATGAATCAAAGGTTACTGTGTTGTCAGCCCAGTGTATGGAAGGGTTGTGGCGACACAGCCACGGCATTCCCAGAATGATAGGGAAGTGGGCTGCCTTGATGAGGTCAAACACTACTTCCTCCTGGTGTTAGAAAATGGTCTCCTGGATTGGGTGCATCTCTTTATCAATAGGTCCAGAAGATAAAGGAGACCCATCAACCCATTCCACTTAAATCGGTCTGGTCTTTGGGCGAATAGGAAGTTGGTTTTCTTCTGCCAACCCGATATCTACAAAGTTACCAGCTGCACCACAATCCAGCATGGCCAGGGTTTCCCACTCTCGGATGGCAGTAGACAATCTCACCTTCAAGACCACGAGACGACTCTCCTCAGGGTTCCGAGTTGCTCTGGAGAGACTACAGGGACTGATGGCAAACACCCCCGACCTATACCTGTTTAGGTTCGGGGAGCGGCGTTTCCCGGACGCTGTGGCAGGACCTCTGGACAGTTTCTAAGTAGATGTTTCTGGGAGCCACAATACATGCACAAACCAAGCTCCCCCCTTCTTTTCTGTTCTTCAGGGGTCAAGGGACCCCACGCCATTCCAATCTGCATCAGCTTTTCTCCTCAGGTGGTTGGAGGCCTTTCACTGGTCTGGAAGGGATTAACTAGTGGTTGCGGGGATACACGACTTTGCCTCCTTTCAAGTCTTCTTTTCCCTAGACGGAACTCCATCTGCAGAGCTAGCGTTACTAACACCTGGAAGGTCTGAGGTCGGGCTGTTCTAACCATCTCTTCCTTGATGTCTTCGTGGAGTGCACGGCGGAAAAGCGTCTGTTGTGCCGAATCCGGCCACCCTGCATTAACTGCTAGACACTGAAAGGCGGAGACGTATGTTTGAACATCTTGTGAGCCCTGTCGAAGGTCTAACATGGCTTCATACTTCAAGAACTGGACTTCGGGTCTCTAGAAACAGGCTTTGAATCGTTGAGTGAACAAGGCATAGTCATTTACGACCGGATCAGATTGGTTATCAAGGGGGTAGCCCAGGCCAGGGCATTGCCTACCAAGTTTGATACCAAAAACCCTACGATTCATAGGCCCGAGGTCGAAAGGTGTAATACATAAGGCAGGCATCCAGGAACTCCTTATATGTCTTTGTTTTGCCGTCGTACTTCCCAAAAGGTAGCGGTAAAGGAGGCAGGTCACCCCGCACTCCATCATCCCGGACCGCTACTTGCTCTCTTAATGCTACATTCTCTGAGCGGAGAGTCTGCACTTCTACAGTCAAACCTTGAATGGCAGTGACCAGTTCATGGTATTGCTGCAATGAGGCCATAGTGTCCTTTGGGCATTGCACGCTGTCAGAATCCAAAGAAACTTCCCTCCCTTCCTCCTCACCTGGGTCTTCCACAGAGCTTTCTTCCGGATCCTTCTTCTTCCTTTTAGAGGTCTTTTGCTGGGTGCTCCCCTTGTCTTTCTTTTGGTGTAAATAGGGTCTCTCTCCTCGGGATGCCACACTGTCGATAGGGAGATCCCGAACAGTGTGATCTCCCCTGGAGTAAGCCCAAAAACAGGGAAAAGCCTCCGGGCGGAAAAACCCTGCAGGTCCGAAGGTGTAGAACTGGACTATTTGTTAAGTATTAAGGTAAGGCCGTAATGGTGCTGTAGTTCCTGGTCACACTGTACAGAAACGGTGGTTCTGGTTGAAAACCGCAGGATACTGGCGATCCCAGGAAGACTTCCACAAGGCACTCAGAACAATGAGGGCAGGCAGCTGACCGCGAAGGTGATGATATCGGCAGTGGAACAAACTCTTGAAACAGAAGAGTCCGCCTAGCGCCAAACACGAGCAGCTCCAAAGGAGGAAAGCAAGAAACACAGGTAAGAGGAGCTCCGGTGAGAGCCTGAAAAAGACAAAGCTGAAAGAAAGTTGGATCAGAATCCCCGAGATTTGGGAGTCAGACATGCAGAAGCACAAGTGAAGGAAGAAGGAAAGTGAAGGGAAACTAGACACGGCCGGAAGCAGTGAGGAGGAAAGAAAGATAGGAAACAGGGATACGAGAGGACAGAACCAAGCAAGCAAATACGCAAAGGTTAGTTACAAAAGAAGCGAAATAAAGAACTCCACAGAAGAGCTCCCAACAGTGAAGGGCTAAGGAAGCCCTATCACAAGCGACAGAGGGAGAGCGTAGGCACACAGAAGAATCCAAGGTGCAATGCACCGAGGCTCTGCTGCTGTGTCAGTATATGCCTGGTGGCGGCCATCTTTGAAATCAACTAGACCGTTACTGACAGAACGGTGAGAATGTGATGGAACAACTTAATGGCTTAAGCATCTTAAGCAACTTAAGCATCAGTCCCAGATCCTCCAAGAAGGCATGACATCAGGCGAGAAGTTGTATGACGAGGACAGAGACCTGTGATGTTGATTCTTTGACTTTTTTGGAAGACAAAGATGAATGGCGAGAACCGCTTCGATAACGTGAACGTTTCTTTGAACGTTTCCTCAGCGGGAACTGACCCCTCGATTCGTCCGACAACCGTCTTTTCAAAGGTGCAGTGGAAAGGAATTTTTGAGGGGGCCTACCTGCAGCGAGCTGCCCCTTTCGGTCCTTGAGCGCCTTCCCCGTCATGGACTGACAGCATCCACAGTCAGCCGTCCTGTGGTCGGTGCCAAGGCACCACAAACAGATGCAATGGGGGGTCGGTTATGACCATTTTCGACCCATAGTCGACACATTTCTTGAACCCAGTTTCGGGGTAGAAGATGTAGACATTTTTGACAATCTTTCAAGTTTCATCAGGAAAAAATGCACCGAAAGCTTTAGTGGAAAAATGCAACTGAAGTAACTTGCGCAGTGCATGCTATTTATACTGTCAAACTCGATAGGGGATGGAGGCCATCGAGGGACATCCGAGTCAACTACGACAACACCATCTACCGCAAAAGAAATGTTCAAAGCACCTGATGCTAAAATGGAGATACCATAAGATGAGGAATGCGTGGGAGGACACAATCCATTCGAAAGATGCTTTTTTAGCAGGCATGTTACCCTACTCTTGAGATTAATAGGCAGCAAGCTAAAGCAGCTGCTCTCTATGGACGAGACCTTTGCGGACATGTTAACGTAAAGGTGTTATCTAATTCCAAAAACAAGCTCCTCAAAAATCTGTTTTTGCTCCCTCAGAGTAGCTCTAATGCTTGGATCCATATTGAGACCAACCTGCGCCCTATCTAGGACGAGTTAGCTATTAGACCAGTTACGTACTGGATAAGGTTATGGGGCACAACAGGGCTTGAGAGATTCTTCCTACCGTGGATCTGAATTGCGTTTGGCTAAATCCATCCCCTATCAATACATCTACTGTGGAAAGGGTGAAATATGAACCAATTAACCTGTCCAAGAAAAATTTGGATGAGGCCTGTTTAAATACAGTGGGTTGGGGCCCGGTTATCTGTTATGCAAACTGGATTTCAATTTAGAAAAGTATCTTGATTTTTTTCCCCTACGTAAGCACACGCACTCATCCCTATCACAGGCGACCATGTAATCAACTCTAAAGCTCTCAACAAAGTCTACACAGTCATCTAGGCTTGGATGGCACATCATGGGCTCTGCCTTAATGATGAAAAAACGGAGTTACTTGTCCTCGGCTCTCACATCAAACTCACTAAACTAGACCCTGCCTAAAAATCATTTACCATTGATGGGAGCATTATTAAAGTGTCTAACGACACAAAAAAACTTGGTATTTACCTAGATTCGACACTATCTCTCATCAGACAAACGAATGCTGTTGTATCTGCTTCGGCTTACACCTGCATATTTATCACCGCATGTAGACCTTTCCTGACGACCGATAACTGCATTATCCTCACTAGAACTCTCATCATGGCAAACATGGATTACTGTAACACCCTCTATTTAGGGACTAGCCAAAGAAACATCAATAAGTTACAAGATACTCAGAATAATGCCATCAGGGCTGCCCTTAACTTCCCAAGGAGATTACACATCTCGGATACATCTCTGGCCTTTTCTACTGTTCCTCTATCTTTTTCGGTCTCCCCTCTTCCCATCTCGCCCCCCTTAAATCCCTTTACCACTCTGCCGTCCGCAACCTCTGCCTTCTCTCTCCCTATGATTCCATATCCAATTCACTTGCCAACCTAGGCTGACTTCCCTTTCACTCCCAACTTAAATATCACTTCCTTTGTCTCGTTTTTAAATCTCTTCATGACCTTGCCCCTCCTTACCTCTCCCCTCTTCCCTTCTCTCTTTCTATGCCCCCTCTCACCCTCTACGCTCCTGTTAGGGAGAATTCTCTTATAAGGCTAATTTCCCAAACCTAGTGAGTCCCCCAGCAGTTTTGCTGGATTTTTTGGGGTTTGTTTTTTTCTCCTGCTAAGAGTGAGACTCTTTTACTCCCACTCTTAGGCATGATTTGAGATATGTCTCTGACTATTTGTGTGATTTTGGGCTATGGGGTCTTTTACTCCATAGGTTATCATCTGTTTTTTGTTTGTGTTACACAGCACCCTCAGTGCAGTAACACAGGGGTGTCATAGTGACCCCCAAACATAGACTCCATACCCTGGGACTGACTACTTTCTCCCAGGGCATGTAAAGTCACCATTGACTTTACTAGTCCTAAATTGTGAACAGAACCAGTACAAACCATCATATTGTGGAAGTACTGGAAGGGGTTAATTATATTGCCCCGGGGTCTGTTTTCAAGGGGGCACTGTCCAGTCCCCCTTTGTCGAGTTTCTGGCTGGTGGCAGTGGTTACCACGCAAAATATTCCACCAGAATATTCTCTATGGGATTTTCTCATTGATTTTAAACGCACCACTTTTTGGTGCAATGTTAAAGATACCGCCGGTTTATTTATTTAATTTTAAATCAACGGTTGGGTCTTTTTGCCAGAACTCTTTTCTAAAATGGCGTTTGTGTTCGTCTCTGTAACTCTGACCAAGGTCGAGCCCTTTGTTCCACTTTTTGGCGGGCTTCTCCACAGATGCCCTCCAAATGGTGCCACTCTGTCTGGGTTCCACAGGATGTGTGGGGAGGGGAATTGGCACCCTGGACTGCGCTGCCTTAGCAACTCAAGTCGCACTCTATTCTGATTGGCCCAGTGGTGAGCCGCCCGGCTCACCACTTAGCATGTTTGAGTGACAGCTAGGCTGTTGAATGGGGGTTTTTCTTCATAAAAGCAGGGCCTTTGGGACTGGAACTTCAGAAGTCTCCACATGACCTAAGAATCCGAAGAGGGAAGAAGCTGAGCCATCTGCAACAACGACACCACCGGTGGAGCCCTGCTGCAACGAACTCACCACTTTCCCAACGACAAGAGAAGATCTTCTGCTGGATGAGTCTTCTTCCTCTGAGCTGATGGGACCCACCAGTTTGCCCTTTTCGCATTCCAGAGACGTCTCTTGGTCGAATCGCCCGTGCCAAGAACCCCGGCGGCCGGATAGCCAAGCTTCACCACTTTGACCGCGAATAAAAGGAACGCACCTTTTATCGATGAACTCCGCGGCTGGTTTCATCCCTGTGCAGTGCACCGACTCCACGTTTCCTCCTCAACGAGATCCTCTCTTCCCCTAGTCGAAACAACGAACTGCAACCACTGCCAGGAACAACTGCCACCACTGGAGCTTCCTCTCCCTTTAAGGTACTGTGTCCTGCCTGGCGTCCCTTTCTTCGGTTTGCCCAAGGTGACCCTTAAATCCTTGGCTTGCCAATTGGGTTGGCCCCAGACCTTCTAACTTTACCTTCTTGAATCACCCCAACCTCTTTTGAACATTCTGCAAAGACTTTTAGTGCATTTTAAACCGTGTGATCCTGGGCACATTTCGCCTTGCTCCATTTAAAGTGGGCCTGGCCTATGAACTTTCGCTCTACAGTATCTACTGCCTTTTATTCCCTTGCTGAGAACTCCAAAAAGTGTTGGGACCTGTTTTATTTCTATGCTCTCTCTTTTTCTCTCCCTTTAACTAAACTATTGGAGTGCCATCAGGTTATGCGCTCACATCTGTTTAACAAATCGTGGTGTTTTAATCCTGACTTGTCTAATATTTATAAAAGGAGGTGTGTATACTTTACCTGACTGTGTTTTTACTTGCTTTTGATTCAGAGTGCTAGTATATTGCTTAAAGTGTGTTTTAAATAAATAATTATATACTTTTTATACAAAGCTCTGGTCAGTGTTTGTTTGCTCTACTGTGTTTTTAGCCCTATTGTGTATACTCTATATACTGCCTTACTCTTCTTGAGAGAAGTCTGACTGCTTAGCCACAGCTACCAGGTAACTCTGGGTGGTACATGTGAAGACTGGAGGGGGTGTCTGTGCTTCCGCTCTCTGTTTGGTAGAGGAGAGGCACAGAGGACCCCAGCCAAGATTCTCTATTATTGGTAACGTAGTTGAGCAATTAAGGTCTAGCTTCTCAGGAGCGGATGCGGGCTGGTTCTTAAGTACAGTGTAGTCCCCGAACCCCCACAAAGGAATGTCCACACACTGTATTACTGAAAAAGCAGTCTTTATATAATTAATATTCAAAGGTATGTACACGATCACAATAACGCACTTTGTACTCGGAAATCAACAATGATAAATATATCCAATTCTAAAGTGGTACCACCAATGTTATCGAATCTCATTAAAGTGCATCAACTGTACGGTTAAAATGTCACACAGATCAATAACGAGGACACCAGCAATAGAGATAGGAAGGAACGTAAAATGGTTGAAACAATAGGCAGAATGCGGGCCTATACCGATAGACACAGTTCTGTGTGGCGATCCCCCCACCTGGGCAACCTGTAAAATAAAGATATATAGCACAAGCCTAGTCCATATATTGTTCAATAGCCTTATTTCCTCCTATTAAGGTTTTACCCCCCAATGTACCTGGTGGGGTAGAGTTCTTCGAAGACACGTCGAAGGATCCTTCTTAAGTGACTCCCTTTAAAGCAGGAGCCACGGATCGTCGAGAGGCGTCGAAGATGGTGAACTTGTCGTCAACGGCGGCAATGAGAAGTCCAAGGGTGCCGAGACCCCGATGTCGATCCAGGCGATGCTCGTCAGCGACGTCCTGCGAGGATGAGGTGTGCGGGGCACCTCGGCGATGGATTGTTCAGGACCGCAAAGATTTTCAGAAGAACTGTGGCCCAACAAGGGCGTTGAGTCGTCGAAGTCTTTGTGGTCTTCAGGTGGCGGGAAACCCACCGGCGGATTCTCCTCGGCGCGTTGGTCGTCCTCGACTTTCTCCGGCATGACAAAGCGGTCGACGTTGCGGACAAGGGAGTCCTTGGATTCAAATGTACTTAGGCAAAGGAGCGGGCGGCTCCGGTCGTTGGCGGCACAGCGTCAAGTGGTCCCCACGGCTGGGCAACACAACTTCGACGGGCCCCCAGCGGTTACACAAACCTGCGAACCCTGGTCGATGGCAATAGACTTCAACAGCGGTGAAGTCCGGGTGCTTTGCTTCGTTCTCCTCAGCGGTCCCGTCTCGGGTCGGCAGCCTTTCGAGGGTCTGATTTCCAGGGAGCTTCGGCGAAGGTTAGCGGTGCTCGATGGTCCCTCAGAGCATGGGAAGAGGGCGCCTTACCAGGTCCTCTCTCGGATCAGACCTTGACGAGTTCGGCAGCTTTCAGATCAGGTCGAAGCAAATGCAACAGCAAGTCTTCGTCTTCCAGCTGGGCGTCGAGGATCAGCAGTTCCAGTTACTCTTAAAGTGTAGACAGAGCTTCTGAACAATTTACAGTGGTAAGAGGTCCCCAGATATACTATCTTGTCTCTCATCCACACTGCTGGGACACTCTCGCCAATCATACCGAAGGGCATTCATGCAGTCAGTCAGCCAATCAGGCACACGGTGCATTCAGTCCATCCTCCTCACTCTCAGACACTCACAACAAGGAATGTGGATTGGGACAAGTACTTAGCCATTCAACACTACACACTGCATTCAGGCCAGTTTTGGGCAGAGCTGTCTCAGTCTTTGTCTCTCATACCAGAAACCAGACAGCCACAACAAAAAGTGCATATTGGTCACACACTCCATTCACCCAGGTCCCACCCACAGGGCGTACCAACAACATACAGGGCCTCATTACAACTCAGGGGGTAAGGGGTTTACGGCGCCGTAAACAGCGCCGACCCTTACCGCCTGAGTACGAGGTCCCTTAGCGCCATGGCGGATTTAACACCTGCTTTTAGCAGGTGTTAAAATCCATGGCGCTAAGGGACCATGGAGTTAATTACGCCACCGTAATTTACGGTGGCGTAATTAACGCCTTCCCCACTCCCATTATGCCCTATGGGGCAAAAATGGGAATGGGGAAGGGTAAATGGGGATTGGGGACTTACCGCCCCGCAAACCTCGGAATGGGGCGGTAAGTCCACCAACCACCATGGCGTAAACGTAGTTTTACCGCCATGGTGGTAAAGTCACGGCCCAGGCGGTAACTTACCGCCTGGGTCGTAATGAGGCCCACAGTCACTGGGAAGGCTCCGGTCAGTCTGGACTGGACTTCACAACAACACCATATATGTAACTTCCACCCAACAGCCAGTCAGGGGGAAGGGACAGAGTCCCGGGACTTTGGGAAAACAAGGTAATAGGTAATTGAAAGCAAGAGGCCACAGGGGCCATCTTGTTTTCCATCAGGAATCAACTGATTCCAATGGCAGGGCCTGGGGATCCCCAAAATGGAGGATACTCAGCGCACCTGTCAAAGTCAGCATGGAGCTGCCACCAGTCCATACCCCTCTCTGCGGGCCACCCACAGGTGCCCAAAAACATACACTAGGGGCACAGGGTTGTACCCCCACCCATGGGTGCCGTAAGGGTATCCCACAGGTCTGTTCACCAAACCAAAAGAGAGAGAGCTGCACCGCCAGGAGTCCCACATGAACTCCTGCGCGGAAAACACGACAGAACACATGATAAAAAGGCAGTAAAGGACAAGAATACGGAGGCCCTGTCCCTCCAATGCATTTCCAGCATCACAGTGAGTACAGACTGCTACCAATTGGGTTTACTGCTTACTCCTGTAGTCTTAATCTTTTTGCAGTGCTCCCCAAGGGAACTGCACAGGATTCTGATCACTCCGCTGATCACTTTTTACTCTCTGTCCCCCCTCCCTGTTCCTCCTCTCGTTTCCACTCCTTCCAACACCTTGCCCCCTTACATTGGAACTCGTTCCCTTTCTCTATCCGCTCCATCTCCACCTATTCCTCCTTCCGTTCCTCCGTAAAAACACTCCTTCTTCACCCCTCTCCCTGACTCCCCTCCCGTTCCTCCTCTTCTTTCTCCTCCCCACTCCACCTTCCTGTTCCTTTATCTCTTCCCGTCTCCCCCCTTTGACTTCCACCCTCCCTTCTACTCTTTCTACTCCCTCTCCCCTTTCCCTTTCTTCCTTCCCATACCTCTCCTCTTCTCTTCCTTCCCAAATGCAAATTGTTCTACATGCTGTTTTTCTGGTTTGAATCATGTTTATTTTATTGCTTCTATGTGCCATGTTTAATGTATTTTGGTTGTTATGCTGTAAAGCGCTTTGGTGTAAAGCACTATATAAATAATAAAATACAAATAGAAATATAAGACGCAATTTACATTGGCTCCCCGTTGCTCACCGAATATCGCTCAAAACCCTTACTCTAACATACAAGGGCCAGAACAATCTGGCACCTGCATACCTGGCCAATCGCTTCACGCGGCACACAGCCAAAAGACCCCTAAGGTCAGCCCATGTCTACACACTGACTATACCTAGCTTCAAGCTTCAGCGAGCCAGGGGATCAAGCTTCCCAGTCCTCCTGGCCAAACTATGGAACACTATACCTACTACACTCAGAACGGAGCCGTCTGTCCACTCCTTTAAGAACAAAACCATCTGCCTCATCCACTTAACCACCTTGGCCTATTATCGCAATGTGTTAATATCGGATGCCTAGCCTTCCTCTGCACTTGTAACGTCTATATATCTTCTGTATGCCCTAGAAATACTACTAGAAATGTCCATAGTAACCGCTGTAACAATGTACTTGTCTGTAACATGTGTTGCCTTAAGATCAGCATTTTCACTGTTAAGATTTCTTTTTTCCACCTGGGAAATTTGTTTTCCTGTATGTAACCATTGCCTTTGCAAAGTATGCGCCCAGATGCCCCAGGCAAGGTGCGCAATACAAATAAAATAAATACAAATACAAAATACACATTTTAGAACTGAGGATGGGATCGCTGCAGGGGGTCAAAATTGCAAGTACCCGGGGGACAGTTTGTGGTCAGGGTGAGGAGACAGTAATACATTGCAATGCTTTGTGTTGGATCTAAGGATCCTCGACTCATGTATTTGAGGCCCATTTGTGTCAATGGACTCTTCCGTAAAACTTTGGAGGCTATTAACTATTGCAAATTCTTTTTGAATATGGGTGCTATTTATCGTGTATCCAAATATACCCACTGTGCAAGTCCAAAATAATAGCAACAAATGAGATGGGCCCATTTTCAAATTTTGGCCTAGTTATCTGTATATTTTTCATGTGCCCTTGTGGTTTAAGCCGTGTGTACAACCATCCTATGTTTCTGTGATTTAAGTTGTGTGTTGTGTATTTTATCCCATTCTGGCAGCTGTGATGAATTTTTATATACGCTGTTAAGTCATTATTGTCATTTATAGATATTTTTTAAGTCATTTTTAACGTTTAATGTGATGTATGTCTATGCCTAAAGACTAAAGTCGAATACAGGCATTTTGAACGAACAATAATAGAATTGATCATCCCATTATTGAACCCTTTTACCTTCTCTGTGTGTCCAATGCAAGTCCCTCCCACCTCATGAATGATCACTAACCCAAAAGATATCCAGGTGACAGCAAATAATGTTTTTAAAAACCCATTGGGGCTACCACGCTCGGCTCCCAATTTTGGGACCCACACGAAATTAAGTAGGCCTTTTCTGGCAGATGATACAATGGCCCAACCACCATTACACTGGCTAAGAAACTGAGTAATCCAAAGGCTGGACTAATCATAGTCAATTATATCTAAAATGCTAAAATCTTCAAGAGCAATGAAAATACCTTGGCTTTGCTATGTAAAAGCCTATCTTGAAAAACGTAATGCAGCAGAGTGCTTTCTTGACTCATTAGTGACGGCTAAGGTGGCGAGACAACTGAAGTTGCAGCTTATTTAGCATGCAACCGAGTGGAGGGAAGCAACAGAATGATTAAAGGTGTCTAATCACAATGTATCCATTATCACAGAGCCATCAATCCAAATGTATCTGGTCTGGGCGCGAGCAAGATTCAACTGCCTTCCCCTCGGTGAGATCTCTGCATTATGGAAAGGTGAGCCCAATACGAGCCATTACATGTTATGCCAAGCACTGGTCGAAGACCTATTAGTTTTTATCCTTTATTGCCAAGCTTATTCTTCTCTTAGAGCCAGGACTTTAAAGCCTCTATTACCTGAGCAGGGATTCAGGCAATGTCGCACAGCTTTGACGCATTTGCTCTGGGATAACTCCCCGAGATCCGGCTGGACTCTGTTGTCATTTAAAAAATCTGCACTGAACATAAGACGCAAGCTAATGAGGACCCAGCCCCAAGAATGATCAAATGGCATATGACACTATCGTATGCCTCACATAGTCTCTATGATGGCAGAACAATATTGGTGGCAGTGATGCACCTCTGATCCACATCAGTTTTATATATGTCTATTTCATTGTTATTTTAATTATCACATCATTTTGATTGTAGGTCTTTTGCCCATATCGGGTTTGTAGTGTGTATTTTATTTAGCTTATTCTCAGCTGATTTAAAGGAGGCTAATAAAATGTGGAATGTATTGTCTTTTTTTGTTGTAAACTGTAGGTTTGACAGTATTTATGTGTTTTTATGGAACTTTTTCTTTTGTTCTGACATAAACGTGAAATGATGATGATGATGATGAATATCAGACCCCACTTTCTATTTCATCTTAATTCCTTGCCTATCTACATATTTCCACTTTCTAAGTTCCACTTGACAAATACCTGAAAAGAAAAATATATTATGGCGACTGGTTTGCCAAACCCATAACCCCTCGACATAAGTACATCATATATTCAATTCTAAGTCCTATTTAAAAGCAGCCTCTTTAAAAATAGTACTAAACGATTTTCACAAAATTCCTTTTCAGCTTCCTGTCAATAAAACTCCTTTCACTTTCAGTATCTTGATTCCTTTAGACTTAGAATCTTTACAACATTGACTATTGCTATGTGAAAACATATCTAGGGCACATTCTTACAAAGGGAAACACTAAATGGAAGTCATTAAAAGTGTTGTGGGGATTCAGCGGTAAATCCACCAAATTACTGCCAAACTCGATTACCTTTACCACCACTTGGTGCCGCAGGACTACAATTGGTGGTATGGTGGAGCTAATCCTGATTTTCTGAGTCCATAGGACTCCATGGGGATTTTGGCGGAATTCCGGCCGGCCGCAATTCTGCCTTCAGTAATTGAACAGATTTTGATGATAAGGTAGAGGATTTACCTCAAGCTTTTTGCTGGAGGTAAATCCTCCACTTTACCACCAAACTTGTAGTACGGGGCTGCACATCGGCACCACCATACTAGTAATGAGGTCCAATGTCCGGAAATTCCAACTGCTAGGAACGTAGATCAATTACATGGCATTGCTGAAGGAAGCCAAAGTGCTCTATTCTTGATATAGTAATGTTGGGAGGAAGCTTGCCCAGTTGGAAAGCTGACACAGCACTGCTGCAGTGAAGTCGGACTGCTTTGCACTGACAGGACACAGATAGGAGGACCCAGCAATACGTGGGCACTATAAAACTCACTGGCATTACTTATGGAAGTTCATATTGAAGGAGTCCTAAAGTACTGACATTGTACTGCTGGTTGAAGCGCACATAGCTGGCGAATTAGCGCACCTGTGGAAACATTCTTACAAATGGCACTACAGAAAACAACCTAACATTGAGAGTACATGCAGCTCGAGGGCACTGGACAAAGGTGCAAGCCTTGGAAAGTTTAAGCAGTGGTCTTGGCAATAGGATGAATCAAAGGTTACTGTGTTGTCAGCCCAGTGTATGGAAGGGTTGTGGCGACACAGCCACGGCATTCCCAGAATGATAGGAAAGTGGGCTGCCTTGATGAGGTCAAACACTACTTCCTCCTGGTGTTAGAAAATGGTCTCATGGATTGGGTGCATCTCTTTATCAATAGGTCCAGAAGATAAAGGAGACCCATCAACCCATTCCACTTAAATCGGTCTGGTTTTTGGGCGAATGGGAAGTTGGTTTTCTTCTGCCAACCCGATATCTACAAAGTTACCAGCTGCACCACAATCCAGCATGGCCAGGGTTTCCCACTCTCGGATGGCAGTAGACAATCTCACCTTCAAGACCACGAGACGACTCTCCTCAGGGTTCCGAGTTGCTCTGGAGAGACTACAGGGACTGATGGCAAACACCCCCGACCTATACCTGTTTAGGTTCGGGGAGCGGCGTTTCCCGGACGCTGTGGCAGGACCTCTGGACAGTTTCTAAGTAGATGTTTCTGGGAGCCACAATACATGCACAAACCAAGCTCCCCCTTCTTTTCTGTTCTTCAGGGGTCAAGGGACCCCGCGCCATTCCAATCGGCATCAGCTTTTCTCCTCAGGTGGTTGGAGGCATTTCACTGGTCTGGAAGGGATTAACTAGTGGTTGCGGGGATACACGACTTCGCCTCCTTTCAAGTCTTCTTTTCCCTAGACGGAACTCCATCTGCAGAGCTAGCGTTACTAATACCTGGAAGGTCTAAGGTCGGGCTGTTCTAACCATCTCTTCCTTGATGTCTTCGTGGAGTGCACGGCGGAAAAGCGTCTGTTGTGCCGAATCCGGCCACCCTGCATTAACTGCTAGACACTGAAAGGCGGAGACGTATGTTTGAACATCTTGTGAGCCCTGTCGAAGGTCTAACATGGCTTCATACTTCAAGAACTGGACTTCGGGTCTCTAGAAACAGGCTTTGAATCGTTGAGTGAACAAGGCATAGTCATTTACGACCGGATCAGATTGGTTATCAAGGGGGTAGCCCAGGCCAGGGCATTGCCTACCAAGTTTGATACCAAAAACCCTACGATTCATAGGCCCGAGGTCGAAAGGTGTAATACATAAGGCAGGCATCCAGGAACTCCTTATATGTCTTTGTTTTTCCGTCGTACTTCCCAAAAGGTAGCGGTAAAGGAGGCAGGTCACCCCGCACCCCATCATCCCGGACCGCTACTTGCTCTCTTAATGCTACATTCTCTGAGCGGAGAGTCTGCACTTCTACAGTCAAACCTTGAATGGCAGTGACCAGTTCATGGTATTGCTGCAATGAGGCCATAGTGTCCTTTGGGCATTGCACGCTGTCAGAATCCAAAGAAACTTCCCTCCCTTCCTCCTCACCTGGGTCTTCCACAGAGCTTTCTTCCGGATCCTTCTTCTTCCTTTTAGAGGTCTTTTGCTGGGTGCTCCCCTTGTCTTTCTTTTGGTGTAAATAGGGTCTCTCTCCTCGGGATGCCACACTGTCGATAGGGAGATCCCCAACAGTGTGGGCTCCCCTGGAGTAAGCCCAAAAACAGGGAAAAGCCTCCTGGCGGAAAAACCCTGTAGGTCCGAAGGTGTAGAACTGGACTATTTGTTAAGTCTTAAGGTAAGGCCGTAATGGTGCTGTAGTTCCTGGTCACACTGTACAGAAACGGTGGTTCTGGTTGAAAACCGCAGGATACTGGCGATCCCAGGAAGACTTCCACAAGGCACTCAGAACAATGAGGGCAGGCAGCTGACCGCGAAGGTGATGATATCGGCAGTGGAACAAACTCTTGAAACAGAAGAGTCCGCCTAGCGCCAAACACGAGCAGCTCCAAAGGAGGAAAGCAAGAAACACAGGTAAGAGGAGCTCCGGTGAGAGCCTGAAAAAGACAAAGCTGAAAGAAAGTTGGATCAGAATCCCCGAGATTTGGGAGTCAGACATGCAGAAGCACAAGTGAAGGAAGAAGGAAAGTGAAGGGAAACTAGACACGGCCGGAAGCAGTGAGGAGGAAAGAAAGATAGGAAACAGGGATACGAGAGGACAGAACCAAGCAAGCAAATACGCAAAGGTTAGTTACAAAAGAAGCGAAATAAAGAACTCCACAGAAGAGCTCCCAACAGTGAAGGGCTAAGGAAGCCCTATCGCAAGCGACAGAGAGAGAGCGTAGGCACACAGAAGAATCCAAGGTGCAATGCACCGAGGCTCTGCTGCTGTGTCAGTATATGCCTGGTGGCGGCCATCTTTGAAATCAACTAGACCGTTACTGACAGAACGGTGAGAATGTGATGGAACAACTTAATGGCTTAAGCATCTTAAGCAACTTAAGCATCAGTCCCAGATCCTCCAAGAAGGCATGACATCAGGCGAGGAGTTGTATGACGAGGACAGAGACCTGTGATGTTGATTCTTTGACTTTTTTGGAAGACAAAGATGAATGGCGAGAACCGCTTCGATAACGTGAACGTTTCTTTGAACGTTTCCTCAGCGGGAACTGACCCCTCGATTCGTCCGACAACCGTCTTTTCAAAGGTGCAGTGGAAAGGAATTTTTGAGGGGGCCTACCTGCAGCGAGCTGCCCCTTTCGGTCCTTGAGCGCCTTCCCCGTCATGGACTGACAGCATCCACAGTCAGCCGTCCTGTGGTCGGTGCCAAGGCACCACAAACAGATGCAATGGGGGGTCGGTTATGACCATTTTCGACCCATAGTCGACACATTTCTTGAACCCAGTTTCGGGGTAGAAGATGTAGACATTTTTGACAATCTTTCAAGTTTCATCAGGAAAAAATGCACCGAAAGCTTTAGTGGAAAAATGGAACTGAAGTAACTTGCGCAGTGCATGCTATTTATACTGTCAAACTCGATAGGGGATGGAGGCCATCGAGGGACATCCGAGTCAACTACGACAACACCATCTACCGCAAAAGAAATGTTCAAAGCACCTGATGCTAAAATGGAGATACCATAAGATGAGGAATGCGTGGGAGGACACAATCCATTCGAAAGATGCTTTTTTAGCAGGCATGTTACCCTACTCTTGAGATTAATAGGCAGCAAGCTAAAGCAGCTGCTCTCTATGGACGAGACCTTTGCGGACATGTTAACGTAAAGGTGTTATCTAATTCCAAAAACAAGTTCCTCAAAAATCTGTTTTTGCTCCCTCAGAGTAGCTCTAATGCTTGGATCCATATTGAGACCAACCTGCGCCCTATCTAGGACGAGTTAGCTATTAGACCAGTTATGTACTGGATAAGGTTATGGGGCACAACAGGGCTTGAGAGATTCTTCCTACCGTGGATCTGAATTGCGTTTGGCTAAATCCATCCCCTATCAATACATCTACTGTGGAAAGGGTGAAATATGAACCAATTAACCTGTCCAAGAAAAATTTGGATGAGGCCTGTTTAAATACAGTGGGTTGGGGCCCGGTTATCTGTTATGCAAACTGGATTTCAATTTAGAAAAGTATCTTGATTTTTTTCCCCTACGTAAGCACACGCACTCATCCCTATCACAGGCGACCATGTAATCAACTCTAAAGCTCTCAACAAAGTCTACACAGTCATCTAGGCTTGGATGGCACATCATGGGCTCTGCCTTAATGATGAAAAAACTGAGTTACTTGTCCTCGGCTCTCACATCAAACTCACTAAACTAGACCCTGCCTAAAAATCATTTACCATTGATGGGAGCATTATTAAAGTGTCTAACGACACAAAAAAACTTGGTATTTACCTAGATTCGACACTATCTCTCACCAGACAAACGAATGCTGTTGTATCTGCTTCGGCTTACACCTGCATACTTATCACCGCCTGTAGACCTTTCCTGACGACCGATAACTGCATTATCCTCACTAGAACTCTCATCATGGCAAACATGGATTACTGTAACACCCTCTATTTAGGGACTAGCCAAAGAAACATCAATAAGTTACAAGATACTCAGAATAATGCCATCAGGGCTGCCCTTAACTTCCCAAGGGGATTACACATCTCGGATACATCTCTGGCCTTTTCTACTGTTCCTCTATCTTTTTCGGTCTCCCCTCTTCCCATCTCGCCCCCCTTAAATCCCTTTACCACTCTGCCGTCCGCATCCTCTGTCTTCTCTCTCCCTATGATTCCATCTCCAATTCACTTGCCAACCTAGGCTGACTTCCCTTTCACTCCCAACTTAAATATCACTTCCTTTGTCTCGTTTTTAAATCTCTTCATGACCTTGCCCCTCCTTACCTCTCCCCTCTTCCCTTCTCTCTTTCTATGCCCCCTCTCACCCTCTACGCTCCTGTTATAAGGCTAATTTCCCAAACCTAGTGAGTCCCCCAGCAGTTTTGCTGGATTTTTTGGGGTTTGTTTTTTTCTCCTGCTAAGAGTGAGACTCTTTTACTCCCACTCTTAGGCATGATTTGAGATATGTCTCTGACTATTTGTGTGATTTTGGGCTATGGGGTCTTTTACTCCATAGGTTATCATCTGTTTTTTGTTTGTGTTACACAGCACCCTCAGTGCAGTAACACAGGGGTGTCATAGTGACCCCCAAACATAGACTCCATACCCTGGGACTGACTACTTTCTCCCAGGGCATGTAAAGTCACCATTGACTTTACTAGTCCTAAATTGTGAACAGAACCAGTACAAACCATCATATTGTGGAAGTACTGGAAGGGGTTATTTATATTGCCCCGGGGTCTGTTTTCAAGGGGGCACTGTCCAGTCCCCCCTTGTCGAGTTTCTGGCTGGTGGCAGTGGTTACCACGCAAAATATTCCACCAGAATATTCTCTATGGGATTTTCCCATTGATTTTAAACGCACCACTTTTTGGTGCAATGTTAAAGATACCGCCGGTTTATTTATTTAATTTTAAATCAACGGTTGGGTCTTTTTGCCAGAACTCTTTTCTAAAATGGCGTTTGTGTTTGTCTCTGTAACTCTGACCAAGGTCGAGCCCTTTGTTCCACTTTTTGGCGGGCTTCTCCACAGATGCCCTCCAAATGGTGCCACTCTGTCTGGGTTCCACAGGATGTGTGGGGAGGGGAATTGTCACCCTGGACTGCGCTGCCTTAGCAACTCAAGTCGCACTCTATTCTGATTGGCCCAGTGGTGAGCCGCCCGGCTCACCACTTAGCATGTTTGAGTGACAGCTAGGCTGTTGAAGGGGGGTTTTTCTTCATAAAAGCAGGGCCTTTGGGACTGGAACTTCAGAAGTCTCCACATGACCTAAGAATCCGAAGAGGGAAGAAGCTGAGCCATCTGCAACAACGACACCACCGGTGGAGCCCTGCTGCAACGAACTCACCACTTTCCCAACGACAATAGAAGATCTTCTGCTGGATGAGTCTTCTTCCTCTGAGCTGATGGGACCCACCAGTTTGCCCTTTTCGCATTCCAAAGATGTCTCTTGGTCGAATCGCCCGTGCCAAGAACCCCGGCGGCCGGATAGCCAAGCTTCACCACTTTGACCGCGAATAAAAGGAACGCACCTTTTATCGATGAACTCCGCGGCTGGTTTCATCCCTGTGCAGTGCACCGACTCCACGTTTCCTCCTCAACGAGATCCTCTCTTCCCCTAGTCGAAACAATGAACTGCAACCACTGCCAGGAACAACTGCCACCACTGGAGCTTCCTCTCCCTTTAAGGTACTGTGTCCTGCCTGGCGTCCCTTTCTTCGGTTTGCCCAAGGTGACCCTTAAATCCTTGGCTTGCCAACTGGGTTGGCCCCAGACCTTCTAACTTTACCTTCTTGAATCACCCCAACCTCTTTTGAACATTCTGCAAAGACTTTTAGTGCATTTTAAACCGTGTGATCCTGGGCACATTTCGCCTTGCTCCATTTAAAGTGGGCCTGGCCTATGAACTTTCGCTCTACAGTATCTACTGCCTTTTATTCCCTTGCTGAGAACTCCAAAAAGTGTTGGGACCTGTTTTATTTCTATGCTCTCTCTTTTTCTCTCCCTTTAACTGAACTATTGGAGTGCCATCAGTTATGCGCTCACATCTGTTTAACAAATCGTGGTGTTTTAATCATGACTTGTCTAATAGTTATAAAGGGAGGTGTGTATACTTTACCTGACTGTGTTTTAACTTGCTTTTGATTTAGAGTGCTAGTATATTGCCTAAAGTGTGTTTTAAATAAATAATTATATACTTTTTATACAAAGCTCTGGTCAGTGTTTGTTTGCTCTACTGTGTTTTTAGCCCTATTGTGTATACTCTATATACTGCCTTACTCTTCTTGAGAGAAGTCTGACTGCTTAGCCACAGCTACCAGGTAACTCTGGGTGGTACATGTGAAGACTGGAGGGGGTGTCTGTGCTTCCGCTCTCTGTATGGTAGAGGAGAGGCACAGAGGACCCCAGCCAAGATTCTGTATTATTGGTAACGTAGTTGAGCAATTAAGGTCTAGCTTCTCAGGAGCGGATGCGGGCTGGTTCTTAAGTACAGTGTAGTCCCCGAACCCCCACAAAGGAATGTCCACACACTGTATTACTGAAAAAGCAGTCTTTATATAATTAATATTCAAAGGTATGTACACGATCACAATAACGCACTTTGTACTCGGAAATCAACAATGATAAATATATCCAATTCTAAAGTGGTACCACCAATGTTATCGAATCTCATTAAAGTGCATCAACTGTACGGTTAAAATGTCACACAGATCAATAACGAGGACACCAGCAATAGAGATAGGAAGGAACGTAAAATGGTTGAAACAATAGGCAGAATGCGGGCCTATACCGATAGACACAGTTCTGTGTGGCGATCCCCCCACCTGGGCAACCTGTAAAATAAAGATATATAGCACAAGCCTAGTCCATATATTGTTCAATAGCCTTATTTCCTCCTATTAAGGTTTTACCCCCCAATGTACCTGGTGGGGTAGAGTTCTTCGAAGACACGTTGAAGGATCCTTCTTAAGTGACTCCCTTTAAAGCAGGAGCCACGGATCGTCGAGAGGCGTCGAAGATGGTGAACTTGTCGTCAACGGCGGCAATGAGAAGTCCAAGGGTGCCGAGACCCCCGATGTCGATCCAGGCGATGCTCGTCAGCGACGTCCTGCGAGGATGAGGTGTGCGGGGCACCTCGGCGATGGATTGTTCAGGACCGCAAAGATTTTCAGAAGAACTGTGGCCCAACAAGGGCGTTGAGTCGTCGAAGTCTTTGTGGTCTTCAGGTGGCGGGAAACCCACCAGCGGATTCTCCTCGGCGCGTTGGTCGTCCTCGACTTTCTCCCTCATGACAAGGCGGTCGACGTTGCGGACAAGGGAGTCCTTGGATTCAAATGTACTTAGGCAAAGGAGCGGGCGTCTCCGGTCGTTGGCGGCACAGCGTCAAGTGGTCCCCACGGCTGGGCAACACAACTTCGACGGGCCCCCAGCGGTTACACAAACCTGCGAACCCTGGTCAATGGCAATAGACTTCAACAGCGGTGAAGTCCGGGTGCTTTGCTTCGTTCTCCTCAGCGGTCCCGTCTCGGGTCGGCAGCCTTTCGAGGGTCTGATTTCCAGGGAGCTTCGGCGTAGGTTAGCGGTTTCGATGGTCCCTCGGAGCATGGGAAGAGGGCGCCTTACCAGGTCCTCTCTCGGATCAGTCCTTGACGAGTTCGGCAGCTTTCATATCAGGTCGAAGCAAATGCAACAGCAAGTCTTCGTCTTCCAGCTGGGCGTCGAGGATCAGCAGTTCCAGTTACTCTTAAAGTGTAGACAGAGCTTCTGAACAATTTCCAGTGGTAAGAGGTCCCCAGATATACTATCTTGTCTCTCATCCACACTGCTGGGTCACTCTCAGCAGCCAATCATACCGAAGGGCATTCATGCAGTCAGTCAGCCAATCAGGCACACGGTGCATTCAGTCCATCCTCCTCACTCTCAGACACTCACAACAAGGAATGTGGATTGGGACAAGTACTTAGCCATTCAACACTACACACTGCATTCAGGCCAGTTTCGGGCAGAGCTGTCTCAGTCTTTGTCTCTCATACCAGAAACCAGACAGCCACAACAAAAAGTGCATATTGGTCACACACTCCATTCACCCAGGTCCCACCCACAGGGCGTACCAACAACATACAGTCATTGGGAAGGCTCCGGTCAGTCTGGACTGGACTTCACAACAACACCATATATGTAACTTCCACCCAACAGCCAGTCAGGGGGAAGGGACAGAGTCCCGGGACTTTGGGAAAACAAGGTAATAGGTAATTGAAAGCAAGAGGCCACAGGGGCCATCTTGTTTTCCATCAGGAATCAACTGATTCCAATGGCAGGGCCTGGGGATCCCCAAAATGGAGGATACTCAGCGCACCTGTCAAAGTCAGCATGGAGCTGCCACCAGTCCATACCCCTCTCTGCGGGCCACCCACAGGTGCCCAAAAACATACACTAGGGGCACAGGGTTGTACCCCCACCCATGGGTGCCGTAAGGGTATCCCACAGGTCTGTTCACCAAACCAAAAGAGAGAGAGCTGCACCGCCAGGAGTCCCACATGAACTCCTGCGCGGAAAACACGACAGAACACATGATAAAAAGGCAGTAAAGGACAAGAATACGGAGGCCCTGTCCCTCCAATGCATTTCCAGCATCACAGTGAGTACAGACTGCTACCAATTGGGTTTACTGCTTACTCCTGTAGTCTTAATCTTTTTGCAGTGCTCCCCAAGGGAACTGCACAGGATTCTGATCACTCCGCTGATCACTTTTTACTCTCTGTCCCCCATCCCTGTTCCTCCTCTCGTTTCCGCTCCTTCCAACACCTTGCCCCCTTACATTGGAACTCGTTCCCTTTCTCTATCCGCTCCATCTCCACCTATTCCTCCTTCCGTTCCTCCGTAAAAACACTCCTTCTTCACCCCTCTCCCTGACTCCTCTCCCTTTCCTCCTCTTCTTTCTCCTCCCCACTCCACCTTCCTGTTCCTTTATCTCTTCCTGTCTCCCCCCTTTGACTTCCACCCTCCCTTCTACTCCCTGTACTCCCTCTCCCATTTCCCTTTCTTCCTTCCCATACCTCTCCTCTTCTCTTCCTTCCCAAATGCAAATTGTTCTACATGCTGTTTTTCTGGTTTGAATCATGTTTATTTTATTGCTTCTATGTGCCATGTTTAATGTATTTTGGTTGTTATGCTGTAAAGCGCTTTGGTGTAAAGCACTATATAAATAATAAAATACAAATAGAAATATAAGACGCAATTTACATTGGCTCCCCGTTGTTCACCGAATATCGCTCAAAACCCTTACTCTAACATACAAGGGCCAGAACAATCTGGCACCTGCATACCTGGACAATCGCTTCACGCGGCACACAGCCAAAAGACCCCTAAGGTCAGCCCATGTCTACACACTGACTATACCTAGCTTCAAGCTTCAGCGAGCCAGGGGATCAAGCTTCCCAGTCCTCCCGGCCAAACTATGGAACACTATACCTACTACACTCAGAACAGAGCCGTCTGTCCACTCCTTTAAGAACAAAACCATCTGCCTCATCCACTTAACCACCTTGGCCTATTATCGCAATGTGTTAATATCGGATGCCTAGCCTTCCTCTGCACTTGTAACGTCTATATATCTTCTGTATGCCCTAGAAATACTACTAGAAATGTCCATAGTAACCGCTGTAACAATGTACTTGTCTGTAACATGTGTTGCCTTAAGATCAGCATTTTCACTGTTAAGATTTCTTTTTTCCACCTGGGAAATTTGTTTTCCTGTATGTAACCATTGCCTTTGCAAAGTATGCGCCCAGATGCCCCAGGCAAGGTGCGCAATACAAATAAAATAAATACAAATACAAAATACACATTTTAGAACTGAGGATGGGATCGCTGCAGGGGGTCAAAATTGCAAGTACCCGGGGGACAGTTTGTGGTCAGGGTGAGGAGACAGTAATACATTGCAATGCTTTGTGTTGGATCTAAGGATCCTCGACTCATGTATTTGAGGCCCATTTGTGTCAATGGACTCTTCCGTAAAACTTTGGAGGCTATTAACTATTGCAAATTCTTTTTGAATATGGGTGCTATTTATCGTGTATCCAAATATACCCACTGTGCAAGTCCAAAATAATAGCAACAAATGAGATGGGCCCATTTTCAAATTTTGGCCTAGTTATCTGTATATTTTTCATGTGCCCTTGTGGTTTAAGCCGTGTGTACAACCATCCTATGTTTCTGTGATTTAAGTTGTGTGTTGTGTATTTTATCCCATTCTGGCAGCTGTGATGAATTTTTATATATGCTGTTAAGTCATTATTGTCATTTATAGATATTTTTTAAGCCATTTTTAACGTTTAATGTGATGTATGTCTATGCCTAAAGACTAAAGTCGAATACAGGCATTTTGAACGAACAATAATAGAATTGATCATCCCATTATTGAACCCTTTTACCTTCTCTGTGTGTCCAATGCAAGTCCCTCCCACCTCATGAATGATCACTAACCCAAAAGATATCCAGGTGACAGCAAATAATGTTTTTAAAAACCCATTGGGGCTACCACGCTCGGCTCCCAATTTTGGGACCCACACGAAATTAAGTAGGCCTTTTCTGGCAGATGATACAATGGCCCAACCACCATTACACTGGCTAAGAAACTGAGTAATCCAAAGGCTGGACTAATCATAGTCAATTGTATCTAAAATGCTAAAATCTTCAAGAGCAATGAAAATACCTTGGCTTTGCTATGTAAAAGCCTATCTTGAAAAACGTAATGCAGCAGAGTGCTTTCTTGACTCATTAGTGACGGCTAAGGTGGCGAGACAACTGAAGTTGCAGCTTATTTAGCATGCAACCGAGTGGAGGGAAGCAACAGAATGATTAAAGGTGTCTAATCACAATGTATCCATTATCACAGAGCCATCAATCCAAATGTATCTGGTCTGGGCGCGAGCAAGATTCAACTGCCTTCCCCTCGGTGAGATCTCTGCATTATGGAAAGGTGAGCCCAATACGAGCCATTACATGTTATGCCAAGCACTGGTCGAAGACCTATTAGTTTTTATCCTTTATTGCCAAGCTTATTCTTCTCTTAGAGCCAGGACTTTAAAGCCTCTATTACCTGAGCAGGGATTCAGGCAATGTCGCCCAGCTTTGACGCATTTGCTCTGGGATAACTCCCCGAGATCCGGCTGGACTCTGTTGTCATTTAAAAAATCTGCACTGAACATAAGACGCAAGCTAATGAGGACCCAGCCCCAAGAATGATCAAATGGCATATGACACTATCGTATGCCTCACATAGTCTCTATGATGGCAGAACAATATTGGTGGCAGTGATGCACCTCTGATCCACATCAGTTTTATATATGTCTATTTCATTGTTATTTTAATTATCACATCATTTTGATTGTAGGTCTTTTGCCCATATCGGGTTTGTAGTGTGTATTTTATTTAGCTTATTCTCAGCTGATTTAAAGGAGGCTAATAAAATGTGGAATGTATTGTCTTTTTTTGTTGTAAACTGTAGGTTTGACAGTATTTATGTGTTTTTATGGAACTTTTTCTTTTGTTCTGACATAAACGTGAAATGATGATGATGATGATGAATATCAGACCCCACTTTCTATTTCATCTTAATTCCTTGCCTATCTACATATTTCCACTTTCTAAGTTCCACTTGACAAATACCTGAAAAGAAAAATATATTATGGCGACTGGTTTGCCAAACCCATAACCCCTCGACATAAGTACATCATATATTCAATTCTAAGTCCTATTTAAAAGCAGCCTCTTTAAAAATAGTACTAAACGATTTTCACAAAATTCCTTTTCAGCTTCCTGTCAATAAAACTCCTTTCACTTTCAGTATCTTGATTCCTTTAGACTTAGAATCTTTACAACATTGACTATTGCTATGTGAAAACATATCTAGGGCACATTCTTACAAAGGGAAACACTAAATGGAAGTCATTAAAAGTGTTGTGGGGATTCAGCGGTAAATCCACCAAATTACTGCCAAACTCGATTACCTTTACCACCACTTGGTGCCGCAGGACTACAATTGGTGGTATGGTGGAGCTAATCCTGATTTTCTGAGTCCATAGGACTCCATGGGGATTTTGGCGGAATTCCGGCCGGCCGCAATTCTGCCTTCAGTAATTGAACAGATTTTGATGATAAGGTAGAGGATTTACCTCAAGCTTTTTGCTGGAGGTAAATCCTCCACTTTACCACCAAACTTGTAGTACGGGGCTGCACATCGGCACCACCATACTAGTAATGAGGTCCAATGTCCGGAAATTCCAACTGCTAGGAACGTAGATCAATTACATGGCATTGCTGAAGGAAGCCAAAGTGCTCTATTCTTGATATAGTAATGTTGGGAGGAAGCTTGCCCAGTTGGAAAGCTGACACAGCACTGCTGCAGTGAAGTCGGACTGCTTTGCACTGACAGGACACAGATAGGAGGACCCAGCAATACGTGGGCACTATAAAACTCACTGGCATTACTTATGGAAGTTCATATTGAAGGAGTCCTAAAGTACTGACATGGTACTGCTGGTTGAAGCGCACATAGCTGGCGAATTAGCGCACCTGTGGAAACATTCTTACAAATGGCACTACAGAAAACAACCTAACATTGAGAGTACATGCAGCTCGAGGGCACTGGACAAAGGTGCAAGCCTTGGAAAGTTTAAGCAGTGGTCTTGGCAATAGGATGAATCAAAGGTTACTGTGTTGTCAGCCCAGTGTATGGAAGGGTTGTGGCGACACAGCCACGGCATTCCCAGAATGATAGGGAAGTGGGCTGCCTTGATGAGGTCAAACACTACTTCCTCCTGGTGTTAGAAAATGGTCTCATGGATTGGGTGCATCTCTTTATCAATAGGTCCAGAAGATAAAGGAGACCCATCAACCCATTCCACTTAAATCGGTCTGGTCTTTGGGCGAATGGGAAGTTGGTTTTCTTCTGCCAACCCGATATCTACAAAGTTACCAGCTGCACCACAATCCAGCATGGCCAGGGTTTCCCACTCTCGGATGGCAGTAGACAATCTCACCTTCAAGACCACGAGACGACTCTCCTCAGGGTTCCGAGTTGCTCTGGAGAGACTACAGGGACTGATGGCAAACACCCCCGACCTATACCTGTTTAGGTTCGGGGAGCGGCGTTTCCCGGACGCTGTGGCAGGACCTCTGGACAGTTTCTAAGTAGATGTTTCTGGGAGCCACAATACATGCACAAACCAAGCTCCCCCTTCTTTTCTGTTCTTCAGGGGTCAAGGGACCCCGCGCCATTCCAATCGGCATCAGCTTTTCTCCTCAGGTGGTTGGAGGCATTTCACTGGTCTGGAAGGGATTAACTAGTGGTTGCGGGGATACACGACTTCGCCTCCTTTCAAGTCTTCTTTTCCCTAGACGGAACTCCATCTGCAGAGCTAGCGTTACTAACACCTGGAAGGTCTGAGGTCGGGCTGTTCTAACCATCTCTTCCTTGATGTCTTCGTGGAGTGCACGGCGGAAAAGCGTCTGTTGTGCCGAATCCGGCCACCCTGCATTAACTGCTAGACACTGAAAGGCGGAGACGTATGTTTGAACATCTTGTGAGCCCTGTCGAAGGTCTAACATGGCTTCATACTTCAAGAACTGGACTTCGGGTCTCTAGAAACAGGCTTTGAATCGTTGAGTGAACAAGGCATAGTCATTTACGACCGGATCAGATTGGTTATCAAGGGGGTAGCCCAGGCCAGGGCATTGCCTACCAAGTTTGATACCAAAAACCCTACGATTCATAGGCCCGAGGTCGAAAGGTGTAATACATAAGGCAGGCATCCAGGAACTCCTTATATGTCTTTGTTTTTCCGTCGTACTTCCCAAAAGGTAGCGGTAAAGGAGGCAGGTCACCCCGCACCCCATCATCCCGGACCGCTACTTGCTCTCTTAATGCTACATTCTCTGAGCGGAGAGTCTGCACTTCTACAGTCAAACCTTGAATGGCAGTGACCAGTTCGTGGTATTGCTGCAATGAGGCCATAGTGTCCTTTGGGCATTGCACGCTGTCAGAATCCAAAGAAACTTCCCTCCCTTCCTCCTCACCTGGGTCTTCCACAGAGCTTTCTTCCGGATCCTTCTTCTTCCTTTTAGAGGTCTTTTGCTGGGTGCTCCCCTTGTCTTTCTTTTGGTGTAAATAGGGTCTCTCTCCTCGGGATGCCACACTGTCGATAGGGAGATCCCCAACAGTGTGGGCTCCCCTGGAGTAAGCCCAAAAACAGGGAAAAGCCTCCTGGCGGAAAAACCCTGTAGGTCCGAAGGTGTAGAACTGGACTATTTGTTAAGTCTTAAGGTAAGGCCGTAATGGTGCTGTAGTTCCTGGTCACACTGTACAGAAACGGTGGTTCTGGTTGAAAACCGCAGGATACTGGCGATCCCAGGAAGACTTCCACAAGGCACTCAGAACAATGAGGGCAGGCAGCTGACCGCGAAGGTGATGATATCGGCAGTGGAACAAACTCTTGAAACAGAAGAGTCCGCCTAGCGCCAAACACGAGCAGCTCCAAAGGAGGAAAGCAAGAAACACAGGTAAGAGGAGCTCCGGTGAGAGCCTGAAAAAGACAAAGCTGAAAGAAAGTTGGATCAGAATCCCCGAGATTTGGGAGTCAGACATGCAGAAGCACAAGTGAAGGAAGAAGGAAAGTGAAGGGAAACTAGACACGGCCGGAAGCAGTGAGGAGGAAAGAAAGATAGGAAACAGGGATACGAGAGGACAGAACCAAGCAAGCAAATACGCAAAGGTTAGTTACAAAAGAAGCGAAATAAAGAACTCCACAGAAGAGCTCCCAACAGTGAAGGGCTAAGGAAGCCCTATCGCAAGCGACAGAGAGAGAGCGTAGGCACACAGAAGAATCCAAGGTGCAATGCACCGAGGCTCTGCTGCTGTGTCAGTATATGCCTGGTGGCGGCCATCTTTGAAATCAACTAGACCGTTACTGACAGAACGGTGAGAATGTGATGGAACAACTTAATGGCTTAAGCATCTTAAGCAACTTAAGCATCAGTCCCAGATCCTCCAAGAAGGCATGACATCAGGCGAGGAGTTGTATGACGAGGACAGAGACCTGTGATGTTGATTCTTTGACTTTTTTGGAAGACAAAGATGAATGGCGAGAACTGCTTCGATAACGTGAACGTTTCTTTGAACGTTTCCTCAGCGGGAACTGACCCCTCGATTCGTCCGACAACCGTCTTTTCAAAGGTGCAGTGGAAAGGAATTTTTGAGGGGGCCTACCTGCAGCGAGCTGCCCCTTTCGGTCCTTGAGCGACTTCCCCGTCATGGACTGACAGCATCCACAGTCAGCCGTCCTGTGGTCGGTGCCAAGGCACCACAAACAGATGCAATGGGGGGTCGGTTATGACCATTTTCGACCCATAGTCGACACATTTCTTGAACCCAGTTTCGGGGTAGAAGATGTAGACATTTTTGACAATCTTTCAAGTTTCATCAGGAAAAAATGCACCGAAAGCTTTAGTGGAAAAATGGAACTGAAGTAACTTGCGCAGTGCATGCTATTTATACTGTCAAACTCGATAGGGGATGGAGGCCATCGAGGGACATCCGAGTCAACTACGACAACACCATCTACCGCAAAAGAAATGTTCAAAGCACCTGATGCTAAAATGGAGATACCATAAGATGAGGAATGCGTGGGAGGACACAATCCATTCGAAAGATGCTTTTTTAGCAGGCATGTTACCCTACTCTTGAGATTAATAGGCAGCAAGCTAAAGCAGCTGCTCTCTATGGACGAGACCTTTGCGGACATGTTAACGTAAAGGTGTTATCTAATTCCAAAAACAAGTTCCTCAAAAATCTGTTTTTGCTCCCTCAGAGTAGCTCTAATGCTTGGATCCATATTGAGACCAACCTGCGCCCTATCTAGGACGAGTTAGCTATTAGACCAGTTATGTACTGGATAAGGTTATGGGGCACAACAGGGCTTGAGAGATTCTTCCTACCGTGGATCTGAATTGCGTTTGGCTAAATCCATCCCCTATCAATACATCTACTGTGGAAAGGGTGAAATATGAACCAATTAACCTGTCCAAGAAAAATTTGGATGAGGCCTGTTTAAATACAGTGGGTTGGGGCCCGGTTATCTGTTATGCAAACTGGATTTCAATTTAGAAAAGTATCTTGATTTTTTTCCCCTACGTAAGCACACGCACTGTTAAGACGGATTTCTGAACTCTGTCCTGGTGGCGCAGAAGTTCAGAAGGCCAACCTAATTACTTGGAACAGGGTAACCTCTGGACAAGCCAGACCAATCAAGGTAGCGATCGCGGCGGTCAAGACTAGGTCTCAAGAGGGGTGAGGGTGACTGAAAGCCCGCAGTGAGCACACTAAGCAAGAGCGCTTACAAACTACTCCAAACAGTTGTTTTATATCAAAAATAGATACACATTTATTATAAGGCCTTGAAACTAATAACCACAGTAAAAGCAGCAATATACAACGATATTACACCAACACATACACTATCCACCCAATATATATACAGAATACACAGTTTCACAGCATTAGCAGCACGAAATATGTTATCCACCTGCAGGGGAAGGAAAACAGGCAGTGCGAACCAATGCGTGTGATATGTCCGCCTTCTGAGGCCCCTAACTAGATGGTAGTCCAATCCCTACGAAGAGTGGAGCCTAGCGCTCAAAAGTACCTGCACACGCCGGTGCCAATGGGCAGAAGGTGAAGCTCTTCGGAGGACGTTGGACTACCATCTAGTTAGGGGCCTCAGAAGGCGGACATATCACACGCATTGGTTCGCACTGCCTGTTTTCCTTCCCCTGCAGGTGGATAACATATTTCGTGCTGCTAATGCTGTGAAACTGTGTATTCTGTATATATATTGGGTGGATAGTGTATGTGTTGGTGTAATATCGTTGTATATTGCTGCTTTTACTGTGGTTATTAGTTTCAAGGCCTTATAATAAATGTGTATCTATTTTTGATATAAAACAACTGTTTGGAGTAGTTTGTAAGCGCTCTTGCTTAGTGTGCTCACTGCGGGCTTTCAGTCACCCTCACCCCTCTTGAGACCTAGTCTTGACCGCCGCGATCGCTACCTTGATTGGTCTGGCTTGTCCAGAGGTTACCCTGTTCCAAGTAATTAGGTTGGCCTTCTGAACTTCTGCGCCACCAGGACAGAGTTCAGAAATCCGTCTTAACAAATTGGTGTACAGCGGTGGGATACGACTGAAGGTATCCAGTGTTGCGAACGAGCTAGGGCGTTTTCAGGTTATTCCAACCAGGACACGCAGTAAAGTATTGAATATAACGTTAAAAAGGCCATAGTCCTATCAACAGTATGGAAACGAATACTTTATTAACCTTAAATGCTTCGAAATCTGAAACATTGAAGAAGATGTGTGCGGAGAGAGGGGTTTCCTCTCAAGGCACTAAATTGGAAATGATCCAGAGAATCGTGGCGTGGCAAGAAGCGCAGCTTGACGCTATAACTTCCGAGGACAGTGCAGAAGGTGGTGGGGCTGCTCTCACTGGCAGAACCGACGGTTCTGCCGCTGCACTGATCCATCACGACCACGAGGACAGGGAGGATGTAATGTCTAACGTTTCCTCTGCCAGTGTTGATGGGGAGGCTATGCTTGAATTCAAGAAGCAAGAGCTGCGGTTTAGGCAGCAGGAGCTTGAATTCAGCATAGCCAAACTGAAAATCGACCAGGCAGAAAAACAAAAAGACAGGGATCACCAGTTGGAACTGGCCAAGCTTCAGTTCGCAAATGGGTCCAAGGGTCCTGGACATGGTTCTGGGGCTTCCTCTCATCCACGGTTTCCAAAAGATCTGCTCAGTGTGTATGAGGAACGAAATGACATTATGGACTGGTTAAATGCGTTTGAGTATGCATGCGAGGTTCAAGAGGTTGATAATGCGGATAAGATTGCATGGTTACTCAGCAGACTGCCCCATTCTGGTTGCAGTGCCATTATGGAAATGTCGAAGGCTGAGCGCGCTGATTTTGCAATGTTGAAGCAGACTCTCATTTTAAAGTTTGGGAAGACTCCGACCCAATATTTAAAAAGGTTTAGAGAGTATAAGAAAAAGGAAGGTGGTACTTGGGTGTCGTATGTAGCTGAGTCCCTGAAAAACTTGACTGGCTGGGTTGAAGGTTATAAGGTTTCTACCTTCGAAGGCATGATCAATCTGGTCATGCTGGAACACATTTTTGCTTCTTCTTCCCCGGAGCTTAAGCAGCATTTGGCCGATTCGAAGGAGATAGATCCTAAGAAGCTGGCCATTGCAGCAGATTTATGGGTGTCACATCGAGTGTCCCATAAGGACAAAACTCATCCTGGTAAGCAGGAGGAAGGGAAAAAGTCCAAAGATATGGAGGGTGGGGAATCTGCTAAATCTTCTTCCCATAAGGGCCACAAAAAGAAAAATAAGGGTAAGCCATACGAGAACTCACAGGGTAGCGGAGGTTCGCCTCCGAAACAGAACTCTGGTTATAATAAGCCTCCCTACGTAAACAGACCCAATGGGGCTTGTTTTTCTTGTGGAGCAACTGACCATGTGAAGGGGGATCCCCGTTGTAAGGTTAGACCTTTGGGGGTCCACTCCGCTAATCTGGCCTTCTCCTCCTACGAGGAAGAAGAGATTACAGGAGCATCCTTCTCCTCAGACTCATTTCCCAGCGGAATAGAGGCTGAGGTAGTTTTAGTGTCCCTGGGTTCCTGGGAGCCTAAAGTCGCAGAGGCGTATGCTAGGATTCCGGATAATACCAAGCACTACTTTAAAGACAGTGTGCTGATCAATGGAGTGGATACTCCAGCTCTTAGGGATAGTGGGTGCAGTCGAACTGTAGTGGATTCTACCTTGGTAGACTCAGAGGAAGTTGCCAGAGCTCCTCTGATGCCCACTAAGTTGGCTGACGGCCCCCTCCGTATGTTTCCCGTGATCCCTGTTAATCTAACTTTAAATGGTACAGCAGTTAGGATTCCAGTGAGCATTCAGAGAAACGTCCCGGGAAAGGTCTTGTTGGGCAATGATCTCAGAGCTCTAGGGCTCGTAGGAGACACTGCCGAAAGACCCTACACACGGTCTCAAGCACGGGCAGCATTGGCCAAGCCCAATACGCCGCCCCAGCCGAAGGGGAAACCCAAGGCGAAAGGAGTCAACAAGTCCCGACGGGGGAAAGAGAATATTCCCCCGAGCTCGCCTACCACTGCGGTGGAGGGAGTTGGTCAATCGCCCGAGCCTGACGAGGAGGTGGCGATGCCTGAAGTGTTCGACCCCAACGACCATCCTGAACTAAAAGACTTGTTAGTTGAAGGAGGTCCTGATAGGGACGACTTCAGTAAGGGCCAACGTGAGTGCCCATCTCTGGAAGGCCTAAGGAGACAGGCCTGCTCCCAGCTTGAGGGTGAACCTCCTGGGAAGCATCGGATTTATTGGGAAGGTGGACTCCTGTACAGTGAGCCCACAGAGTCTACAGAAGGAGACCATAGGAGGTTGGTGGTTCCCCTTGCTGTTAGACCCTTCCTCCTGCAGTTGGCGCATGAAGTTCCCCTTGCTGGTCACCTTGGAATGAAGAGGACCAAGCAAAGGTTATCTATGCACTTCTACTGGCCCAAGATGGGGGTGCAAGTAGAAAGTCACTGCAGGAGTTGTGCCTCCTGCCAGTTGTCTGGTAAGGTTGGCGCGACAATCCAAGCTCCGTTGGTACCGCTCCCAGTTGTGGGGGTACCATTTGAAAGGGTAGGGATCGACATCGTTGGTCCCCTTGACCCGCAAACATCCTCAGGCAATAGGTTTATCCTGGTGCTGGTCGACCATGCAACCAGGTATCCTGAGGCCATCCCATTAAAGACTGTAACTGCCAAGTCAGTTGCAAAAGCTTTACTCGGCATATTTACTAGGGTTGGCTTCCCTAAAGAAGTTGTGTCAGATCGTGGCAGCAACTTTATGTCGAAGTATATGCAGGCTATGTGGAAAGAATGTGGGGTCACCTACAAGTTCTCTTCTGCATATCACCCCCAGACCAATGGTCTGGTGGAACGTTTCAACAGAACGTTAAAGAGCATGATTGGGGCTCTGGAGGAGCCCCAGAGAAGAAAATGGGATCTTCTTTTACCATGCTTGCTGTTTGCCTACAGAGAGGTACCACAGGAGGGTGTTGGCTTCAGCCCCTTCGAACTTCTGTTCGGTCATCCCGTACGGGGACCCTTAGCCATCGTCAAAGAGGGATGGGAGATGCCCACTCCCCCTGTTACTACCAATGTAGTTGACTATGTGCTAGGGCTCAGAAAACGGATGGTACTCCTGATGGGCTTGGCTAGTGAAAAGTTGAAGGCAGGACAAGCGCTGGTGAAACATTGGTACGACCAGAAAGCTTCCTTAATTCACTTTACCCCTGGTCAGCAAGTCCTGATCATGAACCCTATAAGGCCTCGCGCTTTACAGGACAAATGGTCAGGCCCTTACACAGTGGTGGAGCCCCTGGGTGAGGTGAACTATTTAGTGGACCTTGGAAGGCCTGGACAGGCTCCAAAAGTGTTCCACATAAATAGGCTGAAGGCTTTCGTCCCAAGAGTCGAAATCGCAGCACTGCTACTGGCGTCAGACGTTGAGGAAGAGGAGTCAGAACCTCTTCCCGACCTGTTCCAAAGCGGTCCTTCAGATAGCTCCGTTGAGGGTGTCCGAGTGGCCCCTCACCTGACTTCTGATCAGCAGGCTGAGGTGAAAAGTTTGCTTAGGCAGTTTTCCCCCCTGTTTTCACAGTCGCCTGGTTTGACACCTTGGTGCAAACATAACATTGACACAGGAGACAGTGTACCTACCAAAAGTAGGGGATACAGGATGTCGGATAAAGTACGGTCTTATATTAAGACCGAGGTCAACAAGATGTTAGACCTTGGGGTGATTGAACCCTCTAGTAGTCCTTGGTCCAGTCCTGTGGTATTGGTTCCAAAGGCAGGCACTTCTGAATTGAGGTTCTGCGTGGATTACAGGGCTCTGAATGCTGTCACCAAGACAGACGCTCACCCCTTGCCTCGAACTGACGAGCTGGTGGATACCTTGGGTGCCTCCAAGTACCTCAGCACGTTTGACCTGACTGCGGGCTATTGGCAAATAGCTTTAGCAGAACATGCCAAGGAGAAGACAGCATTTTCAACTCCCGACGGGCTTTACCAATTCCGGGTAATGCCGTTCGGATTGAAGAATGCACCTGCCACTTTCCAGAGGCTTGTGAATCATGTGTTGAATGGGTTGGACGAATTCTGTCTTGCATATCTGGACGATATAGCAGTTTTCAGTGCCACCTGGGAAGACCATGTGAAACACCTCGGGATTGTGCTCCAGGCTCTTCAGAAAGCCCACTTGACCATAAAGGCGAGTAAATGCCAGATTGGACAAGGCTCAGTGGTTTACCTTGGGCATGAAGTAGGTGGAGGAAGGATACAGCCTCTCCCCAGTAAAGTACAAGCAGTACAAGACTGGCCTACCCCCACTACACAAACCCAAGTGAGAGCCTTCTTAGGACTCACGGGTTATTACCGCAATTTTATGGCAGACTATGGCACCATAGCTGCTCCTCTGACTGCCCTCACAACTCCGAAGAAACCCAAGAAGGTAACTTGGACTGACGAGTGTGAGAAGGCCTTCAATGGCTTGAAAGACTCCTTGTGCCAGGCCCCTGTGCTCAGGGCCCCTGATTATCAAAGACCTTTTATCGTGCAGACGGATGCCTCTGACACTGGGATAGGAGCTGTACTATCACAAGTAGATGAGAAGGGTAAGGAACACCCTATCGGTTTTATTAGTCGCCAGCTTAAGGACAGAGAGCTCAGATGGTCCACGGTAGAGAAAGAATGTTTCTCTGTTGTGTGGGCCCTAAGGAAGCTGCGGCCCTACCTCTATGGGACCCACTTCACTGTGCAAACTGACCATAAGCCGTTAAAGTGGCTAATGAACATGAAGGGGGAGAATCCAAAGTTGCTTAGGTGGTCCATAAGTCTACAAGGCTTCGACTTCACTATTGAGCATAGGCCAGGTGTCCAACATAGCAATGCTGATGGGTTGTCCAGAATGTTTTACCGACCTGAACAAGAGACTCATCCAGGGGTGGATTAGTTCCCCCTGTCCATAGTCTGGGAGGGGCGAGTGTTAGGAAAGATTTCGTTATTGTAGGGAACTTTCCTTCCATGTGGCAACCCCTAAACTTTTTGCTATTGTTTTCAACCTGTTTTCTTGACTTTGCCAGAGAAGTGCAGCCTTCTGCCGTACTCCTCTGGGCTTTCGCTCCTTTCTTACGGGGAAACTGACATGCCCTTAAGACAGTCAGTACCGGGGAACGCTGTTTCCCGTAGTTTCTTTTATCGTGTCGCCATTTTAGAGCAACACGACACAAGAGGGCACTGTAAGCTAAGTTACAGCTCTCTTGGGTCTCTAGCCTTCTACAGACCCTAGACACTCTTGAAGGATGGTTTTTGGATCGGTGCAAGTCATTCAGGGACTGGGCTGGTGGCAGCGATCATTTGGTTTATTTTGAGCTCCTTTTGCCGTTCTGAGCACCTTTTTGCCGCGAACACAAAAGGGTGGCCCGGCTACCCAAAATGGCCGGACCACGAGGCTCCTTTGTCTCGTCCACTGTCCGTCTTGCTCCCTTTACCTTCCCCCGGGTCAGGCGACCCGGGGCCTTCCTTATTTGGGCATGTAGTTTCCCGCGAAACACGGTTGCTTTCGCGGGCTTCTACATGTCGTTTGAGTGCCCCCAGGATGTGGGCTGGGCTGTCTGGTCCCAATACACATCCTGGGTGCCAGAGAGTCTAGGGTGGTGTGAATGCCTGGGACCACTGTGGTCCGTGATTGGTCCACGTATGGTATGTGTGTTGATGAGCGGATCTCCCATTGGCTCCCCTCCGTTTTGGCGCGAAGGGAACCGTGGATAAGAGGGAGCTGGAAACACCACTACCATGTCGATCTCCTGAGTTCTTACGAACCCAGGGATACAGGAGCCAAGTATCCTGCGAACACGAGGCTGGACCGAGGAATCGCTGGTGACCCCCTGAAGAACTTCTGCTCCTCATTGCTGTCGTCCGGTGAAGCCCTTTCCACCTAAGATCGAACAAGAAGGCCTGTACTGGCGCTTCGACCTATTGGAATAGCAGGACCAGCTATTCCCGGCACCTTCATCAACTCCTGCCGTAAGCCTTCGGAAGTGTCTCTGGGCCATCCAGGTGACTGACCAGCTTACTAAGGAATCCTGCTCTGTAATCGCCGACAGGTTGGGTGGTATTCTGAGTCCGGGGCACGCTCACACGCTTCGTTTGCTTAGCAACCCTAAGCTAGAGGTGAACGGTGCTCAATTGGCTTGAATACACCCGGCCGTTCCGTTGCCCTGCCGTGGCGACAAAACTGTGCTTGTTTCTGCGATCGGGACGTCTTTTTACTCTGCACGACGACGAGACGTTCCCTGCTCTTCAGAACCTGCCAGAAGCTGCATCTATCGAGGAGAAGCTCGGGCCTGCTTGCTTCGGGGACCGGTGAGTAGATTAGCTAGGATCTGGTCGCCCTCCTGCAGTGCCCCTTGCTTTTCCCCGCTGTAAATACAGCTCCCCTTGTCCGTACTCGCGCCCTGCTTCTGCCTCACAGTGGAGGCTGCGCTAGAGTCGCGGACCGTGTTCTCCTTCATTAGGGCACCCTACAGAGCTGTCCAACGTCCTCCGAAGAGCTTCACCTTCTGCCCATTGGCACCGGCGTGTGCAGGTACTTTTGAGCGCTAGGCTCCACTCTTCGTAGGGATTGGACTACCATCTAGTTAGGGGCCTCAGAAGGCGGACATATCACACGCATTGGTTCGCACTGCCTGTTTTCCTTCCCCTGCAGGTGGATAACATATTTCGTGCTGCTAATGCTGTGAAACTGTGTATTCTGTATATATATTGGGTGGATAGTGTATGTGTTGGTGTAATATCGTTGTATATTGCTGCTTTTACTGTGGTTATTAGTTTCAAGGCCTTATAATAAATGTGTATCTATTTTTGATATAAAACAACTGTTTGGAGTAGTTTGTAAGCGCTCTTGCTTAGTGTGCTCACTGCGGGCTTTCAGTCACCCTCACCCCTCTTGAGACCTAGTCTTGACCGCCGCGATCGCTACCTTGATTGGTCTGGCTTGTCCAGAGGTTACCCTGTTCCAAGTAATTAGGTTGGCCTTCTGAACTTCTGCGCCACCAGGACAGAGTTCAGAAATCCGTCTTAACACGCACTCATCCCTATCACAGGCGACCATGTAATCAACTCTAAAGCTCTCAACAAAGTCTACACAGTCATCTAGGCTTGGATGGCACATCATGGGCTCTGCCTTAATGATGAAAAAACTGAGTTACTTGTCCTCGGCTCTCACATCAAACTCACTAAACTAGACCCTGCCTAAAAATCATTTACCATTGATGGGAGCATTATTAAAGTGTCTAACGACACAAAAAAACTTGGTATTTACCTAGATTCGACACTATCTCTCACCAGACAAACGAATGCTGTTGTATCTGCTTCGGCTTACACCTGCATACTTATCACCGCCTGTAGACCTTTCTTGACGACCGATAACTGCATTATCCTCACTAGAACTCTCATCATGGCAAACATGGATTACTGTAACACCCTCTATTTAGGGACTAGCCAAAGAAACATCAATAAGTTACAAGATACTCAGAATAATGCCATCAGGGCTGCCCTTAACTTCCCAAGGGGATTACACATCTCGGATACATCTCTGGCCTTTTCTACTGTTCCTCTATCTTTTTCGGTCTCCCCTCTTCCCATCTCGCCCCCCTTAAATCCCTTTACCACTCTGCCGTCCGCATCCTCTGTCTTCTCTCTCCCTATGATTCCATATCCAATTCACTTGCCAACCTAGGCTGACTTCCCTTTCACTCCCAACTTAAATATCACTTCCTTTGTCTCGTTTTTAAATCTCTTCATGACCTTGCCCCTCCTTACCTCTCCCCTCTTCCCTTCTCTCTTTCTATGCCCCCTCTCACCCTCTACGCTCCTGTTATAAGGCTAATTTCCCAAACCTAGTGAGTCCCCCAGCAGTTTTGCTGGATTTTTTGGGGTTTGTTTTTTTCTCCTGCTAAGAGTGAGACTCTTTTACTCCCACTCTTAGGCATGATTTGAGATATGTCTCTGACTATTTGTGTGATTTTGGGCTATGGGGTCTTTTACTCCATAGGTTATCATCTGTTTTCTGTTTGTGTTACACAGCACCCTCAGTGCAGTAACACAGGGGTGTCATAGTGACCCCCAAACATAGACTCCATACCCTGGGACTGACTACTTTCTCCCAAGGCATGTAAAGTCACCATTGACTTTACTAGTCCTAAATTGTGAACAGAACCAGTACAAACCATCATATTGTGGAAGTACTGGAAGGGGTTATTTATATTGCCCCGGGGTCTGTTTTCAAGGGGGCACTGTCCAGTCCCCCCTTGTCGAGTTTCTGGCTGGTGGCAGTGGTTACCACGCAAAATATTCCACCAGAATATTCTCTATGGGATTTTCCCATTGATTTTAAACGCACCACTTTTTGGTGCAATGTTAAAGATACCGCCGGTTTATTTATTTAATTTTAAATCAACGGTTGGGTCTTTTTGCCAGAACTCTTTTCTAAAATGGCGTTTGTGTTTGTCTCTGTAACTCTGACCAAGGTCGAGCCCTTTGTTCCACTTTTTGGTGGGCTTCTCCACAGATGCCCTCCAAATGGTGCCACTCTGTCTGGGTTCCACAGGATGTGTGGGGAGGGGAATTGTCACCCTGGACTGCGCTGCCTTAGCAACTCAAGTCGCACTCTATTCTGATTGGCCCAGTGGTGAGCCGCCCGGCTCACCACTTAGCATGTTTGAGTGACAGCTAGGCTGTTGAAGGGGGGTTTTTCTTCATAAAAGCAGGGCCTTTGGGACTGGAACTTCAGAAGTCTCCACATGACCTAAGAATCCGAAGAGGGAAGAAGCTGAGCCATCTGCAACAACGACACCACCGGTGGAGCCCTGCTGCAACGAACTCACCACTTTCCCAACGACAAGAGAAGATCTTCTGCTGGATGAGTCTTCTTCCTCTGAGCTGATGGGACCCACCAGTTTGCCCTTTTCGCATTCCAAAGATGTCTCTTGGTCGAATCGCCCGTGCCAAGAACCCCGGCGGCCGGATAGCCAAGCTTCACCACTTTGACCGCGAATAAAAGGAACGCACCTTTTATCGATGAACTCCGCGGCTGGTTTCATCCCTGTGCAGTGCACCGACTCCACGTTTCCTCCTCAACGAGATCCTCTCTTCCCCTAGTCGAAACAATGAACTGCAACCACTGCCAGGAACAACTGCCACCACTGGAGCTTCCTCTCCCTTTAAGGTACTGTGTCCTGCCTGGCGTCCCTTTCTTCGGTTTGCCCAAGGTGACCCTTAAATCCTTGGCTTGCCAACTGGGTTGGCCCCAGACCTTCTAACTTTACCTTCTTGAATCACCCCAACCTCTTTTGAACATTCTGCAAAGACTTTTAGTGCATTTTAAACCGTGTGATCCTGGGCACATTTCGCCTTGCTCCATTTAAAGTGGGCCTGGCCTATGAACTTTCGCTCTACAGTATCTACTGCCTTTTATTCCCTTGCTGAGAACTCCAAAAAGTGTTGGGACCTGTTTTATTTCTATGCTCTCTCTTTTTCTCTCCCTTTAACTGAACTATTGGAGTGCCATCAGTTATGCGCTCACATCTGTTTAACAAATCGTGGTGTTTTAATCATGACTTGTCTAATAGTTATAAAGGGAGGTGTGTATACTTTACCTGACTGTGTTTTAACTTGCTTTTGATTTAGAGTGCTAGTATATTGCCTAAAGTGTGTTTTAAATAAATAATTATATACTTTTTATACAAAGCTCTGGTCAGTGTTTGTTTGCTCTACTGTGTTTTTAGCCCTATTGTGTATACTCTATATACTGCCTTACTCTTCTTGAGAGAAGTCTGACTGCTTAGCCACAGCTACCAGGTAACTCTGGGTGGTACATGTGAAGACTGGAGGGGGTGTCTGTGCTTCCGCTCTCTGTATGGTAGAGGAGAGGCACAGAGGACCCCAGCCAAGATTCTGTATTATTGGTAACGTAGTTGAGCAATTAAGGTCTAGCTTCTCAGGAGCGGATGCGGGCTGGTTCTTAAGTACAGTGTAGTCCCCGAACCCCCACAAAGGAATGTCCACACACTGTATTACTGAAAAAGCAGTCTTTATATAATTAATATTCAAAGGTATGTACACGATCACAATAACGCACTTTGTACTCGGAAATCAACAATGATAAATATATCCAATTCTAAAGTGGTACCACCAATGTTATCGAATCTCATTAAAGTGCATCAACTGTACGGTTAAAATGTCACACAGATCAATAACGAGGACACCAGCAATAGAGATAGGAAGGAACGTAAAATGGTTGAAACAATAGGCAGAATGCGGGCCTATACCGATAGACACAGTTCTGTGTGGCGATCCCCCCACCTGGGCAACCTGTAAAATAAAGATATATAGCACAAGCCTAGTCCATATATTGTTCAATAGCCTTATTTCCTCCTATTAAGGTTTTACCCCCCAATGTACCTGGTGGGGTAGAGTTCTTCGAAGACACGTTGAAGGATCCTTCTTAAGTGACTCCCTTTAAAGCAGGAGCCACGGATCGTCGAGAGGCGTCGAAGATGGTGAACTTGTCGTCAACGGCGGCAATGAGAAGTCCAAGGGTGCCGAGACCCCCGATGTCGATCCAGGCGATGCTCGTCAGCGACGTCCTGCGAGGATGAGGTGTGCGGGGCACCTCGGCGATGGATTGTTCAGGACCGCAAAGATTTTCAGAAGAACTGTGGCCCAACAAGGGCGTTGAGTCGTCGAAGTCTTTGTGGTCTTCAGGTGGCGGGAAACCCACCAGCGGATTCTCCTCGGCGCGTTGGTCGTCCTCGACTTTCTCCCTCATGACAAGGCGGTCGACGTTGCGGACAAGGGAGTCCTTGGATTCAAATGTACTTAGGCAAAGGAGCGGGCGTCTCCGGTCGTTGGCGGCACAGCGTCAAGTGGTCCCCACGGCTGGGCAACACAACTTCGACGGGCCCCCAGCGGTTACACAAACCTGCGAACCCTGGTCAATGGCAATAGACTTCAACAGCGGTGAAGTCCGGGTGCTTTGCTTCGTTCTCCTCAGCGGTCCCGTCTCGGGTCGGCAGCCTTTCGAGGGTCTGATTTCCAGGGAGCTTCGGCGTAGGTTAGCGGTTTCGATGGTCCCTCGGAGCATGGGAAGAGGGCGCCTTACCAGGTCCTCTCTCGGATCAGTCCTTGACGAGTTCGGCAGCTTTCATATCAGGTCGAAGCAAATGCAACAGCAAGTCTTCGTCTTCCAGCTGGGCGTCGAGGATCAGCAGTTCCAGTTACTCTTAAAGTGTAGACAGAGCTTCTGAACAATTTCCAGTGGTAAGAGGTCCCCAGATATACTATCTTGTCTCTCATCCACACTGCTGGGTCACTCTCAGCAGCCAATCATACCGAAGGGCATTCATGCAGTCAGTCAGCCAATCAGGCACACGGTGCATTCAGTCCATCCTCCTCACTCTCAGACACTCACAACAAGGAATGTGGATTGGGACAAGTACTTAGCCATTCAACACTACACACTGCATTCAGGCCAGTTTCGGGCAGAGCTGTCTCAGTCTTTGTCTCTCATACCAGAAACCAGACAGCCACAACAAAAAGTGCATATTGGTCACACACTCCATTCACCCAGGTCCCACCCACAGGGCGTACCAACAACATACAGTCACTGGGAAGGCTCCGGTCAGTCTGGACTGGACTTCACAACAACACCATATATGTAACTTCCACCCAACAGCCAGTCAGGGGGAAGGGACAGAGTCCCGGGACTTTGGGAAAACAAGGTAATAGGTAATTGAAAGCAAGAGGCCACAGGGGCCATCTTGTTTTCCATCAGGAATCAACTGATTCCAATGGCAGGGCCTGGGGATCCCCAAAATGGAGGATACTCAGCGCACCTGTCAAAGTCAGCATGGAGCTGCCACCAGTCCATACCCCTCTCTGCGGGCCACCCACAGGTGCCCAAAAACATACACTAGGGGCACAGGGTTGTACCCCCACCCATGGGTGCCGTAAGGGTATCCCACAGGTCTGTTCACCAAACCAAAAGAGAGAGAGCTGCACCGCCAGGAGTCCCACATGAACTCCTGCGCGGAAAGCACGACAGAACACATGATAAAAAGGCAGTAAAGGACAAGAATACGGAGGCCCTGTCCCTCCAATGCATTTCCAGCATCACAGTGAGTACAGACTGCTACCAATTGGGTTTACTGCTTACTCCTGTAGTCTTAATCTTTTTGCAGTGCTCCCCAAGGGAACTGCACAGGATTCTGATCACTCCGCTGATCACTTTTTACTCTCTGTCCCCCATCCCTGTTCCTCCTCTCGTTTCCGCTCCTTCCAACACCTTGCCCCCTTACATTGGAACTCGTTCCCTTTCTCTATCCGCTCCATCTCCACCTATTCCTCCTTCCGTTCCTCCGTAAAAACACTCCTTCTTCACCCCTCTCCCTGACTCCTCTCCCTTTCCTCCTCTTCTTTCTCCTCCCCACTCCACCTTCCTGTTCCTTTATCTCTTCCTGTCTCCCCCCTTTGACTTCCACCCTCCCTTCTACTCCCTGTACTCCCTCTCCCCTTTCCCTTTCTTCCTTCCCATACCTCTCCTCTTCTCTTCCTTCCCAAATGCAAATTGTTCTACATGCTGTTTTTCTGGTTTGAATCATGTTTATTTTATTGCTTCTATGTGCCATGTTTAATGTATTTTGGTTGTTATGCTGTAAAGCGCTTTGGTGTAAAGCACTATATAAATAATAAAATACAAATAGAAATATAAGACGCAATTTACATTGGCTCCCCGTTGTTCACCGAATATCGCTCAAAACCCTTACTCTAACATACAAGGGCCAGAACAATCTGGCACCTGCATACCTGGACAATCGCTTCACGCGGCACACAGCCAAAAGACCCCTAAGGTCAGCCCATGTCTACACACTGACTATACCTAGCTTCAAGCTTCAGCGAGCCAGGGGATCAAGCTTCCCAGTCCTCCCGGCCAAACTATGGAACACTATACCTACTACACTCAGAACAGAGCCGTCTGTCCACTCCTTTAAGAACAAAACCATCTGCCTCATCCACTTAACCACCTTGGCCTATTATCGCAATGTGTTAATATCGGATGCCTAGCCTTCCTCTGCACTTGTAACGTCTATATATCTTCTGTATGCCCTAGAAATACTACTAGAAATGTCCATAGTAACCGCTGTAACAATGTACTTGTCTGTAACATGTGTTGCCTTAAGATCAGCATTTTCACTGTTAAGATTTCTTTTTTCCACCTGGGAAATTTGTTTTCCTGAATGTAACCATTGCCTTTGCAAAGTATGCGCCCAGATGCCTCAGGCAAGGTGCGCAATACAAATAAAATAAATACAAATACAAAATACAAATTTTAGAACTGAGGATGGGATCGCTGCAGGGGGTCAAAATTGCAAGTACCCGGGGGACAGTTTGTGGTCAGGGTGAGGAGACAGTAATACATTGCAATGCTTTGTGTTGGATCTAAGGATCCTCGACTCATGTATTTGAGGCCCATTTGTGTCAATGGACTCTTCCGTAAAACTTTGGAGGCTATTAACTATTGCAAATTCTTTTTGAATATGGGTGCTATTTATCGTGTATCCAAATATACCCACTGTGCAAGTCCAAAATAATAGCAACAAATGAGATGGGCCCATTTTCAAATTTTGGCCTAGTTATCTGTATATTTTTCATGTGCCCTTGTGGTTTAAGCCGTGTGTACAACCATCCTATGTTTCTGTGATTTAAGTTGTGTGTTGTGTATTTTATCCCATTCTGGCAGCTGTGATGAATTTTTATATATGCTGTTAAGTTATTATTGTCATTTATAGATATTTTTTAAGTCATTTTTAACGTTTAATGTGATGTATGTCTATGCCTAAAGACTAAAGTCGAATACAGGCATTTTGAACGAACAATAATATAATTGATCATCCCATTATTGAACCCTTTTACCTTCTCTGTGTGTCCAATGCAAGTCCCTCCCACCTCATGAATGATCACTAACCCAAAAGATATCCAGGTGACAGCAAATAATGTTTTTAAAAACCCTTTGGGGCTACCACGCTCGGCTCCCAATTTTGGGACCCACACGAAATTAAGTAGGCCTTTTCTGGCAGATGATACAATGGCCCAACCACCATTACACTGGCTAAGAAACTGAGTAATCCAAAGGCTGGACTAATCATAGTCAATTATATCCAAAATGCTAAAATCTTCAAGAGCAATGAAAATACCTTGGCTTTGCTATGTAAAAGCCTATCTTGAAAATCGTAATGCAGCAGAGTGCTTTCTTGACTCATTAGTGACGGCTAAGGTGGCGAGACTACTGAAGTTGCAGCTTATTTAGCATGCAACCGAGTGGAGGGAAGCAACAGAATGATTAAAGGTGTCTAATCACAATGTATCCATTATCACAGAGCCATCAATCCAAATGTATCTGGTCTGGGCGCGAGCAAGATTCAACTGCCTTCCCCTCGGTGCGATCTCTGCATTATGGAAAGGTGAGCCCAATACGAGCCATTACATGTTATGCCAAGCACTGGTCGAAGACCTATTAGTTTTTATCCTTTATTGCCAAGCTTATTCTTCTCTTAGAGCCAGGACTTTAAAGCCTCTATTACCTGAGCAGGGATTCAGGCAATGTCGCCCAGCTTTGACGCATTTGCTCTGGGATAACTCCCCGAGATCCGGCTGGGCTCTGTTGTCATTTAAAAAATCTGCACTGAACATAAGACGCAAGCTAATGAGGACCCATCCCCAAGAATGATCAAATGGCATATGACACTATCGTATGCCTCACATAGTCTCTATGATGGCAGAACAATATTGGTGGCAGTGATGCACCTCTGATCCACATCAGTTTTATATATGTCTATTTCATTGTTATTTTAATTATCACATCATTTTGATTGTAGGTCTTTTGCCCATATCGGGTTTGTAGTGTGTATTTTATTTAGCTTATTCTCAGCTGATTTAAAGGAGGCTAATAAAATGTGGAATGTATTGTCTTTTTTTGTTGTAAACTGTAGGTTTGACAGTATTTATGTGTTTTTATGGAACTTTTTCTTTTGTTCTGACATAAACGTGAAATGATGATGATGATGATGAATATCAGACCCCACTTTCTATTTCATCTTAATTCCTTGCCTATCTACATATTTCCACTTTCTAAGTTCCACTTGACAAATACCTGAAAAGAAAAATATATTATGGCGACTGGTTTGCCAAACCCATAACCCCTCGACATAAGTACATCATATATTCAATTCTAAATCCTATTTAAAAGCAGCCTCTTTAAAAATAGTACTAAACGATTTTCACAAAATTCCTTTTCAGCTTCCTGTCAATAAAACTCCTTTCACTTTCAGTATCTTGATTCCTTTAGACTTAGAATCTTTACAACATTGACTATTGCTATGTGAAAAAATATCTATGGCACATTCTTACAAAGGGAAACACTAAATGGAAGTCATTGAAAGTGTTGTGGGGATTCAGCGGTAAATCCACCAAATTACTGCCAAACTCGATTACCTTTACCACCACTTGGTGCCGCAGGACTACAATTGGTGGTATGGTGGAGCTAATCCTGATTTTCTGAGTCCATAGGACTCCATGGGGATTTTGGCGGAATTCCGGCCGGCCGCAATTCTGCCTTCAGTAATTGAACAGATTTTGATGATAAGGTAGAGGATTTACCTCAAGTTTTTTGCTGGATGTAAATCCTCCACTTTATCACCAAACTTGTAGTACGGGGCTGCACTAATGCAGCAGCCGTTTTTACCCACATCGGCACCACCATACTAGTAATGAGGTCCAATGTCCGGAAATTCCAACTGCTAGGAACGTAGATCAATTACATGGCATTGCTGAAGGAAGCCAAAGTGCTCTATTCTTGATATAGAAATGTTGGGAGGAAGCTTGCCCAGTTGGAAAGCTGACACAGCACTGCTGCAGTGAAGTCGGATTGCTTTGCACTGACAGGACACAGATAGGAGGACCCAGCAATACGTGGGCACTATAAAACTCACTGGCATTACTTATGGAAGTTCATATTGAAGGAGTCCTAAAGTACTGACATGGTACTGCTGGTTGAAGCGCACATAGCTGGCGAATTAGCGCACCTGTGGAAACATTCTTACAAATGGCACTACAGAAAACAACCTAACATTGAGAGTACATGCAGCTCGAGGGCACTGGACAAACACTAACCTTTATTTTTTCGACAGCAATCACTTTCTTCCTGGCCCTGCGAAAAGAGGGAACACAGGAGAAGGTTAAGGGATACTACATAAGTGCACCAGACTCCTCAAAGTACGAGTGTGTTGCTCACATTTTCAGTGCCTTGCTAGTTTTCGGCCGTCTGCTCTCCTTAAACAACGTCCTAAAAACAAAATCGGGAAGGATAGTAAACATTGGCTAACTCTCAAAAATTCAATTAAATGTCTGGGTGCCTCGCTACAGAGAACAAACATAGCCAAATAGCCTGTACTATGGGAAGGTGCCCACTCGGGAGGGTCTACTGTCACTGTACCTTTCACAGAAGAGAAATATGCATTTACATATCAGTCTGGTCCCAACCACTTAGGCAGTCCAGACGTGGACCCCTTGCTCACTGTGCTTTAGAGGGCCTCAGCTCCACCTCACTAGAAAGGCCCAACAAGCCCGAAACATGTATCTGGGGTTGCTGATGGCACTCTTGTTCAGAGGAGAATTGCCTAGTATTTCGGTGCTGGACTGCCCTTGTGGACACAGACTGATATGCAAATGGATATTTCTCCTCTATGAAGGGGGCAGTGAACTTAAACGTGGCTGTAGACACTCCTGAGTAGAAGAAATTTCATAGAACAGGGTATTTGACCCATGTTCATTCTCAGTAGAGGGGCTCCCACACTCTTGTTTAACTCTGAAACATATGGCATTTTTACACAATATTCAAAGCACCCGATTCCCAACAGCACCCACCTGGCCTGCATCCAACCCTTGGGCCAAAGCGGCTTTACTTCAGCATCTAGGAATGTCTTCAGGTACTTCTCCAAGCCCAGGGATTTGTTCTTTCCTAGCTCAAATAATTCCATTTTAATTTTCATGACACGAGAAAGCAGATCTCTGTAGGAAAGCAAAAAACAAACATGGAGAGGAGTGAGCTAATGGAAATCTTGTTTAATATGTATCAAAAATAGATAAGTGAAAAATAACATATTAATCATTATGGTAACTTTTGTAATGTTAGGCCATCAGTCTCCCTTCTTTCATAAGCCTGGAATCTCCATCTCCCCGAAAGGAGGGTACTAAAGCACTTGCCATGTCAGCAACATCAAATAGCAAATAAATGTATTGTCACCTCAAACAAGTAAACACTAACCCTCCTCTGCATGCTTACAACATATGCTCACTTACTTTTCTTTCTATTTACCAGGCTAGTACTGCAAGGGTGGGTAGATTCAAGAAAAGGGGAATGGGAAAAGATAGGTGATAACCTTAATTACTTTGGCAAATTAGTGTGTTCCCGTTCTATCATCTTCGCCTGTACTACTTCATAGGCTTGTACAGATAACCAAGCAAGCACACGTTATTGTGGGATGGCATCAAACACAACCTAGGAGGGCCAAACTAGAGACCATGAAAGGAAACGACAGCAGGTTCCCTTTCCCATGCTCTTGGTGTTACACGCGCTATGATGGGAGAACTTTTTGCAGGTCATAAATGTGAACTTCAAAGGGAAGCCAGTGTGCATGCGTGAATATGCGCACACCTGGTTACACCCACCTTCCTGTACCATAAATTTAACGTCTCCAAAACGTAATTTCTCAGAGACAGATACTTTTAGAGATTTGTATAGAGGAGAAAGCAGTAGATGTGTATCTTACTTTCTCGTACATCCAGGCCCACCTTCATAGAACTTGTGTGCAAATAGATTTTATTGAATCCTTGAGATGTAGCCCATGTTGCAGTTTGCATATAGTCTTCAGTGACAATGAAGGCACAAAGGATGCACAATCTCACTGATTTTGTAACATTCATTGTTGCATGAAATTACCCACTAACTATTACAAGTCTTGGATGCTTGAAAGCCTGAACTAATACATAGATAATGAAGTTTCAGTCTGATTTCCTGAACAATTTTAATCTACCCAGATCCAATTTTAGAGACCTTTTGACATCCAAATTATGAAGATTGCTCTCCAAATCATGAAAAGGATCTGGAAAAAAGGTTGGAAGACAAATGTCCTTATTCATTTGATAGTCTAATAAAACCTATGGGGGAAAGGAAGGAAAGGTTACCTACATCGTGATTTTGGTCCTACTATATCTTTCTCTCCCTCCTTTGCAACTGGTTGTGTAAGTCTACAATGCAGGCTGGAGCCAGTAAAAACGTTTCTCTAAAAGAAAGCTGTCACTTTCAATTTAGAATGAAGCAAGATCCACGTGAGCATACCTTCATGTGCCACGCCATGTGTTCACCCGTGAATCACCTGCCAGTTGCACATGTTTTCCAACATGGGAAGGTGTAGCACAGTAAATACTGGCAGGGCATGGCTGGGAGGGTCTAGGGAAGGAGTGAGAAAAGGAATGAGTAGCAGAATCACAATGAAAGTAATATTTCCTTACAATTTCATCCTGCTCAGCCTCCTTCTCAACATGTTGGGAAACTGACATTACAGATCAAAAAATGTTGGGTGGAGGAGACAGCATATGCTTGACCAGGGTTCCAAGTAAAACAATGTGGCCAAAAGTAGAGTCTTTTCTGGACAACGCACCAAGAGACTAATGCTTAGAAAAAGCAAGAGGGAAGGCCCAAGTGGCTACCCTACAGATATCTTATAAGGAAACGTGTCCTTGGGAAGCAGGTAATGCTGCTTTATATCTGGTGAAATGAGCAGAAAGCCTTTGAGAAGAACAAGTTACTTACGCCTGGTAACGTTCTTTCAATTGTATGTTCCTCCCACATATTCCTCATTTTATGATAATTATCTTTCCAGCTTCAGTTGCTTCAGAACAATTTTTCATCAGAGGGTGGTGTGTGGAGTGTCGTCGAGTCGATGCCCCTCGAGGGCCTCCGTTCGACGCGTCATCATCAGTATAAGTAGCGCGTGCAGCGCCCGCTGGCTTCAGATCTGTTTTTTCACCTCCTGAAGAGGAATTACTAGGCGTACCCTAGACCGTAGCCTCACAGAAAGCATAAAGTGTAATAACACGTAAATTGTACAGAGGGGTATGCTGGTAGGGGCGATGAGGAATACGTGGGAGGAACATCCAATCAAAGGAACGCTACCAGGGGTATGTAACTTGTTCTTCGACGGGATTGTGTCCTCCCACGTATTCCTCCTCTTATGATAGACTCCCAAAGCAGTAATAATTTGGAGGTGGGAGTACCAATTAAATCTAGATCTAATCATGGACTGAATGAAGCACTGCTTTAGCAAATTATCCTCCCTGACTGGAAGATGGATCCAGGCAGTAATGTCTTACGAAAGTATGGATAGACGACCAAGTGGCCGCTGAACAAAAATCATTGATTGGGACACGTCTTTGAAGAGCAGCAGAGGTTGCCATGCCCCTTGAGGAATGTGGCCTTAAGCCCTCCGGCGGGTCCTTACCCACTAACCTGTAGCATTCGCCAATAGACAGGATGATCCATCTGGATATGGTTTGTTTAGTAACCGCAAGACCCAATTTGGAACCAGTATAGCCAATGAACAATTGGTCATCTTGTCGAAATTTAGCCATTCTGGATATAGAAAAACTGAGAGCCCATTTTGGGTTTAGTCTATGCCACCTCTCCTCCTCTTTTCCTGTATGAGGAGGTGCATAGAAAGTTGGTTATGTAATTCTTTGTGACAAATGGAAGTTGGAGACTACCTTCGGTAAAAAAGAAGGCTTTACCTTGAGAATGGCCTTGTCTTTATGGAATACCGTATGTGGAGGTTTACAGGAAAGGGCCTGCAACTCATTTACCCTGCGGGCTGACGTTATTGCAATAAGCGAAACAGTTTTTAATGTCAAGAGCCTTAAAGGGCTTGAGTGTAAAGGCTCAAAGGGAGTGCATGTTAACAACTTTAATACTAGAAGGAGGTCCCATACAGGACATTGAATGGGACTGGTGGATATACATTGGTAAGGCCTTTCAAAAATTGAACCATCAGAGGGATCTTAAAATATGAATCCTCATCTGAAGAGCACTTGAAAATGGAAAGCGCAGCTAGGTAACCCTTAATTGTTCCAATCTGGAGCCCCAGATTTCCCAAATGTAACAAAAAGGAAAGCACTGTAGGTGGGCCACATAGAAAGGGATCCACATTTTTATCCCTGCACCAGTTGCTGAACTTGGTCCAACAGCAACAGTACGAAGGTTTTGTTGTTGGCCTTCTGGCCGAAAGCAAAATCTCCATTACGTCATCCGGGAGGTCCCAATCCTTATATCTCAGCCTTTCAGAAACCATGCGTGAATGCTGTGTGCCTTGACCTCTGGATGGAGAAACTGACCTTCCTCTTGCGAGAAAAGATCCCCTCTTTGTGGAAGACGTATTGGAGGGCAGATGGACATGTCCAGAAGGTCCGGGTACCACGTCCACCTGGCCCAATACCAGGCAATTAGGATAATGGATTTCCTGAACTTTCGCAAGCTCCTGATCACATGAGGCATGATGGGGACTGGAGGGAACGCATACAGGAGTGGAAACTCCCAGTCCACCACGACGGGACCTCTAAAGCTCCTCTCGGAGGAAATTCCCTTGAGCAAAATAGTTTGCACTTCTGTTTGACACTGGTCGCGAACAGATCCACTTGAGGGGTTCCCCAAAAGGTGAAGATCCCTTGAAGGACTTCCTGAGCTAGTTCCCACTCGTGGGAGGCTGTGCTCTGCCTGCTCAGAGTGTCCGCTAGGTGAACTGCTGATAGAGCAATTCCTTCTTGAATTGCCCAGAACCAGAGCTACATTGCCTCTCTGCACAGTGGTAGTGACCCTACACCTACTCTCTTGTTGAGGTAGTACATGGGCACTGTGTTGTCCGTCATTAACAGGACATTCTTTCCCTGTACAGATGGCAGGAAGGCCTTCAGCGTTAGTCTGATTGCCCTAAGCTCCCAAAGGTTGATATGTAGTTTGGACTCTGTTAGAGACCAAAGACCGCTGATTGTAAGATCGCTGGTGTGGGCTCCCCACCCCATGAGTGACAAACTACTGTTATCTCCGGCCATGGCTGCCAAAAAGATTCTCCCTTGAGAATGATGTCTTTGGAAACCCACCACAGAAGGTTCTGAACAACTCTATTCGGAACTTGCAGGTGGTCTGACGTTCTAACTGAGCCCACTGGCAGGATCTCATTCTCAGGCAAGCCTCTGGCACCAGGAAAATGCAGGATGCCATGAGACCAAGCAACCTCAGAAAATCGAAGGCCGGAAAATGCTGGGCACTCTGGAATTTGGTAACCATCTGCAGAATGTATTGAGCTCTCACCTCGGGCGGCAAGGCTTTCCCCGAGGAAGTATCCAGGACTGCCCCAATAAATTGGAGTCTTTGGTTCGGTATCAAGTGAGACTTCTTGTAATTGAGGGAGAAGCCCAGTTTGTGAAGAGAGTGGCAGGTTATGCTGAGATGTTCCCGAGCCTGCTCAGGTGAACAAGCCCTGATCAGCCAATCGTCCAGGTAGGGGTAGACGTGAATCCCACTCTGCTGAGACTCGCTAACACCACTGCCATCAACTTGGTGAAAACCCTCGGGCGGAGGTCAGTGTCACGATCTACTTCCTAAAACCCCCCTGGCAGGTCCATGGGCCAGGAGGGGTCTCGGCTCGGGCCTCCAACAAGCTTAGGCATCCTTTGCCTAGGCCCTCTTGGGGCCAGTCCTGGCGCCTTTGGCGCCAGGCTCATACTTAATGAAGACTTGTGCTTGGGGACTACTTTATTTCAGTGCCAGTCAACATGGAGGCATCCACATAGCTTGGCTCCTTGGAACCAAGCTATGCGTTATAGTGTTTTGTGTCTGGTAGCCTAGGGACTATTTTACCTGGACTACTTTCTTGACGCTATTTAAACCACACCCGACTTGGATAACACGCTTTGCGTTACTTTGCAATCCTGCAACGTGACGCTCATCGTGTTCAGCTGCATCTGCGAACCTCAGAAGAACAGCATCTGAAAAACAAAAGGACATCGTTAATAGCAGCAGTTTACCTGTGATTCCACCACAAGCTGCCCTCCGCTCCTTCAACCAGCATCCAAGGAACACCGGGCCTCCCGGAAAGTCGGATCTGCAAAAAGGAGAGAAAAAGGACATTAGACATTTTACAATTGTGCCGGCAGCTTACCTCACGAGTCGCCCATCGACCAGCATTGCCTTGGGACTTTTTGCTCCGGGTGAGCACCGCAACCTACGGGAACAAAAGACAACAGGTTAGCAAAGGCAAGGCATCATAGCGCTGCGCATAGCGCCTACTTACCGCATCAAGGTGCTCTCGAAGCAGCATCACCTGCCGGCGAGTCCCAATTCAGCCAACGTTCCACAGCGAACTTCTGCGCACCTAAGGAGAGAGAAAATACATTATTTAAATCCAAGAAAGGCATACAGTATAACAGTAATAAGACCTACCTGAAAGACTCTAAAGGGCCTGCATCAGTGAAGTAACTAGATCGCACTCGCCCACAAAGGACAACGCGCCCCTGCCAAGAAGGCAGGACGGAGAGCACGCCAAAACCAGTAACAAGGTGAGGAAAGGTCCGGGGAGGGGCTGCGGGCATACGGGGTGTTGGGAGGCTCTTACCCCAGTTGCCCAGTCTTGAGCTTTGCCCACCTGTTTTCCAGGCAGAACTTCTCCGCTGATAATACCTGGGAGCAGCTGAGAAGGGCACCAGAGTCCCCACAGCTGGAGGGCGTCCCTGTGGATACCAGGTGAGCGTAACAGTCAGCCTGAATGTGAGAATTCGAAATTGATCATGGATTTGCATGTGAAAATAAGCATCCTGAAGGTCTAATGATACCAACCAATCTTGGAGTTGGAGGGTCTGGAGGATCTGAGAAAGTATGACCATCTTGAATGTGTCCTTCCTGAGGAACTTGTTCAAGTATCTCAAGTCCAGGATTGGTCTCAGTCCTCTGTCCTTTTTGGGGATCATAAAATATGGAGAGTACCATTCCTTGTTCCTCTCCGCTACAGGTACATGTTCTATAGCACCTTTCTCTAGCAGGGTAACACTTCCTGAACAAGAAGCGGATCAGGAACCATCAAAGAGCGGCTCCACAGTGGATTGTTTTTAGGTCTTCATATAAAAGAAAGGCAGTAACCATGGGATACGGTTTCCAGAGCCCAAGCATCCAAAGTAATAGCTCGCCATTCTTCTAAATGCTAAGACAGTAAGCCCCCCACTGGTGAACGGTGATTTAAGACCTCAAAGTGGTTTTGAAGCTGCTGTTGCAGAGGCTGATGGTAAAGAGGCTGCTGCTTGAGCTGGCTTGACACTGCTACCTCGTCCACCACGAGGAAATCTTCTCTGGCCTCTCTGACTGGCCAATGCTCTCTCCCTTCTAACTGAGGCGTAGAAGCGAAAAGATCTACCCCTCCAAGGTTGTCCACTAGTACGAAAAGGGTGAGGTTGCCTAACAACCGCATCTAAAGACTTAGCCGCCGCCTTAGAGGTCTGCAACTTCTCAAGGCTCTAGTCAGCCTTGCTGTCAAAAAGATGAGACCCGTCAAAAGGCATGTTGAGAAGTCTCGACTGCACATCTGGTGCAAAACCGGACTTCCTCAACCATGCATGTCTGCGTATAACAGTGCTGGTCGCCATGGATCTTCTGACGCTATCCGCAGTATCCAACCTAGATTGAAGGGATTCACAACTAGCTTCTTTGCCGTCCTTAATAATAGCTAAGAAGCCATCCCTTTCTTCCCCCTCGGGGATATGCTCTGCTGCCATAGATATGCAATCCCACAGAGATTGCGAAAATTTGCCAGGGCATAAGTGGAGTTGGCTGATTTCAGAGTGATGCTCCCCGCTGAAAATACTTTTCTTGCCCATCCATCTACACGCTTGTTGTCCCTATCAGGAGGGATGGTAGGGTACGCTGCCTGCTTCGCCGTTGCTGTAGCTGCCTGCACCACCAGACTCTCTGGAGTGGGGTGTTTCGACAGATAGTCAGGATCAATACAGGAGGGGCGGTATTTTCGTGTCAGATTTTTATTAACTGCCAGATTGGTATCCGGAGTTTCCCAATTTCCAGCCACCCTTTTTTTGTAAAGCCATGTGGAATGGCAATACCAGGTCAGTTTGGGGACCTTTATCCAAAATATCGGTTAAATCGTCCTGTTCATAAGGGAGTGGTGGTCTGCTCCATCCTAGGTACTCTACAACTCTGGACATGAGTTGTCTGTATGTAGCGTCAGCATGTCCACCAGGCTCAGGTCTACCGAACTCTAGCTCAGGTGAAGTATCATCTCCACTCGCCGACTGTAAATTGTCATATAGATCTTTAATCCTGGACTCCTCTGAAATCAGACACTCTAGAGCATTGGGCATTCCATATTGCAGCCCTAAAGGAGCATCCTCCCCATCAGAGTGTTCCTCATCTTCATAGATTGTAGAGAGTGTTTTGGAAAACTCCTTTCTGGGTAAAGGAGTATAGATTTTTTCATATGGAGTCAGTGTAGGCTTCGATGGCGTTGAAGGCTTCATTGGCTCCGGCTGAGGAAAGGCACCTGGCTTCGATTGAACAGCCAGCGTATGCAGCGTAGCTGTCTTTGAAGTTGTCAACACCGTCCTGAACAAAGGTTTAGTAGTCGTCGAGGACACTGTTGGCATTGACGGTTTTGATGGCGTCAAGGGTCTCGATGGTGTCGAGGACCTCGATCTAGATTGTTCTTCGAAAGAGGGCCTCGAGGGCTCTCGATGTTTGTGAGGTCGTTTATCCGGGCTCGAGGGCGCACAGGTTTTTGGCTGAGACCTATCCTAACCAGCTAGCGTGGAAGGCTCGGTAGGGGCATGACCCTGCCTTTTCGAAATATTTTTACATTTCCTCTTGGAAAACTTCCCATTCTGCTGGGGTAGATTTTTTGTGGGACGTGTGACCCTTACGGGTGAATCATCGGAGGAAGACGTCCACGAAGGCGACTTCCGGTGCCTCCTCTTCGACTTTTTAGCCGATGACGACGAGTGGTGCGAACCACTCCTTGACCTAGAACGCTACGCCTTCTTCCTTCAAGGAGAGTCTCCTCTTGACTCGTCGGTTGAAGGCTTAGCAGGTCGGGGCGTCCCCTTGCGCTCCCTCAAGGCCTGCCCTGTCATGGATTGACATTTTGAACAATTGGCCGTGCCACGGTCCTCGAAGGATTTGTCGAAGAATTTCTTTCCAAAACAAGTCGTAAGTTGATGAGGTGCACTGATTCTCGTTAGACGAAGCGATAGCTGTCGCAGAAAAACAGAACTGAGGCCAACGGGCGCCACGTGTGCTATATATGATCTCCGATGACGTCACCCTTGACGGAGGCCTTCGAGAGATATCGACTCAATGCCATCAACGCACTGCACCCTCTGCCGAAAAAGTAGTCATAGTAGTCGTCGATGATGGCTTTCGAAATCAGTGCCGATTTAGTCGGCGTCGACTTCGGTTTTGGACTTGACGGCTCCGATGCCGACGAGGTGAGCAAAGGAGGCAAAGTTTTCAAAGTCTTGTGCTTCTTCAACGGAACCCTCGATGGGCTTGGTTCCTGACTCATCAAAGCCTTCAACGATTTTTCATCAGATTGAGAACTTTCTCGATGCAAAACCGGCTTCAAACTCGGTTTTGAAGATTTAGTCTTCGACTTCCATTTGTCATCTTTATGCCTAGCGACTGGGGCATGGCTCTTCTGCTTGTCCTTCGAGGGAGTTGAGGCTGCATTCTCAAAGAATCGCAGCATTTCACTACGAAATGCGTCCCATTTTGCAGGGGAATCGGATTTCGTAGGACACCTGATTACCTCCATTGAGGAATCACTGCAGGTCAAAGGTGACCTAAGATGCCTCTTCTTGTCCTTCTTCAAAGAAGAAGATGAAGAACGGCACGATCGACTTCTCGATCGAGACCGTTTTGATTTTTTGCACCTGGAAGAATACCTCAACTCTTTGGTCTTTTTTGATCTCTTCGAAGGTGACTTTGAAGCTAACCTCCCTGCCACCAGTTTAACTTTACGCTCCCTGAGAGCCTCCTCGGTCATCGCCGGACAGGAGCCACAGTCGGAGTTACGGTGCCCTGAACCCAAACACCACAGACATACACGGTGGCAGTCGGTGATCGACATCTTCGACCGAAGTCTTGGCACTTCTTAAAGCCCGACTTAGGCGTCGATGGAGTCGACAAAGAAGAAGACATTTTCACTGAAGCGCGCTGTAATTGTCTTGAAGCATTAGCTTGGAAAAACTGAACTGAAGCCTCTGTCGAAAAATAATTCCGAAGCAGCTGAAGAGAGAATTATCATAAGATGAGGAATACTTGGGAGGACACAATCCATTGGAAACATAGATTCAAAATGTACTGACACTTCAAAATGCAAGAAACTATGAATCTTGTGAAGAAGGCTCATGCCACTACGTTACCTACAGAAAGACCGTTATAGTTTCAAAACAAAGGGCATTGTGCTGTCCAGTGTGATGAAGAGGGGAGTAACAAAACAGATGAAAAGTTTATGGTTCGACACCTTGATTAAAAACACAGACCTTCAGGATCGGGTTGGAATAAGGGTGTCCAGTCATTTGATCAAATACAAAGGATCGAATGACAAAAAGTTTGAGTCAAAAGGATCTAAAAACAATTTTTTCGAATGCATTTTTTTAATGTTTCGTTTTTTAAAAATTTAATATAGTTAAAAAAATGTTTTTTTAAAAAAATCATGGGGTTGGGGGGAAACCCCCCCATTAAAAAAAATGCATTTGACCCTTTTTTTTCCGGTCCTTTTGACTCAAAAAAATGGCATTCGATCCTTTGTATTTCAACCCTTTAACCTATAACCGGAATAAGTACTTCAAGATAGGGAAATGCTGGTGTCCCCTTCTTGGCTTCCTGGCTTTCTCAGGATAGTCCTAAGATGCAAGGTGGTTCACTTGCCGTGTAGGTTTCCTAACTTGAAAGGGTTGTGGTTGGTATGAATGCTTACAGGTACTTTTTGAGTTCCTATTCTTTAAAGCACACAGTCTGAGGAATTTAGATCTTCATTCCCTACTTCATCACTCATGGTCACAGTGCTAAACACGCAGCTATTTATTTTCTGCTTATATCTAGTGAGATAGCATCCTTCATGATTTTACTCCATTATGTGGTTTTTGTCTTTTCTTCTCTTTCACACCCCTCTGCTACTGGGATTTCCTTTCCAGACCAACAGGCTCAATCTGAATCCAAGCCTATCAGCAATATTTAATTTTTCTCCATTTTCATAGTGGATACCTTAATTAAAACTGTTATGAGCAGGAATTTCACCCCACATGACCGGATGTTTGTAGGCTGAAGTGATTATAACCCATCAGCCAAGGGTTGTGTGAGGAACTCATGGTGTCAACAAGTAAGACAGACACAAGTGATCACAGTTCTAAGGTTTTTATTGAATAATGAATTCTGTATGCAAGTTGGAAAAACACCTATTATAAACCTAAATATAAGGTGGGAGCAAGCGTCGACCATCAAATAAAAAAATAAGGTAGTCCTAGTGGCCTTGTGTCAAATAAAAGGGCCTATACTAAGGAACCTATTGCCAAACCTTACATCTAATACAAAAAATGGTGTGGGACAGTTCTCAAGAAAAGAAAGAAGTGTTCTCAAATAATATGTCAGGATGCGGTAGCCGGGCTATCCTTTCCCCAGTTTTTGAGCACGGGTATGATGGGATCTTGGAGCACAGTACAGTCTGTGGCTCCTACAGCACGAGACAACAGTTCTAATGTCAGCTATCAGGACCGTCAATGGCCAAGTCTCGTTTCCTTGAAAGTCTCTTGCCTTCAAGGACCCAAGGTCTTCAACTAACAAGAAAAAAAAGTTCCTTTAACCAAATGAAACTTCTTTAGGGTGATACCGATTCACCCCTGGGTCCCCCTCCTCCGGGCGCTGACACCTCTCAATTGTTAGCTACAGTTCACGTAGGGTGATGGCTTTACCCTTGGGTCCCCCTCTTCCGGGCGCTGACCCTTGTCTATTGTGTACCACAGTTACACACACCAGTTCTTGTCTCAATGAACACTGGATGAGAGCTTCACCCCTGGATCTTCCTCTGCCGCGCTCGGACCTCTCTTGATTGTTAGTGCTTGGGTGATGGCTTCACCCCTGGATCTCCCTCTGCCGGGCTTTTAGCCCTCTTGACTGTTAGTGCTTGGGTGATGGCTTCACCCCTGGTTCTCCCTCTGCTGGGCTCACTCTTGCTAACTTCACATTTACTTGAATTTGCGGGATTCACTTCCCTTGCTTTCACACAATTTGTAGATCAAAGTCTTTCGATTGTACAGGGATTTTTCTAGACCTCCTGTATGACCACTTTGACCTCTTTCGGCAACTCTCCTGCGGCCTTCGGGTACGGGTAGTTTCGCTCTGAGGAGGATCGACCAGTCTCTTGAGTTAGCACCCACGTGGTGCTGATTTACCTTTTCAGCTGGTCTCCCCTTAACACTTTTTACAGTTTTTTTCCAGTTCATTAAACTTGGTTCAAACTTGCCACTTTGAGATTCTAACTCAACACTGCCCGGTTCTTATCAGTTCTCCCCTCGACTCACCGGCTGTGCTGTACCGCTTGGTTTTAATCTTTATTGGAGTCAAGGCCGGTACCTCGGTTGCGGGAGCTTCCCTCGCTCCTGCATATCGGTGTATGCTTGCCCCATGTACCGTTGATATCTGCTGCAAGACACTTGTGCTATTGTTTGCAGTCTTATGTCCTCTTCCACAAAGGTTCTGCGGGCCTGGGAGGAAAAGGGCATGATAGCTTCTCTCCTCGTTACCCTCTTGACTCCTGCCACCCTTCTCCTTCTCTTGAACTGCCGTGCCTGGTTAACTGTGCCGTTGTGCTGTCTGTCGTGCTCGTACTGTGTTCTCTGGCTCCACCTTTTATCCCTGTGGGGAAGGGAAAGGGCTGTCAGGTGTGCGTGATTCTGATCAATTGCCTGACTTCGCCTGAGCCCAGTATTGGGACATGTCAGGTACACAGTTTTATTACCAGTCCATTGTTTTCTACATTGGTGCCAGTACTCACGTACAATAGATCAGGACACCTGCAAGTTATCTGGACACAACTCTGACTGATACCGCCAAACACGACTTGAACCCAAGAAGGGTCTCCTCAATTGAGGGTGACCCTTCTTTTGATACACTGTGCTACGCGTAGTAAGGAACAGGTACCACAATGATTCAAATGAAAGAGCAAGGTACAACAAGTACACGCCAAGCTAAGACAATAAACAAAAGGAGAAGGTATCAGATGAAGTATAATATTGGAAAGTAGAACAGAATAGGACTGATATAACACTAACCTTATGTAAGCATGACTTCAGTTTCGGACGTGTGCAGGACACGAAATAGCCAGGACCTTGTGGTTAGAACATAGAACCCAGTACCAATGGAGGGGGACTGAATGGGAATGAGGTTAGTTGGTTAATAGGAGCTATCCCGAATGGAACGGGGGTGCACTACAGTTCAAGGGAAATGCGGGAGGGAAAGTACTGCATAGCGGCCATGTCCCAGCAGAGGATGGAATCCTTGGAAATCCTTCTTAACAATCCAGTCTGATGCGGGTTCAACAAGGTTAAGAGGAGGTCCCAAAAAGGCACTGAGAGAGTAACATGGTGAGGGTTCAGGTAAGGACTGACTGTAGAAGGGCTCTGTTGGCAAGGCGCAGGACGTCACTGAAAGATTTAAGCTGGGAGCAGACAAGGTAGTCCGTGGACGTTCCGAGGTCAGAGGGCTGGAAATTTCAGAGAAAATCAGATAAGAAGTAGGCAAGGCAGTCTGTGGATGTTCCGGTGTCAGGATGCTGGAACATTCAATAATGAGCATACACGGAGCAGGCAAGGTAGTCAGTGGACAATCGGAGGTCAGAGCGTAGGGTTTAACAAGAATTACAACAATCAGGATGAAAACACATGATGCAGGGCATGTCTAACAGGCAATTGGCCTGTTGTGGAGCGTACCGACCCACAAGATGTGAAAGTATCCCCCTGCAAGGACTGGCCCACCCCCCGAGATGCATGGAAATGGGCTACAAGGTGTGGGGCATGAACTTTCTCCACAGGTTCCCAGGACCCATCCTTCTCGATCGTAACCTTTCCAGTCAAGGTAATAGTACCGTTTGCCCATGCGCATTTTGTATCAAGAATAGCCCGTACTTCATACTCCTCTGATCCTTGTACAGTAATCGGAGATGGGCACACTGACAAATAAATAGTGGGGGGATAGGGTTTCAGTAGGGACACATGAAACATAGGATGAATTCACCAATGTGCCGGTAAGTCCAAATAGATGGCAACAGGGTTGAGAACGTGAATGACGGAGTAGGGCCCGACATAATGTGGAAGGAGTTTATGCTTGCCTGGTATATGCAGATTTTTTGTGGATAGCCATACTTTAGAGTCAATTTGATATGGAGGAGCTGGCAGGCGGTGGGCATAGGCAAAATTCTTAGCTTGATTTTGAGCCTGTACTAGATGGTGCGGGACATTTGTTTGAACAGCTGTTAGGTCTCGGATGCATGCACTAGCTGCCAGATTCTCAAGGGAATCGATGTAGAGTGTTGACCATAGAGAGCAAAGAAGGGGGATGAACCAGTAGAAGAATGTCTTGAGTTGTTGTAAGCAAATTCGGCTGTAGATAATAAGGAGAGCCAATCTGTTTGGTATTGCAGACAGAGACAATGGAGATATTGTTCAAGAATTGTGTTTAACCGCTCTGTCTGCCCATCGGTTTGTGGATGATAGGCACTGGAATATCTATCCTCGAGCCCACTGGAAAATGTTAATGTTTTCCAAAAATGTGAGGTAAACTGGGAACCCCTATCCGACACGATAACAGAGGGGAGACCGAAGAAGCGGAAGACATTTTTGACATACAGATTGGCTAACACAGGAGCAGAGGGAATGCCCACACATGGAAGACAGCTAGTTTGGTGATGTGGTCTATGATGACCCAGATGGTGTTGTATGTAGAAAAGGGTGGAAGATCAACGATGAAGTCTATTGAAATCATGTACCATGGTTTATGTGGAATGGGAAGAGGGCGTAAGAGGCCTATCAGTTTACCTGTTTGGCCCTTACACTGAATGCATATGGAGCAGGTTTTGACATAGTCTATCACATCCTGCAACATATTGGGCCACTAACATCACCTGCATAACAATTCAACAGTCTTTAACCTGCCAGGATGAACTACGAGAAGAGAATCATGACACCACTGGAGAGCAGACACACGTGTCTCTTCATCAGGCATGTATATCCACTGGTGGATATAGGGAATATCATGGGCGATGGTTAGATCCAATTCTTCCAGAAGGTCAGGGTTCTGACAAACCCATTCCTGTAGTTTTTCTTTGAGTGTGGTTTGTGGGGTACAAGCACAGACTACATGCTGTGGTAGCAGGATGGTGGCATTCCTATTGGGTGATGGACCGGATTCACCTAATCGAGACAATGCATTGGCTTTAGTATGTAACGCAGCCGGTTTATAAGTGATGGTGAAATCGAACATTGAGAAAAAATAATGCCAACGTGCTTGTCTAGCATTAAGACATTTCAGGGATATGAGGACCAGAAGGTTACAGTGGTCGGTATGCACAGTAACAGGGTGACGGGCACCCATTAAGTGATGTCTCCATTCAGAACAGGCGTCTTTAATTGCCAAGAGTTCCTGGTTCATCACCGAATAGCTCCTCTCGGCAGGGGTTTATGGGTATAGTAAGCCACAGGGCGAGTCTCCCCCGTACTAGGACACCATTGGGAACGGGCAGCACCTAACGCCACACTAGAGGCATCACCTTCCACCAGAAACAGTTGTTGAACATCATGGTGCTGCAGAACCAATGCAGTGGTAAAGGTCAGTTTCAGGCCATCGAAAGCTTTTTGGGCGGCATCATTCCACCAAAGGATACCTTGGGGCTGGTAAGAGCAGTAAGAGGCGCCACTATAGCCGAAAAAGAATTAATAAAAAATTGGTGAACCCAATGGTCTATAAAATTGGTGAACCCAATGAAAGACAGTAGTACTTTTATGGAGGAAGGAACAGGCCATTCCAGGATGACCTTCACCTTTGAAAGGTTCATTTGCACCCCCTCACTGGTCATGTCATAACCCAGAAACTCAATCGTAGTAGCGTAAAAAACACATTTCTCGGCTTTAGCGAAGAGATGATGATCCTGTAGTCTCTGGAGGACTGAACAGACACGCCTCACATGGTTCTCAAATGAGTCAGAATTGATAAATATGTCATCTAGATAGATGACCACGTAGTGGTCCAACATGTCATTGAAGATGTAATTCATAAAATGTTGAAAGGTTGCCGGGGCGTTGCAAAGCCCAAATGGCATAACCATGTATTCACAGAGCTCATAACGTGTTTTAAAGGCGGTTTTCCACTCATCAGCCCTGCAGATGGACCCCCCTCGGATCCAGCTTAGTTAAGATTGGAGATGAACCTAGTTGGTCTAGCAACACCGAGATGAGGGGTAGGGGATAATGGTCACGGCATTGAGGGCTCTGTAATCAATACAAGCCCTCAAATCCCCCTTCTTTTTAGGCACAAAGAACAAGTGTGCAGAGGCCGGGGATTTGGAGGGTCGTATAAAGCCAGTAGCCAGTGCTTTATCTAGGTATTCCTTCAGAATATGGACCTCCTTCACTGTCAGTGAGTACATGCAACCAGTAGGGATCTTAGACCCTGGGAGTAGGTTGATGGGACAATCGTAGCTGTGATGTGGTGGGAGTTGGTTGGCCCATCCCATGGATGATATCTCTACGTTAGTACTCAACAATGCTAAATCCAACTCCCAAACTATCATTCTTGGCGACCTCAATCTAGCACACCAAGACCCTAATGATCCTGCGGCCCTCGACCTAGCTAATACCTTAACAGATTTAGGTTTCACTCACCACATACAGGAACCCACCCACATTAAAGGGCGGTCCCTTGACTGGCTTAGTGACACCAATTGCAATATTAGCGTAATCTCCAACGCCCCTTGCTTGTGGTTCTGACCACCATTTCATCACTTTCAGCATCGAAGCAGCCCCACCACCCAGGCCTTTGGTCGCCCCAGCCACCCTCACTAGAAATAAAAAGAACATTATGACAGAAAAACTACTCCCCCTTATCCTTCCCACACTAACTAACGCTCCTGACACTTGCTCAGACCCCACCAACCTAACCGACATGTATAACCAGTCACTGCTTGCAGCCATCAACTCTATCGCTCCGCTCAAACTGAGGAAACCCAAACAACGAGCACACCTTAACTCGTGGTTTACTCCCCAGCTTAGAGTGTTACGCAAAGAGAAACGCACAGCAGAGTCACGCTGGAGAAGTCACCACTCCGACGCCCACAAGGACAGTCTTCTGATAGCCACCCTTAACTATAAAGAAGCTGTACTCCAGGCAAAAAAGGATTCTTATAATAACCGCATTATGTCAGCCCAGTCCAATACTAAGGAACTCTTTAATATCCTTAAGGAAATCGAGACACCTGCAGCCCCCCCTGACTCTTGCTCCAAAGACAACACTTGGTGCACCAATATTCAGTCAGCACTCCTGGGTAAAATTGCTACCCTCCAATCTAAAATCAGGGACAAACAGAAATCCCTACAGCTTGACCAACCACCGACCACACCTACACTTAATACACATTTAACCTATCCGCATAAACCTTTCTCCTTCTCCCCACTCACTACTCTCGAAGTAGAAAACATCATAAACAATTTAAAACCTTCCAATTGCCAAGGCGACCTCTGCCCAGCACCTATTATCAAGGAACCATCTCATGCGCCAGCCCCGTTCATTACAGCATTCATAAATGCTTCTTTCAAGACGGGTATTGTCCCCAACAACCTAAAGGATGCATGGGTTATCCCACTCCTCAGAAAACCCTCCCTTGACCCTAATATCCCAACTAACTTCAGACCTATCACTACAGTCCCATTCCTGCTCAAGATCCTGGACCGCGCAGCCTACCTGCAGATTCAGGATTACCTCGAACTAAACCATCTCCTGGGCTTAAGACAATCAGGGTTCCGCCCTAAACATGGCACGGAGTCAGCCCTGATCGACTTGAAAACTCAGATGGAGTCACTGAAGGACAATGGGAAGCTAGCTCTTCTCCTTCTCCTCGATCTCTCCGCGGCTTTTGATCTGGTCAACCACCAAATACTCTGCCAGCATCTCAAATCCGCAGCCCACTTCTCCGACTCTGCTAATGCCTGGATCCACTCATTCCTGAGCAATAGATCCATGAGGGTCTTCTCACAGCTGGCATCAGCGGATCCCTCCCCTATTCACTGTGGCGTTCCTCAAGGCCCGTGTGTATCCCCTACGTTGTATAACGTATTCACCAAGCCCCTCTTCGATATGCTTGACTATCTGGGTGTCTCCTACACTAACTACGCGGACGACACCCAGATACTCATCCCTATCACAGGAGACTACACAGCTGACACCAAAGCCCTTAACGATGTTTACTTGGTCATCCAGGACTGGATGGCACAGCACGAACTTTGCCTTAACGATGATAAGACTGAGCTCTTACTTTTAGGATCAAATCATCGGCTCAACAAACTAGACCAAACCTACAAGTCCTTCATTATTGACGGCAATGACATTAAAGTCTCCAAAGATACTAAGACGATAGGGGTCTATCTTGACTGCTCGCTTTCTCTGAACAGACAATTAAATGCAGTTAGGTCAGCTTCGGCCTATACCTGCAAACTTATCACTGCCTGTAGACCCTTCCTAAACTCCACCAACTGTATCACACTCGCCAGAACTCTTGTTATGGCCGGAATCGACTACTGTAGTGCTCTACCTAGGTACCAGTCAGTCTAACCTTAATAAATTGCAAACTGTTCAAAATAATGCCGTAAGGGCAGCCTTAAACATCCCGAGACGCTCTCATATCTCCTCCGTCAGATCAGACTTACGCTGGCTCCCGGTAAAACAGAGAATTGCCCTGAAAACCCTAGCTTTGACTCACAAATGTCTGAGCAACAACGCCCCACCTTACCTGTCCGCTCGCTTCTCACGCCACACCTCTACTCGACCTACCAGAGCAGCCCAAACTCACAGCCTCATTGTGCCTAGATGCAAACTCCAAAAAGCTGGTGGGGTGAGCTTCCCCGTCCTGGCCTCCAAACTCTGTAACACCTTGCCCACACCTATCAGAATTGAACCATCATTCAACTCCTTCAAGAACAATGCTAAAACATGGCTGCTCTCCCAAGACTCATGAGACCTTGACACAGTCCAGACTCCATGTGGGGTACAGGACTGAATATACATTTTCTCTCTGCTCTGTCCCTGTATTATACGCTGTTAATGGTACCCTTCGGTACATGTATATATGCTGTATATTTTTGTAACTTCTGTAACTACTGCTTTTTGTAACATGTTTAAGAGTATGCGCCCGGTTGCCCATGGGCCTGTGTTTTTGCGCTTTATAAATAAAATCAAAATCAAAATCAAAAATGTCAAATATGTCGGAGAAATAACTATATTCCTTGGGGATACCTACAACAGGAGAGTTGAAAACAGCTCCGATCAATGAGACGGAATCAAGGATGGCAAGGCAAGGGGCTGTGGAATTGTCAATACCGGGGTAAAAACAGTTAGTGTTGCAATATTCAGACATGAATGTGACCTCCTGTGTTTCCCAATCAATGTGAGTGTTGTGTGCTTTCAACCACGGCATACCTAATATCAATTTGTATTGGGGGCAGCTATGAGATCAAATGTAACTACTTATTGATGTCCAGAACCAATAGTCATGGGGATGGTTTGTGTCTGCTCTGTAACAAGAAAGGAGAGTAAGGCTGTTCCATCCACAGCATTAACAACTTTGGGTTGTGTTTTGGATATAGTGGAGGCGCCTATCTGACACGCAAAAGCAATGTCTATATAGTTGCCTGTGGCCCCGGAATCAATAACAGCTTGGGTTTGCAAGAGGTTATGAACCGACAACTGGAGTGAAACTGACACACGGATTAGGGCATGGTGAGTAAGGAAATGGGAGTCCAGAATTTCATCACTGGGCTGTAGGACCCCTTTTACGGCCACGTTTTGGCGTTTCTCTGTTTCCTTACAGGTTTCTTAAAACAGACCCAAAGGAAGTGCTAAGTAGAGGCACAATGCATACATAGATTATTCTTTTGCCTGTGTTCCATCTTTGTATTAGACAAAGGCCCTCTAAGGGCCCCTATCTGCATCGGTTCTGCACCATTAGAGGAGGACTTGGGGCGTCGGTTTTATGATCTATGGATAAAATGGTTCTCTTTTCGCCTCATTGTTCAGTCTTACGGGCGTCAATTTGGAGAACCAGATCAAGTAATTCTGGGAATCCCACGGGAACCACAGGAACGGTAGCAAGGGCATCCTTTAGTTCCTCAAACAGTCCTTTATAAAAGACTGCTGCCTTATTTTCCTCAGGCCACCCCGTCACTGCGGTCAATTGATTGAACTTGGCAAGATAGGTAAAGAGAGGCCGAGAACCCTGCTTCAAACCCAAAAACTCAAGGTCAGTTGCCCGAGTCTTGTAATGGGTATCAAAAACTTGATTCATTGAGGTGATCAGGGCGTCACAATCATATAGAAGGTAGCTGTTTGACTCCAGTAATGGGTTAGCCCAAGCCGCTGCGGTGTCCCCGAGGTAGGACAAGACAAAAGCCACCTTAGTGGTTGAATCAGGGAAGGAGGCAGGGCGGCACAAAAAAATAAAGCTCACACTGATTAATAAAAGTGCGGTATGTTCTGGGATTGCCTTGGAATCTTTCAGGGGGCGCTAATGGGAATTGTGTTGACTTGAACACAGGAACAAGGTTCTGTCCTGCGACAGGATAATCTGGTGCGGCAACTGCCAAAGCACCTCCATAGTCGGCGCCTTGTGGTGGGTTTTCGTTTAGATTATCTATCCTATAGGGAGGGCCATATGGGCCATGGTCATGTCAGTCCTAAGGTCAGCAACTAATTGTAACAGATTGGCCAGTGTGTCGGCGGTTTCCATGGCTTCTGATTCTGTCAGTACTCAAGTACAATAGATAAGGACACCTGGAAGTTATCTGGACACAACTTCGACTAATACAGCCAAACACAACTTGAACCCAAGAAGGGTCTCCTCAATTGAGGGTGAACTTTCTTTTTATACACCGTGCTACACGTAGTAAGGAACGGGTACCACAATGGTTCAAATGAAAGAGCAAGGTACAACAAGTACACTGTCATGATCTCTGCTTCCAAAAGGTCAGGACTTACCCAACTCCCTTGGAAGCAGACCCATAACCCAGGTTCCGAGTGCCAACCAGTCCCAATTGGGACCTTTTGGACCCTGTCCTGGCGCCAGTGGCACCAGGCTCATAAATATGCCCAGTCCCAGCGCTGGAAGCGCCGGGCTCATAATGCTTGGGTGGACTTACCTGCAGCAGACCATGCTGCTTACTTACCTGCCAGTTGAGCCTCTAATCCTCTTCTGTTTGGGACTACTTTTCCTGTTGGGTGGGGCAGGAGCCACTCCCTAGGTTCAGAACACTGGAACTCTTCTGGAAAGCAGGAACTCTTTTCTTACCTAGGCGAGGCTGTGGAAGGAGACACCTAAGCACTACAGGAGGCTATTTAAACCACACCCGATGGATGAATCTTGCTTTGCGTTATTCTGCATCCTCTGCAGCAGAACGCTCATCGTGTCTTCTGCATCTGATCCTGGGCCTAAGGGAAAAAGGCTTACCATCCTGAATCCAGTCTTCAGCAACACCTATAAAGACAAGAAAGAACAGGTTAGCATTACAGTCTTCAGTGACAGCGCTTCTCTTACCTGGTCCATCGGCTGTCACCAACGCCTCGCGCTGCATTCCGGCATCTGAAAGACAAAGGCTTACCTACTCTTCGCGTGCTCCGGAGGTCTTCGCACTGCATTCCGGCATCTGAAAGACAAAAGCTTACCAACTCTTCGAACGCTCCGGAGGCCTTCGGCGCTGCATCCCGCATCTGAAAGACAAAAGAAGGTGCGTTTAAAGACATTGGGTAACTTTATTACTCACGTGCCATTACTCCTTCCCACGCCGAACCCAGTGGGTATTCCGGCACCCTTCAGCAGCTCCGAACTTGTACCTGCAAGATAAAAGGACAGTTAGTGCGCATCGTGAAGCAGGCAACAAGGGCTTACTTACGTGCTTCCAGGCGCTTCTATTCCTCACACGGGTTCCATCCTCAACTCACTTCAGCCCGTCATCCGCCATCGCCGGAACCCTGCAAAACAAGAGACATCATTACAAAAGACTTTTAAAGACATTTGAAATACTCGGAACTTACCGTTCGTGCAGTAAACGACGGACAGCAGTCCTCTGAGGTCAAGAGGCCTGCACCCTTATCCAGTGAAGAAACTGGTTACAGCACCCTGCCCCGAGGCAGATGGAGAGCTCGGCGTTCACTTACCTAAGGTGAGAGCGTTAACCTTTGGGGTTCTACAGGAGAAGAGAAGGGGAAGAAGAGAGAGACACCCAATAACCCCAGTTCATTAATCCCATATTTTCTATCTGCAGACATCTTACTCTTCGAGTCAGACATACAGTGCACAGAGGTCCAGCCCAAAGAGCCAACCGTGTGTTACACATCACCTTTGAAGATACGGTATTCGCCCAGTCAAGACCAGCGCCTCTGCGGGAATCAGGTGAGCGTTACATACATGCCAAGCTAAGAAAAAAATAAAGGAGAAGGTATCAGATAAAGTATAATATTGGAAAGTAGAACAGAATAGGACTGATGTAACACTAACCTTATGTAATCATGACTTCATTTTCAGACGTGTGCAGGACATGAAATGCTGATGCAGGTTCAAAAAGGTTGAGAGGAGGTCCCAAAAAGGCCCTAAGAGAGAGTAACAGGGTTAGGGTTCAGGTAAGGACTGACTGTGGAAGGTCTCTGAGGGCAAGACACAGGATGTCACTGAAAGATTCAAGCAGGGAGCAGACAAGGTAGTCTGTGGACGTTGCGAGGTCAGAGCGTTGGACATTTCAGAGAAAAGCAGATAAGGAGTAGGCAAGGCAGTCAGGGGACGTTCCGAGGTCAGGAAACTGGAAAATTCAATAAAGAGCAAACAAGGAGCAGGCAAGGCAGTCCGTGGATGATCTGAGGTCAGAGCGTAGGGTTTAACAAGAATTACAACAATCAGGACAAAAACACAGGACAGCGTACCAAACTTCAATCAGAAGCGCGGCATTCAGTGAGGGCAGAAAGGAAATACATTCCATGTGGTCGTGTGTTACAGCATCCAATGTCATTGCCCAGGCAACGGGAGCTGGAAAGTCTCTGCATGCACGCCTGCCGTTGATAAAGGCGACATGGCAACCGCCAAGGACACAGATGCAGGGAACGTCTAACAAGCGATCAGCCTGTTGTGGAGCGTACCAACCCACGTGCTGTAACAATTGGGGACAAGTGTGGGTGTCAGAAATTGTAGTCTTTGCATTGGAAAGGGGCGTGCTTGGGATTTCAGAGTATCCTACCGGACAGGATAGGGAAGGTTTGTGAAATAAGCAGGAGGGTTGGTGAGAATTTGGCAAATGATAATCAAAAAGACAGGTTTAGTAGGGTTTGCGGGATGAACGGGAATAGCTGAGATCGAGAAATGAACAAAAGTGATTGTGAGAATTGTATTGTTTTATCTGAGCCTGTTGGGAATGTGGGAAACAATAGTTAGAGGGACCAAGTGTGGTGGAAAGACCTTCAGAAGTGGGTAGAAGCTGAAACTGCAGTATGGCAGGAAGCTAGCAATTCGGGTTTGGAGGAGGAGGCAGAAACATTGACAGCCAGGAAACAGTTAATAGCCATGGTGTTTGGGCCCATGCAAGACGGGTCGAGTGCTCGAGACCCATCAGAAGACATGGGAGAGGAACTCCCGCTGCAAGATGAAGAAACAGAATGCGTAGGAGAGTAGGCTCGAGTGGGTGGGAGGGCACGGGATAAGCAGTAGACACTGATTGAGTGATATAAATGTGAAATGATATGATATGTACTGCAGGTTTGGTTTGTGTTGTTTGTTGGAATAAAATCAATACAATTGTTTTTAAAAAAAACAATAGTCAGAGGGACATGCAGAAGAACAGTTGGAATTATTCAAGTAAGAATTAGAAAAGCGAGGATTCTGGCATAGGTAGTTTTTGGGAGCAATGGAAATTGGGAGCCTATAGGATTGGTTATAAACAGAGGGGTTGTTGGCTTTCAGAAGAGGACATTTATTGGATTGAAGGGAGATCAATTTTGTACAGCCTATAAAGGCTTCATATACCTTGTCTTCCTCGTCCCTCTCTCTTGTATAATACTGTGTCTCATCTAGGGTATCCCCCCAAGTTTGACGCCGGGTTCCTTTACCCAGGTGATCCTCCATCGCTCATTCACCCCCAGGGTTCAGATCTGAGAGCGCCAGCCTTTCCATGGCCACCTGAATAAGGGATTCTTGAGGTCTTATTGGGAGAGAACCCTCAGGTTTCTCACAGTTGCCATCCTGAGCATGCACCATGAGAAGGTTTCCTTCTGCTCCCGCTGCTTTCCAGTCCTTTCCAGAGCTACGGGAATAGTCATTCTCATTCTATCAATGACCTGAACAACTTGGTCTCTGACCTGAGTCAGGGTCTGAGCTGATGCCGTCAGCAAGACGTGTTTTAACCAAGACTGTCTCTCAGTGGGGGCGCCCAGAGTATTCGAGTGATGGTCCCTAGGAGACTCTGTGGCCTCTCTCCTTGGTCTCTGGATCCTGCCAAGATATCAGTTATAGTCCCCAGCGCCCTCTCTCTAGAACTTGCCCGTAAGCTTTGGAATGGTCAGTGATACAGCCCTCAGTGGACCTCCTTGTTCCTCTGCAGGGCTCCAGCTCTCCTCAGTCTCCTTGCTATTGTCTGTTTTTAATACTGTGCCAGGCTTGCTGCTACCATCTGGTCAGTTCCCTAATTCTGTCTCCATCTCAGAGTCTGGCTCTTTCCTGATTCTGGCCCTCTCCCACGGTCTGGCCAACTGCCGGCAGCTCCTTCATGCTGGGCTGCTGTCTCAAGTGTGTCCAAGCGTGCCCTCTCATCCTGCCTTTTATAAGGCTTAATATTATCTGAAGAGGCTATTAATGTGTGAGATTGGTCAAGCAATGTCTTTCTTCCCACCAGGTCTCAGGAATGGTCAGCAATCCCTTTCTCCAACCTCTCTCTGTGTGTGCCCATTCTTCCATCCTTATTCTGAAGTATTGCAACTCTACCAGTTCTTGGGTTTACTTAGTTTGCACGCTGAAGTCTTAAGAGTGATGATAGCCATCTTAGGCCCTGATTCACAGAACGTTTTCCAATGGGGTTTTGCCATTATAAAAAGCTTCTGTGAATTAGGCCCTTAGAGTCAGGCATAACGGTAATGGTGTCCATGCGACTCTGTAACCTAACTCCCTCCTGTATCGGTGACCAGCCTTTGACAATGGATTGTGCGTGTGTGATCTGAGGGCTTGTGCTCCACATTGCAGCTTCAGTGCAGGCAGATTTGTCAGTGGCCTACTACCTTTCTGACAAAATTCATCTGTGCACTCCTGATGACCAACCAAAAGGCTAAAGGCAGTTGGGGCAGAAGACTCTGCCTGCCTGCCGGCAGGAGTTGGTGCCGGGACCCATAATGAGTGAAGCATACACCTTTCCCTTATTAAAACCCCCATGCACAGTGAAGCAGCGGTGAAACACGGCTTATCCACAGTCAGGGCGTAGGCAGGTTGGAGACACTTGCTGAGACCCGCTGGAGCATACAACTGTTCTTCATTAAGAATCACCACCCACATCAAAGCCACAGCGCAGTCAGGGCAAAGGCGGACTGGAGACTTTGATTGCCTAATGGGAGCAGCTGTTGCTGGGACCCGCAGGAGCATACAGCTGTTCCTCATTAAAGCCCCATACTTGATGAAGCTGTGACTTTAGCGCAGTCAGGGCAGAGGAGGGGCTGGAAACTCTGTCTGCTGCCTGCTGGGAGGAGCTGTTGCCAGGACCCACTGAAGCATACACCTGTCCCTCATTAAAATCCCCATCAAAGGCGAAACAGCAGCAAGGTGCGTCTTTAGCGTAGTAAGGGCAGAGGAGGGGCTGGACACTCCACATGCTAGAAGGAGCTGTTGCCGGGACAAACTGGAGCATACACCTACTCCTCATTAAAATAACCATTCAAAGCAAAGTGCAGTCAGCATAGACTGGGCAGCGGCTTCATCCGAGGTGGCTGTGGTTGTGATCTGCAATGAGGCAATATCTGGCCTGAAGCATCAGAGTCCCAAAAACTAGCGCTCTAAAATCACAGAACTCTTGCTTTATTGATGCAAGTGCTTGACGAGTTACAGACTATGGTGGACTTTCTTTCCGAAGTGATCTGGATATTTACTGTGCCTGGTGCAATAGAGGGTGGCGATACCTGTTGGAAATGTGCCTTTGAGCCTCTCTTCCCATACCTTTTGTCTAGATATCTCTCTTTAAGCCATTGATTGTTCTTGACATGTTTGGTCATCAAATTACTATGACTTTTTGGCGATTAGAGAAAACTCTACAAGCACTTGATTATCAAGGGAAAAAGAAAGGCACTTGCTCAACCGAATTCAAGGTCTATGTCCGGAAAGAAACAAAAAACGTCTTATCAGGGAGCACGGCAGTCTAATAAATATTCGCTTGATGCTTTTCTTAAACAGATGAATGACCCGCTGGATGAACAAATACTAAAAGATGAGGAAGCACTAAAGAATAACTTACAAATTCCAATAGCTATTCAACCAAGTTCGGACACTAGTGCTGGGGAATGTGAGGATGTTTTAACTCCTCAAAACAATGTAATTTCACCTCCTACTGATGTTTTGGATGGTTGCTCAACCAATAATTTGTGTCGAAAATCTCTGCTGGAAGCACATTTACATTCACGGGACCATGTACCAGCACCTCCAGCTTCACCAGGAGTATTGGTTTCTGCTTGTGGTTTGGAATCCACAAGCACAATCACAGATACATCATGCAAAAACCTTATTCACGCCAATTGTCCACAATCATCAGAACTGTGCTAGCAAGTAGTCCAAAATATAAGGATACCAAGACTGATTTTAGTAAATCACAAGCATTTAAAGGTATTCAAGATTTTAAAGATGAAATGAAAAGTTTAGCAAGGAACATGACAGATATATTTCACTATCTTAAAAATTTGAACCAAGTGATTCTTGGTTCTTTGTCAATTATTGACAATATGATTCGCTCTCTAAAAGACAAGCCAGAAATGAAGCTTCACCATAACAGGTTAATCGAAAATGCTAGGAATGCTAACACTGTTATGGTTAATGTGAACCCAATGACAAGCATACTGGGTAAGCAGGCCAACTTTAAACCTTTTATCAGCCTGGATGCTAACTGGACAGTGGAAGTAATGGTGCCTCAAAACCCATGTTATGTGAAGAGAACGGTGTCCAGTCAAAGGATCGAAAATAAAGGATCGAATGACCTTTTGCTCGAATGTAAAAGGATTGGGTAACCTCCCCATACAAAAATAATAATAATAAAAAAAAAAAATCGATCCTTTTTTTCGGTCCTTTGACTGCCGAACAAAAGGCATTCGATCTTTTGGTTTTCGAAACTATGACCTACAACCGTAAAGAACATAGGACAGAATATTACAGGTTCTGATGCGCCATTAAAGACCTTGGATTTACCTCCGGAGGTAGCACCCTTAGTCTGGATCTTAATTCAGGTAGAACCTTTGCCCCATAACACTAAACAATACACTCTGTCATTGATGAACAAAGTGTCACATTGGATTAACATAAAACTGAGGGACTGCGTAGTAGCCACATTCTCTGACTCCATATTATCATCTTCAATAATACATTCAAATGTAGCCTTCTTCCCTGCTAGTGCTAAGTCTAAAATTGTACCCCTCTTCTATTTTTATCCTAAGCCCTCTCTGAGTAGGAACTGTTATAGGAAGCCAGTGGAGACTGGTATCCCAAACACATGCAATTGAGAGGGGAGAATACCAGCGTCTGATAGCAAGGTGTGCAGTAAGGTATTGCCCCAACAGGGATCTAGAAGTCTATACCGAGAACCAGTATCAGTAGACAAGCAGATACACTCAAGTACCACCAATGGAGCAATACTTAAAGGAAACAGATTTGAAATCTTTACCACACTAGATGAGATGGATTGACCACCACCAGAACTCCTCAGTGAATCTATCAGTACCCCTTCAAATGTTATGGGTATAGCTGAGGAGAACTTACTTTGTATTTACATTTGCCATCTTTACCCCTAAGGTTTCTTTAATGGAATATTGCTGGCTACAAAGCTACATTTCATAACCTTAAGGTCGTTGAAATACTCGTGAAGTATATCATATTATTTTTATTTTTATTATTATTAAGTTTTATAAAGTGTAACAAAGGCACAGGCCACAGTGCGTGGAGGGGAGACAAAAAGTCAGGTGAGGGGAATACTGACGAGACACAAGGTAATCACAGAGAAAGATCTGATAAGAACCAAACAAAGGTCTCAAGAGTATCTGAGGTCAGCCCACGAGGATGACAGGCCAGGACTCGGGCAGATCCAGATTAATCATTAGTATTAAACAAAAGAGTCTTCAAAGATTCCTTAAAGTGGATGAGGTCCGAGCAGTTGCAAAGTTCACTAGGAATGGCAATCCACAACCTAGGTGCAACAACGTCGAAACTCGTGCCGCCAAAACTCTCCAGCTTATAGCGTGGCTGAAACAGTTCACTAGAGCAGTTGGAACGAAGGCATCAGCTGGAGGGACCATACAGAATACTTTTAATCAAGTAGCCATGAGCGTTTGCTGCCATACATTTGTGTGTCAAAGTTAACAACATGTCCCGTCCTGTATCTGCATCCTCTTCCTTTTCAAAGACCACACATCAATTTTGCTACAAAAGACTTGGGCAAACAATGAGTTAGATCTAAATTGGTTTTGTACCTTCCAAATAATGGCCTCTAAAAAACGAAATCACAAAGAAGATATATATGGAGGCCTGGTCATTTTTATTAAGGCCTCACTAGTCAAAGATATATCACAGTTGTTCCTGCTAATGCGATGAATATTCATCTTCTTTTGTTATCAAGAGACAAAGGTAATTGTTGCTTATATGTGGGTAACTTTTATAATAGACAGAAGCAGGAATCTACTAGCCAAGCCCTGATGGAACTTAAGTTCATTATGGGGGCCCTAGTAGACACACATCGGAAGACTTTGACCCTGATTTTAGGTTTGCCGGTCTGAAAAAAAGGTCCGGTAACAACAGTTACTGGCACCCTTTCTGGACTGGCAAACGACAAGTCTGCCAGTTGGGGCTGTAAACTACCGGCAAGCCTGACCTGCCGCTAGTTCTGGCCCCTACCATCAGATGTTTCACTGAAGCACTGGCGCCGTTACTAACAGTGCCGGTGCTTCAGGGTTCCGATTCCCATGGAGTCCTATCAGACTCCATGGGAATGGGAACGTACCGGCTTTCCACCGCCCGTAATATCCCGGTATTACCACAATATTGGGTGGTGGAAACGGTGAGGTGAGTCTGCCAGTAACCCGGCGGTAGCACCAGCGGGTAACCGGCAGACTCATAATGAGGGCATTTGTGCTGGTTTGTCATTGGATTGATTTTAATTTGAAGATTAACAACAGACCGGCCTCAAATTTACTTAATGAAGCAGAAGAGAAGACTTATAATGTCATAGACCCAGTAATGCTTGATTCAAGTACATGTAATAACAGCCTCAAATTGAATACATGGTTGATGGAATGAGGCATGTGGACAATTAATGTGCACACCGAAATGACAGACTTCTGTGAATCACCTTTGGGGATCATCAGGACAAATCATCAATAGATTATTTTTGTATTTCTGTAGCCATATGGAATTTGATTTTGGAATCAGAGTACTAACGAATTTGTTCAGTAATCCTTTTGCAATTGTATTAGAAATAGATTGGCCTTTTTGTCTCTTCCTTCTTTATACTTGCCACAAACTAATGATGCTTCTCTAACCACTAGTAAAAAAACAAATTAGATGGAATGGGATCAGTGACAGGAATAGCTTTGTAGAAATAATTAGGTCTAATTTATCTAGGATTGATGTTTTATTACAAACTAGTGTTACATCAAAGCTATCGATCAAGACTTATACAGACCTAATGAAGAATGTGGGCCTCATCAAGAGTTAGGTGGTTGCCCTTAAATGCAACGGTAAAGCTATTACCGCCACATTTAAGGGTCCACCCAAACATGAGTCTGGCAGCATTTAACCCCAGCTCCAAGCTGGGGGTAAATGCGCCCGAAAAATACCAATTTTCAGGCGCAATTAGCGCTGCGCTATTAGCGTCGAAAATGCCCTATTGGGTCCAATGAACCCAATGGGGAATGGGGAATAGCCATTACCGCCATACCCTTGATCCGGGTGGCGGTAACACTATTAGCGCAAACGGTATCCCGGCGGTAGTACCGCCGGGATACCGCCCAACTCGTGAAGAGGCCCTGTATCTGCCAAGTTTCTCAGAGAGGAGAAAATGAGGAAAATAACATGTAGGGTTGGGTGGTTTAATGATGCGTGTAGATCTGATTAACACAAGTTACTAGCTTTGCTTAAATCACCTATGAGCCCTAGATCTGAAATGACCTCAGCACGTATAATGTAAAAAAAGCCACTACTACTTGTAAAACTGCCTCAGATGCAGAAGCCTGGGAAAATCTGATAATTATAACACATCTGTCCAATTTAAGAACCTTTACGGACCTAGTCAATTATGGCCCAAAGCATTTTTCAGAATTAAAAATAGTTAATACAAATGTAGAAGACTCTGCTTCTGTCTTACATTTTTCTAATCTGTATAGGAGCAGGAACCAGAGACATATAGTAAGAAAGGTTTTTTTCAGTCATATCTATAACTGATAAATCATACTTCTACCTAATGATCTCAGAAGTGTTGATAGCCTTATGAAAACAAGCTCTAGGCAGAACCCTGGGTCCAGATGGAATACCTGCAGATCTCTTTAGAGCTCTTGAGGATTTTTAGGTATCTTTCCTTGACAAAATGTTTTAATATTTTCATCAAGCAAAGGTAATTCCCATTGAACTGGCGTTGTGCTTTTATTTTTCCCATCTATTCAAAGGGACGAAGGTATTTGCTGGTTTCATAACACCCTATTTTTCGTTTAGACTCCCAGTTCAAGATCTTAAGAATCCCAATTGTAATTTTGCGAAAAAAGCACAGGACCGAAGTGGGGAAACACATGAGAAGGTGGAAGTGTTCCAGAGACTCGGTGTAAGGTAAAGATAACCGAGAGAAAAAGGAGGTGCCCCTCCCCGACAGAGCTCCGAACATGGTGACCATATGGTGAGAAAGACCGAAGTGAAAGCGGCGAAGTGCGACAGTAGGGAGCCCCGATAAATAGGAGATAACTACCCCGAGGGCCGGCAAAGACCACAGAGACATGCTTGCAATTCACTTGATTGAAGTGGAACTGCCGGAGGGTCGGAGCAGTGGAGACCCGGACCGCACAGCCTGGGACCGGGAGCAAGAAAGAAAATCACAAGCCGGCGCAGGCCGGCTTGCATCCTAGTACGGATCACCCCTCCGAGCTCCCGACCCAAGAAGCAGTGGTGACTCATTGGCCAGTAATGGGACCCCAAAGCTGGTAAATCAGTGGACGAGCGGAATCAGAAATTGAGTGGCGGAGGAGGACTATCGCCACTGACCGGGGTAGCGCTGCAGTAAGGGGAGAGACCCCTGCCTTCCGCTGGGTCCCGAACAGTGAGACACCAAGGAAATTGGCACTGAATCAACTGTGCAGAGGCGCAACATCACAGAGGCCAAAAGTTGACCCCCGACAAGTAGGAGAAGATAGCCCTGGGAGGTGGCAAAGCCACAAATAGAAGCTGCCAGCTCCCTCTGCAACACCTGAGCAATCAGCAGATAATAAAAAGCAGAGACGGTGACCCATGGGTGGCCGGACCCACAGCAGGGAGGCAATTCGCAAGAGGTCCACCCCCGAGCTGCAACTACGCCAAGAGGGCCCAGTCGGGGGCCCAACCCGAGCGAGGAGAAGGACCGGAAGCCATAAGTGGGAAACCGAAAGACTGCGAGAAGATAGACGCCCCGGATTACGGCCGCAGAGGAGGAGCCGCCAAGAGAGACAACGTAAGAGGAGTGCAAGATGAGAGAAGCTCTTTTCCCCGACCTCCCTTACAACGTAAAGAGGGGATGAAAATTGATACAGAGGGAGGGGGCCCCAGCCCATACCAAGCCGGGACTACCACAGACCTGGGCTCACCACTGAGAGAGCCAGCAGGGCCCACAAATAACGAACAGCAGAAATAAAGGGCACCTCCCAGTAACAAGGGGAGAACAAAGACAAGCATCAAGGGGGAGTGAGTGGTGGCGGCTGGGGGAGGGAGAGAACCGGCAAGCAAGGACTTAACAATTGGTCCTGTGAAACCAGGTGTCTCTTGAAGGGAGGGCGAAAGTGGACTTCGAGCACAGGTGACCCCCCAGCAGAACCAACAAGAGTAACACGAACAAGAAGAGCGCAGGGGGAATTAAGACAAACCTCAAAGCCCCCTATCAGAGGAAAATATAAGGGGGTGGGGACCACCTCCCCCCATTTGGGAAGCAACCCTGCGCAACAGCAAAAAGAAAGACATCCTTAGGAACCCCCTTGCATGTGACCACTCAAAGAGGCTCCGCACCCCCTGAGCCCAGCCTGTTATAACAAAATGAAACCCCGGCAACAAACAATCTTGGAAAGCAGAATAAAGATCCCAGGGGAGCCTCCTCATACCACCAGCGTAAGAACGCCAAGAGGGGAAAGATACAGAGCAGGAACCCCCTTGGAAGGAGCCTCGACATGCTACAACAATACAGAAGGAAAGACCCTCATGAATCAGAGACCCCCACTAGAGGCACCGTCACAATGAGCACTGGATCCATGAAGGAGGACATTGCCGGTATCATGGCAGAAATCTGGGCGCTGCAATCTGATATTCAAACCTCCATCTCAGAAATAAGAGGGTAGGTGGAACACAACGAAGGAAAAGTAGAGAACCTGGAACATAATCGGATCAATATGGACTTAGTAGAGATAGAATGAAGAGAAGAAGAACTAATAACACTAAAAATGGACGATATGGAAAAAAGGGAAAGGAGGTCAAACCTGCAAATACTCAGAAAAAGAAGGAGAAACCCCACAACAAGTTGAAAGAAAGGTTCAGGACATAATAAAAAAATTTTTCGAAGAGGGCAGCAAAAAAGTGCAAATTGAGAGGGCCCATAGGGGAGGAAGAGCCTTTGGAGGAGGGCCACGCTCAATCGTCGTGAAAATCCTTAGCTACAAAGAGGAATCTTGTCTGAATTATCGTCAAAGCAAAGCTGAGCCAAGACATCGAGTTCCAAGCCTCGAAAATAAAAATATTTCAGGACCTGTCAAGCTTCACGTTGGGAAGGAGAAGGGCATGTAGACCACTCACCCTGTGGCTCACAGAGCAGGCTGTCTGATACAGATGGGGCTACCCCTTCGACCTGACCATCGAGTTTAAGGGAGAGGACTACAGGATAACCACACCTGCGGAAGCAAAACAAGTCCTGAAACTCTTGGTAGAGCAAAACGACACCAGAGGCCCCACAGGCTCCCAAGCAGCCCAATCCCACCCCCCCACCGAAGTATGGAGGAGCTGCCACATAGGCAAAAAAGAAGCAAGGTGGGGAGAAAACACATCAAGCTGAACCCAACATCGCCAACAAAGCCTCCATGAAAAGATACAGGGTAGGTGAATACTACGGCCACAAGACACATACACTAACAAACACAAGGAACGGTACCCTGTTATACACACAAAGTAACAAAAACAAAGGATGGGATTAACGGAGCCCCAACGAGGGATGAGTTTAAACCCTAGTGGCCCTCCGTTCTAAGAGGGCATCTCAACCCAAAGGACCTGGGTCATTCATAATGACTGTGGTTCAGTTAGTATGTTCAGTTATATTTACAGTTAACCAGGGGGAAAGGGGGAGACAAACAGTCGGACAAAACTAGCCGGGTACTTAAGGGGATAATGTGTCAATGAAAGCAAAGGGGTGAAGGGGGAATGAACGTGCCAAAGAAATGGGACCCAGTATAGGGATGGTAGAGCCCTCCAACACAGGGCCAGTGAGAATGACATTAAAGGTGGCCACGCTCAACGTGAAAGGGCTTAACTCCCCTACCAAGAGGTCCCTGGTAACGAGGGAATTCGATAGAGCTGCCCTCGATGTCCTCTTCATACAAGAGACCAGGCTCAAATCAGGGGAAGAGAAACCATTGAGGGGGAGAGGGGTGGGACAAACATTCTGTGCATCTGCAGAGCATAAAAAGTGGGAGTAGGCCTCATATTAAACAAGTGAATCAGATTAAGCAATCCAGTAGTGAAGGTATCAATGGAAGGTAGGCTCCTGGTGGTTCAGGGTGAATGGGAAGCCAATTAGATCACCTTTGTGGGGGTTTAAGCACCCAATCAAGGTCAGGGGACATTCAATGAGAAAGCCCTGTCCATTATAATGGATAACAGTAGAGGCCCTGTGGTAATAGGGGGAGATTTTAACACCTGGGCCGAACCACAAATAGATAGACAATCAACACAGTGATAACCAAAAAATACTCCAGGGAGGAAGCCAGTAAGTTCCTAACCACCCTCAATAGGGAAGGCCTGGTGGATGTCTGGAGATCGATTAACCCAGACAAAAAGGGATATACATTCAAATCAGACGTCCACGAGACGTTCACTAGAATTGATTATTTGTTGGTCAATAAAGAAACCAGACCCAGAATTAATGGCAGCGCTATTCGCCCCATAGGTTGGTCAGATCACGATATGGTCACAGCAACGCTAGAAATGGAAGGGCTTAACCACTGTGACTCCAGGTGGCGTTGCAATGACTTCCTGTGGAAGGACAAACTCTACGCCCAGGAACTAAAAACCACAACAGAAGAATATTTTAGATAAACAATAATGGGAAAGTGGACATTCCTACGGTATGGGAAGCTGGGAAAGCAGTATGGAGAGGCCATTCGATGAGGGAAGGAGCAAAGCTTAAAAGGGAGCGGAGGCTGCAGGAGGAGAAATTAGGGGAGGAAATCACAAAGCTCGAGGAGAGACTACATGCCCGAGGGTCCTATCATAAAGACCATCTAGAAACTCTCCAACAAAAGAGGGAGGAGCTTAAAGCACTAGGGAAGGGAGACATAAGAAAACTAAAGCTATTAAAACAAGAATTCTACGAAAAGGGCGATAAGGCGGACAAAATGCTAACCGCTAGATTGAGAGCTCAAAGAGCAGAGCGATGGGTTGAGGGAGTTAAGACGGAGGAGGGGGGATGGGCACGATCCCCGGAGGAAATAGCTAACCAATTTGCCAAATACTATAAAAACCTTTACACCACAGAGGGATTCTGGGCCAAAAAGGAGATGGGAGAATACATTGAGAGGGCAGGACTAACACACTTTAAGTGCTCAGAACAGACTCTCCTAGACTCCCCAGAGAAAGTGAAAGCTGCAATAAAGAGACTCCCACCGGCAGGGACCCCCGGAGAGGACGGCTATGGCATGGGTACAACCACTTTACTGAAACCCTGTCCCCCCACCTAGCTAGCCTATTCAATTATACATGAGAATCTGGCCATGAACCCCTGTCATTCTCGGCAGCGCACATAGTAGTAATCCCCAAGGCAGGAAAAGACCCTGCAAGCTGTAAGTCCTACCGACCGATCTCACTGTTGTACACAGATGCCAAAGTGTATACAAGAGTCCTAGCCACACATATGGAACAAGTTACTTACCTGTAACTGTTGTTCTCCAGCATGGGTCTGGCATGGATTCACATGCTCATGAATATTCCCCGTCGTCAGGCCGGGAATCCTCGGTATAGAAAAAATCAGTATCAGTTTCGTTTCTGATCTGTCTTTCTCAGTAGTAACCAATCACTGGTCTCTCGGTCATACTGCCCCCAGCCAATGACTGCCCTCTCCCTAAGCCCCGCCCCTGGCAGCCATCCTCAGATTTGGTAGCACGTGAAGTGGCAGTATGACCAAGTGAAGAGCCGCAGGTGGCTGTGGTTGTGATCTGCAATGAGGCAATATCTGGCCTGAAGCATTAGAGTCCCAAAAACTAGCGCTCCAAAATCACAGAACTCTTGCTTTATTGATGCAAGTGCTTGACGAGTTACAGACTATGGTGGACTTTCTTTCCGAAGTGATCTGGATATTTACTGTGCCTGGTGCAATAGAGGGTGGCGATACCTGTTGGAAATGTGCCTTTGAGCCTCTCTTCCCATACCTTTTGTCTAGATATCTCTCTTTAAGCCATTGATTGTTCTTGACATGTTTGGTCATCAAATTACTATGACTTTTTGGCGATTAGAGAAAACTCTACAAGCACTTGATTATCAAGGGAAAAAGAAAGGCACTTGCTCAACTGAATTCAAGGTCTATGTCCGGAAAGAAACAAAAAACGTCTTATCAGGGAGCACGGCAGTCTAATAAATATTCGCTTGATGCTTTTCTTAAACAGATGAATGACCCGCTGGATGAACAAATACTAAAAGATGAGGAAGCACTAAAGAATAACTTACACATTCCAATAGCTATTCAACCAAGTTCGGACACTAGTGCTGGGGAATGTGAGGATGTTTTAACTCCTCAAAACAATGTAATTTTACCTCCTACTGATGTTTTGGATGGTTGCTCAACCAATAATTTGTGTCGAAAATCTCTGCTGGAAGCACATTTACATTCACGGGACCATGTACCAGCACCTCCAGCTTCACCAGGAGTATTGGGTTCTGCTTATGGTTTGGAATCCACAAGCACAATCACAGATACATCATGCAAAAACCTTATTCACGCCAATTGTCCACAATTATCAGAACTGTGCTAGCAAGTAGTCCAAAATATAAGGATACCAAGATTGATTTTAGTAAATCACATGCATTTAAAGGTATTCAAGATTTTAAAGATGAAATGAAAAGTTTAGCAAGGAACATGACAGATATATTTCACTATCATAAAAATTTGAACCAAGTGATTCTTGGTTCTTTGTCAATAATTGACAATATGATCCGCTCTCTAAAAGACAAGCCAGAAATGAAGCTTCACCATAACAGGTTAATCGAAAATGCTAGGAATGCTAACACTGTTATGGTTAATGTGAACCCAATGGCAAGCATACTGGGTAAGCAGGCCAACTTTAAACCTTTTATCAGCCTGGATGCTAACTGGACAGTGGAAGTAATGGTGCCTCAAAACCCATGTTATGTGAAGAGAACGGTGTCCAGTCAAAGGATCGAAAATAAAGGATCGAATGACCTTTTGCTCGAATGTAAAAGGATTGGGTAACCTCCCCATACAAAAAAAATAATAATAAAAAAAAAAAATCGATCCTTTTTTTCGGTCCTTTGACTGCCGAACAAAAGGCATTCAATCTTTTTGTTTTCGAAACTATGACCTACAACCGTAAAGAACATAGGACAGAATATTACAGGTTCTGATGTGCCATTAAAGACTTTGGATTTACCTCTGGAGGTAACACCCTTAGTCTGGATCTTAATTCAGGTAGAACCTTTGCCCCATAACACTAAACAATACACTCTGTCATTGATGAACAAAGTGTCACATTGGATTAACATAAAACTGAGGGACTGCGTAGTAGCCACATTCTCTGACTCCATATTATCATCTTCAATAATACATTCAAATGTAGCCTTCTTCCCTGCTAGTGCTAAGTCTAAAATTGTACCCCTCTTCTATTTTAATCCTAAGCCCTCTCTGAGTAGGAACTGTTATAGGAAGCCAGTGGAGACTGGTATCCCAAACACATGCAATTGAGAGGGGAGAATACCAGCGTCTGATAGCAAGGTGTGCAGTAAGGTATTGCCCCAACAGGGATCTAGAAGTCTATACCGAGAACCAGTATCAGTAGACAAGCAGATACACTCAAGTACCACCAATGGAGCAATACTTAAAGGAAACAGATTTGAAATCTTTACCACACTAGATGAGATGGATTGACCACCACCAGAACTCCTCAGTGAATCTATCAGTACCCCTTCAAATGTTATGGGTATAGCTGAGGAGAACTTACTTTGCATTTACATTTGCCATCTTTACCCCTAAGGTTTCTTTAATGGAATATTGCTGGCTACAAAGCTACATTTCATAACCTTAAGGTCGTTGAAATACTCGTGAAGTATATCATATTATTTTTATTTTTATTATTATTAAGTTTTATAAAGTGTAACACAGGCACAGGCCACAGCGCGTGGAGGGGAGACAAAAAGTCAGGTCAGGGGAATACTGACGAGACACAAGGTAATCACAGAGAAAGATCTGATAAGAACCAAACAAAGGTCTCAAGAGTATCTGAGGTCAGCCCACGAGGATGACAGGCCAGGACTCGGGCAGATCCAGATTAATCATTAGTATTAAACAAAAGAGTCTTCAAAGATTCCTTAAAGTGGATGAGGACCGAGCAGTTGCAAAGTTCACTAGGAATGGCAATCCACAACCTAGGTGCAACAACGTCGAAACTCGTGCCGCCAAAACTCTCCAGCTTATAGCGTGGCTGAAACACTTCACTAGAGCAGTTGGAACGAAGGCATCAGCTGGAGGGACCATACAGAATACTTTTAATCAAGTAGCCATGAGCGTTTGCTGCCATACATTTGTGTGTCAAAGTTAACAACATGTCCCGTCCTGTATCTGCATCCTCTTCCTTTTCAAAGACCACACATCAATTTTGCTACAAAAGACTTGGGCAAACAATGAGTTAGATCTAAATTGGTTTTGTACCTTCCAAATAATGGCCTCTAAAAAAACGAAATCACAAAGAAGATATATATGGAGGCCTGGTCATTTTTATTAAGGCCTCACTAGTCAAAGATATTTCACAGTTGTTCCTGCTAATGCGATGAATATTCATCTTCTTTTGTTATCAAGAGACAAAGGTAATTGTTGCTTATATGTGAGTAACTTTTATAATAGACAGAAGCAGGAATCTACTAGCCAAGCCCTGATGGAACTTAAGTTCATTATGGGGGCCCTAGTAGACACACATCGGAAGACTTTGACCCTCATTTTAGGTTTGCCGGTCTGAAAAAAAGGTCCGGTAACAACAGTTACTGGCACCCTTTCTGGACTGGCAAACGACAAGTCTGCCAGTTGGGGCTGTAAACTACCGGCAAGCCTGACCTGCCGCTAGTTCTGGCCCCTACCATCAGATGTTTCACTGAAGCACTGGCGCCATTACTAACAGTGCCGGTGCTTCAGGGTTCCGATTCCCATGGAGTCCTATCAGACTCCATGGGAATGGGAACATACCGGCTTTCCACCGCCCGTAATATCCCGGTATTACCACAATATTGGGTGGTGGAAACGGTGAGGTGAGTCTGCCAGTAACCCGGCGGTAGCACCAGCGGGTAACCGGCAGACTCATAATGAGGGCATTTGTTCTGGTTTGTCATTGGGTTGATTTAAATTTGAAGATTAACAACAGACCGGCCTCAAATTTACTTAATGAAGCAGAAGAGAAGACTTATAATGTCATAGACCCAGTAATGCTTGATTCAAGTACATGTAATAACAGCCTCAAATTGTATACATGGTTGATGGAATGAGGCATGTGGACAATTAATGTGCACACCGAAATGACAGACTTCTGTGAATCACCTTTGGGGATCATCAGGACAAATCATCAATAGATTATTTTTGTATTTCTGTAGCCATATGGAATTTGATTTTGGAATCAGAGTACTAACGAATTTGTTCAGTAATCCTTTTGCAATTGTATTAGAAATAGATTGGCCTTTTTGTCTCTTCCTTCTTTATACTTGCCACAAACTAATGATGCTTCTCTAACCACTAGTAAAAAAACAAATTAGATGGAATGGGATCAGTGACAGGAATAGCTTTGTAGAAATAATTAGGTCTAATTTATCTAGGATTGATGTTTTATTACAAACTAGTGTTACATCACAGCTATCGATCAAGACTTATACAGACCTAATGAAGAATGTGGGCCTCATCAAGAGTTAGGTGGTTGCCCTTAAATGGAACGGTAAAGCTATTACCGCCACATTTAAGGGTCCACCCAAACATGAGTCTGGCAGCATTTAACCCCAGCTCCAAGCTGGGGGTAAATGCGCCCGAAAAATACCAATTTTCAGACGCAATTAGCGCGGCGCTATTAGCGTCGAAAATGCCCTATTGGGTCCAATAAACCCAATGGGGAATGGGGAATAGCCATTACCGCCATACCCTTGATCCGGGTGTGGGTAACACTATTAGCACAAACGGTATCCCGGCGGTACTACCGCCGGGATACCGGCCAACTCGTGAAGAGGCCCTGTATCTGCCAAGTTTCTCAGAGAGGCGAAAATGAGGAAAATAACATGTAGGGTTGGGTGGTTTAATGATGCGTGTAGATCTGATTAACACAAGTTACTAGCTTTGCTTAAATCACCTATGAGCCCTAGATCTGAAATTACCTCAGCACGTATAATGTAAAAAAAGCCACTACTACTTGTAAAACTGCCTCAGATGCAGAAGCCTGGGAAAATCTGATAATTATAACACATCTGTCCAATTTAAGAACCTTTACGGACCTAGTCAATTATGGCCCAAAGCATTTTTCAGAATTAAAAATAGTTAATACAAATGTACAAGACTCTGCTTGTGTCTTACATTTTTCTAATCTGTATAGGAGCAGGAACCAGAGACATATAGTAGGAAAGGTTTTTTTCAGTCCTATTGATAACTGATAAATCGTACTTCTACCTAATGATCTCAGAAGTGTTGATAGCCTTATGAAAACAAGCTCTAGGCAGAACCCTGGGTCCAGATGGAATACCTGCAGATCTCTTTAGAGCTCTTGAGGATTTTTAGGTATCTTTACTTGACAAAATGTTTTAATATTTTCATCAAGCAAAGGTAATTTCCATTGAACTGCCGTTGTGCTTTTATTTTTCCCATCTATTCAAAGGGACCAAGGTATTTGCTGGTTTCATACCACGCTATTTTTCGTTTAGACTCCCAGTTCAAGATCTCAGGTAGAGACATTTTCACTATACTGCAGTAATGGGACCAGGAAAGTAATAGTCTGTCTGACTTTAAATTGGGGTTTCCGGAAAGGACTTGGAACAAGTAAACAAGCTCTTAATTCATGTTTGATTATTGCAAACTCGGTATATATATAAAAAAAAGAAAAGATCTACCTGGCCTTCATGGGCTTAAGTACCACCTTTGACAAAGTAAATACGCAGAAACTTGGGCAGTCCTAAAGGAACATGAATGGTCCTGATGATCTGTTGCAGATATTAATTTGACAACATCAGGACTGGAAAGTGTGTGTTTGTTCTGGCACAGACCGCTGTTGTACATCTTGGTGTTGTGAGACAGGCATGGTATCAAGAGAGATGACACAGATAAAGTTTCAAAGAATATGTCAGGATGGTGTAAGGCGAAACTTGCCCTATAACTAAGGTAGGAATTTCTCCTGCCAAAATGAAGTAAGGGAAGTCTGGGCCTCATTACAAGTTTGGCGGTAGCCTTGCAGTCCCCTGTTTTCAGTTCACTTGTCATCCTACTACTCTGGTGTGGCATTTGGTCATTTCAACATTAGCTGGATCCGGCGTCAGGGCCTTTCAATCTGACAAAGCCAATTAGCGTTTTTAAGTTGTCATTTACATTGAAATAGCAGTAGTAGTGCGTCATTTGTATAGCGCCTTTCACCATTGATATGGCCATGTACGAAAAAGGGGGGGGTGGGTAACCATTTGGAAATGGGCCTCCACAAGCCCTTGTGCATCTCCATCTGGCCCTGGTGTTATTTCACACCATTCACCTTTGGGGATCATCAGGACAAATCATCAATAGATTATTTTTGTATTTCTGTAGCCATATGGAATTTGATTTTGGAATCAGAGTACTAACAAATTTGTTCAGTAATCCTTTTGCAATTGTATTAGAAATAGATTGGCCTTTTTGTCTCTTCCTTCTTTATACTTGCCACAAACTAATGATGCTTCTCTAACCACTAGTAAAAAAACAAATTAGATGGAATGGGATCAGTGACAGGAATAGCTTTGTAGAAATAATTAGGTCTAATTTATCTAGGATTGATGTTTTATTACAAACTAGTGTTACATCAAAGCTATCGATCAAGACTTATACAGACCTAATGAAGAATATGGGCCTCATCAAGAGTTAGGTGGCTGCCCTTAAATGCAATGGTAAAGCTATTACCGCCACATTTAAGGGTCCACCCAAACATGAGTCTGGGAGCATTTAACCCCAGCTCCAAGCTGGGGGTAAATGCGCCCGAAAAATACCAATTTTCAGGCGCAATTAGCGCTGCACTATTAGCGTTGAAAATGCCCTATTGGGTCCAATGAACCCAATGGGGAATAGCCATTACCGCCATACCCTTGATCCGGGTGGCGGTAACACTATTAGCGCAAACGGTATCCCGGCGGTAATACCGCCGGGATACCGCCCAACTCGCGAAGAGGCCCTGTATCTGCCAAGTTTCTCAGAGAGGAGAAAATGAGGAAAATAACATGTAGGGTTGGGTCGTTTAATGATGCGTGTAGATCTGATTAACACAAGTTACTAGCTTTGCTTAAATCACCTATGAGCCCTAGATCTGAAATTACCTCAGCACGTATAATGTAAAAAAAGCCACTGCTACTTGTAAAACTGCCTCAGATGCAGAAGCCTGAAAAAATCTGATAATTATAACACATCTGTCCAATTTAAGAACCTTTACGGATCTAGTCAATTATGGCCCAAAGCATTTTTCAGAATTAAAAATAGTTAATACAAATGTAGAAGACTCTGCTTCTGTCTTACATTTTTCTAATCTGTATAGGAGCAGGAACCAGAGACATATAGTAGGAAAGGTTTTTTTCAGTCATATCTATAACTGATAAATCATACTTCTACCTAATGATCTCAGAAGTGTTGATAGCCTTATGAAAACAAGCTCTAGGCAGAACTCTGGGTCCAGATGGAATACCTGCAGATCTCTTTAGAGCTCTTGAGGATTTTTAGGTATCTTTACTTGACAAAATGTTTTAATATTTTCATCAAGCAAAGGTAATTCCCATTGAACTGGCGTTGTGCTTTTATTTTTCCCATCTATTCAAAGGGACCAAGGTATTTGCAGGTTTCATACCACACTATTTTTCGTTTAGACTCCCAGTTCAAGATCTTAAGAATCCCAATTGTAATTTTGCGAAAAAAGCACAGGACCGACGTGGGGAAACACATGAGAAGGTGGAAGTGTTCCAGAGACTCGGTGTAAGGTAAAGATAACCGAGAGAAAAAGGAGGTGCCCCTCCCCGACAGAGCTCCGAACATGGTGACCATATGGTGAGAAAGACCGAAGTGAAAGCGGCGAAGTGCGACAGTAGGGAGCCCCGATAAATAGGAGATAACTACCCCGAGGGCCGGCAAAGACCACAGAGACATGCTTGTAATTCACTTGATTGAAGTGGAACTGCCAGAGGGTCGGAGCAGTGGAGACCCGGACCGCACAGCCTGGGACCCGGAGCAAGAAAGAAAATCACAAGCGGGCGCAGGCCGGCTTGCATCCCAATACGGATCACCCCTCCGAGCTCCCGACCCAAGAAGCAGTGGTGACTCATTGGCCAGTAATGGGACCCCAAAGTTGGTAAACCAGTGGACGAGCGGAGCCTCGAGCGGAATCAGAAATTGAGTGGCAGAGGAGGACTATCGCCACTGACCGGGGTAGCGCTGCAGTAAGGGGAGAGACCCCTGCCTTCCGCTGGGTCCCGAACAGTGAGACACCAAGGAAATTGGCACTGAATCAACTGTGCAGAGGCGCAACATCACAGAGGCCAACAGTTGACCCCCGACAAGTAGGAGAAGATAGCCCTGGGAGGTGGCAAGGCCACAAATAGAAGCTGCCAGCTCCCTCTGCAACACCTGAGCAATCAGCAGATAATAAAAAGCAGAGACGGTGACCCATGGGTGGCCGGACCCACAGCAGGGAGGCAACTCGCAAGAGGTCCACCCCCGAGCTGCAACTACGCCAAGAGGGCCCAGTCGGGGCCCCAACCCGAGCGAGGAGAAGGACCGGAAGCCATAAGTGGGAAACCGAAAGACTGTGAGAAGATAGATGCCCCGGATTACGGCCGCAGAGGAGGAGCCGCCAAGAGAGACAACGTAAGAGGAGTGCAAGATGAGAGAAGCTCTTTTCCCCGACCTCCCTTACAACGTAAAGGGGGGATGAAAATTGATACAGAGGGAGGGGGCCCCAGCCCATACCAAGCCGGGACTACCACAGACCTGGGCTCACCACTGAGAGAGCCAGCAGGGCCCACAAATAACGAACAGCAGAAATAAAGGGCACCTCCCAGTAACAAGGGGAGAACAAAGACAAGCATCAAGGCGGAGTGAGTGGTGGCGGCTTGGGGAGGGAGAGAACCGACAAGCAAGGACTTAACAATTGGTCCTGTGAAACCAGGTGTCTCTTGAAGGGAGGGCGAAAGTGGACCTCGAGCACAGGTGACCCCCCAGCAGAACCAACAAGAGTAACACGAACCAGAAGAGTGCAGGGGGGATTAAGACAAACCTCAAAGCCCCCTATCAGAGGAAAATATAAGGGGGGTGGGGACCACCTCCCCCCATTTGGGAAGCAACCCTGCGCAACAGCAAAAAGAAAGACATCCTTAGGAACCCCCTTGCATGTGACCACTCAAAGAGGCTCCGCACCCCCTGAGCCCAGCCTGTTATAACAAAATGAAACCCCGGCAGCAAACAATCTTGGAAAGCAGAATAAAGATCCCAGGGGAACCTCCTCATACCACCAGCGCAAGAACGCCAAGAGGGGAAATATACAGAGCAGGAACCCCCTTGGAAGGAGCCTCGACTGGCTACAACAATACAGAAGAAAAGACCCTCATGAATCAGAGACCCCCACTAGAGGCACCGTCACAATGAGCACTGGATCCATGAAGGAGGACATTGCCGGTATCCTGGCAGAAATCAGGGCGCTGCAATCTGATATTCAAACCTCCATCTCAGAAATAAGAGGGTAGGTGGAACACAACGAAGGAAAAGTAGAGAACCTGGAACATAATCAGATCAATATGGACTTAGTAGAGATAGAATTAAGAGAAGAAGAACTAACACTCAAAATGGACGATATGGAAAAAAGGGAAAGGAGGTCAAACCTGCGAATACTCGGACTGTAGGAAAAAGAAGGAGAAACCCCACAACAAGTTGAAAGAAAGGTTCAGGACATAATAAAAAAACTTTTCGAAGAGGGCAGCACAGAAGTGCAAATTGAGAGGGCCCATAGGGGAGGAAGAGCCTTTGGAGGAGGGCCACGCTCAATCGTCGTGAAAATCCTTAGCTACAAAGAGGAATCTTATCTCATGGGGCCCCGATGAGCCTAGTCAGCACCACGTTGAGCTACCACCCCCGGGCAGGGGCCTTCACCGGCGGGAATGATCGGAAAAGTCCTTTCATAAATTCCTTCACCAGTCGATGAGACCACAAGGACGCCCGTCCTGTAGTTCTGGTGTAACGTGAGACGGCAGCCAGATTTACCTTGATGGAAGCGTGAGACAGGCCAGCCTTGGCCAAGGACAATAGGTACGGCAATACTTGAGGGGCCGTAATCCGCAGAGGGTTAATCTTCTGTGCACGGCACCAGACAGAGAACCTCTTCCATTTGTGTCCGTAGCACTTGAGAGTGGAGGATGCCCTGGCATTCGCAAGAACCTCTCTGCAGTCGGCCGGGATGTCGTATCCTCCAAACTCTAGTGCTGCAGGAGCCAGGCCTGCCTTTTCTTCGGGGCAGAGCTGGAAGAGCTCGGATGCCCTGGAAATCATAGCATGGAAGGATCCCATCTCGTCGGGCGGGGACGACGGGGGACACGTCCCGTCGTCGCCTCCGTCGTCATCCGTACCCGTCGTAGTCATGTCCATGCCTGTATCATCCCCGTGGGTAGTGGACCAGGGGGAAGGCAGAGAAGGCCGCAGAGGCGGGAGAGGAGGCCTAGGATGCGTCCTCCTCCTCTTAAGTGGTGGGCTCTCCGAAGGTCCTTTCTCCGGTTCCCCCGTCGAGTCTGGCTCAGGTACCTCCGTCGGGGGAAGGGGCAACCTAGTCCTTATCTCCGAGCATAAAGACTGGATGGCTGACAAAATGGCCGCCGAGGTGTCCTGCGGCGCCAGAAACGACGGGAGCGAGGGCTCTTGAGGAGCCTCGTCTGCGTCACCGTCGCCCTCGTCGGGATCCCTCCCGATGGGCTGGGCCTCCTCCACGACTTGGATGAGCTCCTCTTCAGAGGTCGTGTCCGTATCCACGATGTCCACCAGCCCCTCCCCCACCTTTTCCAACGAGGACTTCGTGGGGGTCTTCTCGATGGGCCTGAAAGACGACTCCCTCCGCGGTGGCAGGGAGACTCTGGTACCTGAGGGCGCCTCCACTGGTGTAGCCTCCACAAGCTGAGCCAGGGCCGCGGCGACATCCTCAATCGAGGTCTTAGCAGGGTGAATTAAGGCCAACGTCACCTTCTGTACGCCTGGGGCCTTCACCTTGGGGGGAGGTTCCGAGCCTCGCTCCCCCTCTGCCGGAATCTTCGAGATCGACCGGGGCCTCTCCAGAAGCTTCGCCGGGTTCTTGGACTTTCTCTTACCTGAGCCAGAGCGCTGGCTCGTAGTCGATGGCGCTGGGGAGGATGCGCCCTGCCTGGCAGCCAAGGAGCCCGACCGTTCGGCTCCCGGTGCCCACGGACTCGCGGTGCTTAGCCTTTTGTTGGGCCCCCCTCGCCGGGGCACCCTCACAGGACTTAGAAGACCGCTCGGACTTCTTTTTCTTCTTCTCTCCTGGCGGGCTCTTACCTTCCAGCCAGTTGGCGAGACGGAGGTGGCGATCCTTCATGGTCCGCTCCGACATGTTCCCACAAAACGCGCAGTCCTTTTCCTTGTGCGTCTTGTCCTCATGGAGACAGTAGAGGCATAACGAATGCTCGTCCTCCTCGAAAACGTTCTGAAGCTGGCATCCAGGGCAGATCCTGAACAGCTTCCCGGGCGTCGAGCTCCCTTTCTCCTGGGCCATGTCCGGGGTAGGCCTCGAAACTTCTGGAATCCTCCAAAAGCGTAACTCGATGAAATCTTCACCCTTGAGGGGCGTAGAAACTCTGAAACGGACCCCCGTTGATCGGAACTAGAAACGGTGGAGATTGAGGCTCTATTTAAGCAAAAAAATGAGAAAATCTCCTGAAAAAAGCGTGAAAACCCAGCAAAAGCTCGAGAGCTACAGCACGAGGACTCCCAACACTTGAACGTGTGGTAAAAATCTGAGGATGGCTGCCAGGGGCGGGGCTTAGGGAGAGGGCAGTCATTGGCTGGGGGCAGTCTGACCCAGAGACCAGTGATTGGTTACTACTGAGAAAGACAGATCAGAAACGAAACTGATACTGATTTTTTCTATACCGAGGATTCCCGGCCTGACGACGGGGAATATTCATGAGCAAGTGAATCCATGCCAGACCCCATGCTGGAGAACAAAGAGATACTGCCTCGCCTGATCTATTCTGATCAGGTGGGCTTCATAAAAGGCAGACAAGGGGCGGACGCCATGCGTAAAACCTTGGACATCATGGAGCACTCCAAGGGACTAGATGGGGGCCAAGCGCTACTCAGCATGGACTCAGAGAAAGCGTTCGATAGGGTGGACTGGGGCTTCCTCTGGGCCATACTTAGGAACATGGGCTTCAGAGAGCAATTAATACGCGGGATACAGGCTCTTTATAGAACCCCAAAGGGAAAAGTGACGGTGAATAACAAGCTCTCAGGAGAGTTTGAGATGCCCAGGGAAACCAAACAGGGGTACCTCCTGTCACCGCTCCTCTATGCCCTATCTATTGAGCTGCTGGGCAACGTAATTAGGAAAGAGAGCACAATTAAGGGGATTATGAAACGGAATACAAACTGGCCATGTTCGCTGATGACATACTCCTGTAACTAGCAGACCCCCCCAGACCACCATACCAAGAGTGCTACAGAGAATACAAGAATTTGGCAAATGGGCCTGACTAAAGGTTAACGCAGAAAAATCAACGCTCTTCCCATATAAGACGCCGACCACTCAGATGCTAGAAATGTGACTATATGGGGAATACCGATGACATATCAAAGCCTAAGATATCTAGGAATCAATGTCACGAAAGTGACGGAGGAATTATATGAGGCAAATCTCCCGCTGCTAGTATGGGAAATAGCCAATGACCTGGAAAGATGGGCCAAGCTAACAATATCCTGGCTGGGCCGCCTGAATGCCATAAAAATTGTAGTACTCCCCAAAACTTTCTACCAATACCAGATGCTTCCTATCAGTATCCCGCAAACTCACTTCACAGAGATGAAAGCCATGATCTTCAAATTTTTATGGCAGGGGAAAAAACAGTGGATAGCCTATAGTTCCCTAATCCAACCAAAAGAGGAAGGAGTAAATGGGCTTCTGGGCCTGTACACATACTATCGAGCAGCCCAGTTCAGGGCCATAGTGCCACACCTGAGAGGAGATAAACAAAAACAGTGGGTTGCTATCGAAAACCCTCTGCTACGACCTGTAACGCTCAGAGAATGGCTCTGGCCACAGAGGAAGTCCTTCCGCAATAGCGTAACTAATCACTTTGCAATGGGAGCGCTCCTGAAGCTATTTTGGAACAAGGGAGAAATGAAGGGACTCACGACATGGCCATCCCCCATGAGTTGTATATGGGCTCCCCCATCAGAAATGAAATCCAAGACCCCCAGCGCTATCAGAGGTGGCATGAGGCAGGACTGGAAAGAGTGGGACAAGTAATTAAAGCTAATGGATGTATAACTATCCAAGATTTGGAATCAGGCCTGCAAACCGGACACCCGGGAGTGTTTTTGTTCTTACAACTAAAAGGAGTGCTGCTGGCCTCAAACTGGAAGGAGAAACTCCAGAGAGACCTCACTTCAATGGAAAAAATACTAAGCGAATCCCTCCAAACCAAGGGCCTCATCCCACAGCTTTATATATCCCTGCTAAACGCGAGAGGAAACAGAATTGACGGCTTAAAAAAAGATGGGAGAAGGACATGGGCCCAATGATGTCAGACCGTCTATGGTCCCAAATGTGTAATTCAGCATACAAAACCTCAATCTCAGCCCAATATAAACTGCACAGAATAAAATTGTTGCACAGGTGGCAATTCGACCCCAAAAGACTCTCCAAAATGTTCAAGCAAACAAGCCCCCAATGTTGGAGAGGATGCAGCACCCAGGCTGACTACTGGCATATGTGGTGGTCATGCCCAAAAACACAAGCATATTGGAAAGTGGTGATAGCCTGGATCAGAAAGGTGGAGGGAATTTCCTGAGAGTGTGACCCCAGACTATTTGGCTTGGAGCAGCAGGAAGATCGTTGGAAACGGGTCCCCCATATGACACACTTCTTGCTACTAGCAGCAAGGGCCTGCATCACTATAAACTGGAAATATGAGATCTTCCTATCGGTACCAACCTGGGCCCGGAAAGCCAGAGATCTCTACGAGATGGAGAACATCACAGGCACCCTCCACGAAATCACCCAGAGTAGGGAAATGGAGTGAGCCCCCTTTCTCGACGCCTACAAATGACTGGAGATGAAGTCGGCGAGGCGATGCCCCAAAGAAATGAATGGAACCATCCCACTGACTAACACCCAAGACTTGTTTTGGCTGAAGGAGGAGGAGGGGGCAGGGGGTGAGCTCTAGTTTGACCAAAAAAAGCATCTGAAAAACTATTTTCCTTTTCATGCCGGTGCAATACAAATACATGTACGAGACAATTGATATTTGTACGTTAAGAAAATGCTCAATAAAATATATATATTTTTTAAAGTAAAGTCTAAGCTGCTTTCGGCTTAAGTTCTTTTTGGGCTCTCTATCCCAAGTTCAATATAGTTCTAATAGCTCCAATATAGCACAGGTCACACAAAAGGGAGGTCTTGAGGTTCCCTTCCCCAAGTTCCATATAGCACAGTTCACACAAAAAGGAGGTCTTGGGGTTTCCGTCCGCAAGACAGCGTTTCTCAGTTGTTTCGACTCTCAGGGTTCCCTTCCCTAAGATTTCACTGTAGCACTTATATTGATTTCACTTGCTCAATGTTCAATACACAAAAATAATAGGTCCACTTGACCCGCCTTCTGGCTTGCTTTACCAATTATTTCACAGTTCTCCAGGGCTTACTCACAATGTACTTTGCTTGTCATCATTTACGGCTCCCTGGTCTAAGCGCAGTTGTCAGACCACACGGTCCACCCATCACAGGTCGCCTAACCAGAAGTCCCCATAGATATGATTTGCCCCTTACAGGCTCTTCTGCTTCCGGCTTCTGATTTCTCACACTTGTATACCTTTTCTGCTAGTGTAACGCTCTTCTGCACAAGTCTTTGCCTTGCCACAGATGTATGATTCTTTCTCACATTTGTAGTTAGAATACTCAAGTGATTATTCAATTTTCCATATGCTTTAGTTATGCTCACAGTGCTGTTTATACACAGTCTGACATTCAATATGTCGGTTTAACTTCAAATGTTCGTTCGGTATTCAATATAACGTGGTCCTACTAAAATTACAATTTCCATTCAGTTCGGTATTCAATTTAACGTGGTTTTACTCAAATAGCAATTTCCATTCAGTTTGGTTTTCAATATAGTTTGCATTCACATATGCTCATAGACTGTTACTTGTCTATGGTCCCCTGGGAGTGCTCCGGTCCTCCAGTGTACTCTGATACTCACCGGCTCTTTGCATCTCCCCAACGGTGGTTCCCGCTGCTCGCTCTCACCTTCTCCGTAGCCAGGAAGCAGACCGCCTGGCCTTTGCTTACTCGCTATGCACGTCTCCTCACACGCCCACATCCAAGTTGCACCGCTAAGGACGTGGACCGCGTCCCCTCTGCTCCCCCTCTTTCTGCAGCCTCAGCTGCACCCGGGCCTTGGTGTGGGCGCGGACCGCATCCACTCTGTTCATTAGCTGTTTGGCAGCTCCGGCTGCCCACCTTCCAATTCGGAGGCTCCCGGTCCTGCAACCACCACTCGCCCAGTTCGCTCCGGGTCCTGTAGGTTCTCCAGGATCATTGCTGGCATTCGGACTTCCTGGTCTCGTTCCAACATGGCTGTTCTCCTTCCTTCACTTCCTCAGGTTTCTTCACTTTATACACCTGAGCCCTATTAAGGGGCCTCAGGTGTGAGTTGTTGGCTTGTCTTGCCTGACCATGAACCCAATCAATGGGACATGCCTGACCTTCAGTACTGGATGCCTTCATACCCCTCTTCTTTGTCCCAGTACTAGAGTGGTGTTTGCAATAGGAAGTGTGCACTACTCGTAGTTGCTTCTTCCTCTTCTCAGTGCTGGGTGGGCACTTACAGGGAAAAATATGGCATGAGCGGAAGTAGCCCATGAAGGCTGAGGGAAGGAGGGTAAGACAGTGTTAGAGAAGAGGGGATACCATGTCTCACCCTAAGATGCTCTCTTCTTCTTAGAATTCTGTGGGAGTAGAGGGTAACTGGTGAATTGGGATCTACAATAGGAAGTGTATCTCCCTTAGGATTGCTTCCTTTTTTTCTCACTCCCAGAATGGTTTCTTGGATAGGTAGTAGATTTTGCTCCCTGCTGTTCTGTTCCAGTCCTGACATTTTGTAAACCTGAAGAGGGAAAATGGCACAGGATGGAAAATAGTCCATAAACGTATAGGGAAGGTGGGGTAAGTCGTCACCATGACGTAGGGAATGCCGTGTCTCTCCAGAGGGTATCCTCCCCCTAATCCCCAAGGACCCTCTACTCAGGTGATCCTCCCTTGCTTATCCACCCCCAGGGTTGGGATCCAAAAGCGATGGCCCTTCCCTGGCCACCTTAGCAAAGGATCTGTCAAGATTGCGTCTTACCGTAGGACTTGGTAATGATGCCTGGAGACGTGAGTGACTTCCTGTCCTCTGGGCAGCCACCACGACCCTGGGCTGGAAACAGGATTGTAGGCTCTGCCCAGGGGACGTGACGCCAAAAGAATGCAGGGAAAATCCTCACAGGGAAAAAACCTGGAGGCAGTGGAGTAGATGGTCCAGGCTGGTTCTACTTGTAGCATGGGTTTCCTGTAGTGAAGACTCCAGTTGAAATGAGCTCCAGGAAGGCATAATAATTGTATGCAAAGCTGGCAGGCAAGGAGGAAGAACAGAGCAGGAAGGACCTCTGGAGCGAGAGAGGAATGGGAGGAAACAGCAACAAGGAAGATGGGTATCCAGGATCAGGCAAAAGCGGAAAGAACAAGGGAAACAAGGAGAGAGACAACAAAGTGTTGGGGGGAAACTATTGCGATGCAAAGCTTACCTCTTGTCGGGAACTGATACAGAAGACCAGCAACTTCCGGGTTACCGGACGAATTACATCACTGCGTCATGCAATGTGCCAACGCGAACCTCCATGATGGAAGGGGAAGTGTCGCCAACGTTGCTATAGCAACCATTTCGTATGCCCCAGGCTGTGGCAGTGAATCGTAATGCCATGCCCCTTCCCAGGCCGTGTCCCTACAGGTTTCCAGGGAAAGGCCCAGTGAAAGTGACTTAGGAGGAGAGGCGCGTCAACATTACAGAGAGGGTCCCATGAACGTTCACTGATGGGATAGCCTTTCCAGTTGACAAGATACTGCAGACGTCCGCGATGAAACCGTGAATCACAAATTCCGTCTATTTCATATTCTGGAACAGAACCAAGGAGAGCAGGTGCAGAGGGAGCATTAAGAGTGCACAAACCCTAAGCAGTGATATATGGCGAGTAAGGATGCGTGAAACACAGGATGGATCCTTTTCCAGCCAATCGGCAGGCTCAGTCGGAACGCCTCTGGGTTAATGACTTTCATGATCCTAAAAGGACCATAGTACCGAGGTGAGAATTTGGAAACCATCAGACAGGTGGGGAAATATTTCGCAGACTACCACACACGATCATCGACTTTGCAGAGAGGAGCATTTCAATGCTTACGGTCAGCAAAACATTTGGCAGTTGCACAAGCATTATAGAGACTCTCCTCAGCCTTCTTATGTGTTCATTGTAACTGTTGTGTCATGTCTTCAAGACAGGGTATGTTAGTAGTGTGTTTGGTAGGTAGAGGCAACTATCGTGGGTGGATACCATATGTACAAACTCGGCTATGGCAAGCAGAGAGGCCCAGTTGTTAAATGTAGTGGAGGTAAAGCATCCAAGGTATTGCTCGATAGTTTGATTTGTTCTCTCTGTAAGACCATTTGTTTCTGGGTGATAGCCTGAAGACAAGGAACGCTTTATACCAAGGGCTTTACAGAAGACAGTCCAGAACTTAGGGGTGTATTAGAGGTGTATTGGGTGCCTCGGTCAGAGAAAATCTGCTGTGGGATTCCGTGAAGACAAAAGATGCTGGAAACAAAAACGGCACTTAGTTCAATTGCTTGAACGAAGAGAAATGTGCCAGTTTGGAAAAAACGTCCACGGTAACCATGATGACGGTGTAGCCATTTGAAGGTGGTAGATTTGCGATGAAATCCGTGGACACCATTTGCCACAGAATAGAAGGATGGCCAGGTTAAGTTAGTTTGCCAATCGATTTTCCGTGCTGGTATTTGGATTGAGCACAGACAGGGAAAGATGCTACGTATTGAGATACGTCTTTTCCCAATGATGGCCACCAGAAGTACCTTTTGACCAGATCTTTGGCAGCACGAATTCCTCAGTGCCCATCAATTTGAGAATTGTGGCAAACCCAAAGGCATTCTTGTTGGAGTTCCTTGGAAGGAAGGCAAATGGTGGAACCATGGAACAAAAGACCAGAGATTTTCCAGAGCCTGGTAGGAAGTATTCTAGTATGTTGGGTGGCTTGAACAACAGACTGCTTGATGCGGTCGAGGAAGGTGTCTATCATAGCGACAACGCATCAGGGTTGAACATCTTGGTGTTGTTGTTGTGGGGCCTATTTCTGGTCCCCATACTCTTAGACACATGTCACGATTCCTGCCACCAGCCCTCCGGCATATCGGGCTGGAGCCAGGCCACGATCACCTAGTTGGCCTCTAAGGGCCTCTCCATCTCCCCAGAGACCTACTTGGACTCAGACTTGGCGCCTTTGGCAATAATCTCACACATAGCCCTAAGATCCATTTAACATTGGATTTGAAATGTATTATGGGCCAATGGATGCCTCCATGTAATTCAGTTCCCTGAACTGAATGAGCAGTCTAGCCTTTTGGGTGTGGCTCAGCCCAGTGATACCTGGAATACCTACAGACTATTTAAACCACGCCCGGCACAAGAAACACGCTTTGCGTTTCTCTGCACCTGCAGCGTGACACTCACCGTGCTCGAATCTCTCTCAAAGAGGCCAACTTCTTTCTTTCACGCCGCCGCTCCTGCAAGAACAGCATTAACAATACTCACTTTGAAGAGCATCCAGCTTCTGCCCAGCTCTTTCTTAATCTTGCGGATTCCACCGGCGGTGTCATCTTCATCTTGGCACGCTGCGCCTATGAAAGGGGAGAAGAACAGAAAAAGAGCATTAGTAAGCATTCAGCAATACCTTTACCCTCCCGAAACTAAAAGGAGAGTTATTTCTTTACCTGAATTCCTGCAGATCGGACAACTTCTGTTCCGGAGCATTCTGCCGATCTGAAAAAGGCAAAAGACACATCAGGTTAGCGCAAAAGACATTTATGAGGCGCTGCACATCGCGCTTACTCACCGCAGCTCACCTCCTCAGCTCGCTTCCACGCTGGGTTACTGCGGCACCTAAAAGGACACAGAAAAAACAAACATTGGTTAGTGCGAAGGAAACCAACTAGCATCGCACTCCGCGCTCTTACTCACCTCAGCAGCGCCTCGCCATCCTCAAGACCTTCACCACCTAAGTAAGGAAGGAAAGACATAGTTTAAAGAGACTAGAACCATCAGACCTTTCGCAAGGCTCATTCCACTTACCGGTCGGGCTGAAGTCACAGCAAGCCCTGTACGCTGGGCCCGTGCCAGTGAAGCAACTAGGCACCATCCAACCTGCATCACCCAACGCACCCCTGCACCAAAGGCAGGACGGATAGCGCCCCACATCAGAAAACAAGGTGAGGAGAGAGCCCGGGGAAGGTTGGGACCCACGGAAGAAGGGGAGTTTAGACAAGCAAAACCAATAGGGAATTGACCTCTGGCAATCCTGTGTTTCAGACCCCGTGTTTGGTTGAACAGATTCCAAGGAAGGGTTCGAAGTGGTCGGATGTCCAGACAGGCTGAGTGGCGTCCCTGTGGATACCAGGTGAGCGTTACAGAACGCAAAGCCTCAAACCAAAATCCACCTGGGCGTCATAGAAACGTCAGAAACTGACCAGTTAGCCCAAATGTTGGGGCAGTTACGCTCCAAAGTGCACGCAGCCCGCCAGGAGACCAACTCCCTGAGGAGAGAGTTGATAGTTGCTAAAGAGCAAACTGATGACCTAAGTCGACAACTTCTCCAGTCGCAAGCGGGACATGCACCATTGCCGGGAAATGTGCCTACTACACCAGTACCATCAGCCAGTCCTGTTCAGATAACCCTTCCTGGGGCAGTTCCATTGGGCCTGCCAGAGCGATTCACCGGAGATCCCAAGAAGTATGCAACTTTTATGAACCAGTGCCGTCTGCACTTTCTTTGCAGGCCCGGGGCCTTCCCAAATGACCAGTCACGGGTCGCATTTGTGCTATCTTATTTGAGCGGAAGTGCCGCAGACTGGTCTATACCATTTGTGACTCAAGACGATCCTTTGTTCCACGTTTTCAGGGTATTTCAGCAGGAAATGGAAAAACTTTTTGCCCGTTGCACTCATGTACAGGCCCTAGAAAATGAAATTTTATCCCTTTGTCAAGGTAACCAAGACCTATTGACATACATCACCACGTTCAATAGACTTGTGGTTGAAGCTGAATGGCCGGCAGAGAAGAGAACCACGTTATTTCATAGGGGTCTGCGGGGAGAGCTAAAGGATGTTCTCGCACAAGTAGTGGACCCCCCTCAAGACTATGCAGATGTTATTAACCTAGTGGTTCAGCTAGATCAAAGATTGCAATATCGAAGAGCTGAATGAGCTAGACCAGACCCTCTTCCTATTTATGTGCGTTCGAAGGACAATGTTTCTCGATCAACAGAAGGCTCAGGGGAACCAGTGCAGATTGGAGGCGTCAGATTCCCCCTTGACTAAGGCGGAAAGAGATAAGAGGAGGCAGCAGCAGTTATTTTTGTACTGTGGAAAATCGGGTCACTTCCTTAAGGAGTGCCCAGTGAAGCCACCGAGAAGAACAGTAGGAGCTACGGACAAGGAAGACCCCACCAAGGAGTCAGAAAACTGCCCAGCCCGGCAAGTGTAGGGGTCCACTTGTCGAGCGAAGAAAGTGAACTACAGTCCCCCCCTTTTGCACTGTCGGTGATCCTGATCAATCACCAGCAACCATTGCGAATGCACGCAGCAAGAGCGTACATAGACAGTGGAGCTGTTGGGAATTACATAGACCAAGATCTCGCAGCAAAGATGGGACTTCCTTTATGTCCAAAGTTAACCACAGACACTGTAACCACTGTTGATGGCTTGGAAATAGCCTCTGGTCCAGAATCCCAATGCACTGCAACGTTGACCCTTCTGTGCCAGGATGGGCATCAAGAATCTATCGCTTTCTGCCTCATCAAGGCGTCTCAGTTCCGACTGATCTTAGGGATGCCATGGTTGGTAGCTCATAATCCTTGAATAGATTGGCGAACAAAGGAGATGACCTTCTCCGAGACCTGTGCTCAAACCTGTTATCATCAAGAGAAACAACCAATTGACGCCAGAACCTCTGCGCTTTGAACAGTGGCGGCCGGCACCCTACCAAGAGAGTACCAGGATTTTCAAGATGTATTTCAGAATGTATTTCAGATGTATTTCAGCTAATACCCTACCACCGCACAGACCATACGATTGCCAGATTGACCTGATACCCGGCGCACAGATCCCTTGTGGACGAATCTACGCACTCACAAAATGAGAAAATCAGCACCTGAAGTCCTATCTCGACCAATACCTGGAAAACGGGTTCATCCGTCCCTCGAAGTCCCCCGCAGCCAGTGCCCTTGTTGGGCAGAATCCTGTGCAGTGGCCTTAGAGACCACTACACACAATTAAGACTACAGGTGGCAATACATGTTTTAACTTTGGTACAAGCCTGTACTACTATGTCAGAGTGGTAGCAGTGGCGGAGCAGCCAGGCTTATCTCAAGAATATATGAGCAGTAGCAGAGATTACACAAAGGGACCACAATTACTGTGACACAAGCAAACACTGACTCCAGGTTTCAGGTAGAAAAATATAAGTACATTTATTTTTGAACGATTTGTTATGAACACAACACTTCTATTAAGCTCAAACACAAAGCACACGTAAAATATACTACAACTAACCAATTCACTTTGTACAGTAAATCTCAAGGTAAGTACCCTGTGTTTGAATGGACCGGTGAAACGAACAAAACACGTTACCGTGAATACGATTGCGATCACTTTTTGACAGTTCGGTCTACTAAATAAACGCGTATCCGTGACATGAGATGCTACCGGGGCAAAAACACACAGGCACCTGAGATACCCAGAGGGAGTTGGAGGCAAAAATCACAGGCAATATTTTGGTTAGGCAGACAGAATCGAGAAACACTCAGGCAGGAGTTCAACAGTCAAAGGGCCGGAGCCAGGGTTAAGTGACACCGGAGACCTGTTGCCAAAGATCACACAGTCAGACAGTTCATGATTCAACGTAGTACTTCGATATTGTCAATATTCGGAAGCAAAAGTTATAAGAAGGAGGGAAGACAAGGGCAATCCTTGAAGATGAAGAAAAAGGGTTCACCCAGTTTCCTCAAGCAGAAAACAGTACCCTATTCCAATGGTGCAGCTAGTGCCCTGGCAGATGTTCCTGTTGGTTTCTTGCAGACCCACGGTTCCTTGAGCTTTGTTGTGAAGGAGGACGTCTGAAGGGGGTCTGCACTACACAGGGATGAGGCCGGCAGAAGCGACAAGGAATAAAAGGTGCGCTCCTTTCAAACAGTAGAGGCTCTTCAGATGGCTATCCGGACCACTACAGCAGTGTGCAGCGATTTCGACCAAGGAAGAGGATCCTCTGACTGTAAAAGATGAGCTGGTTATCCCCACCAGGCTCAAGGGAAGAAGACACCGGGCTGGATCTTCTCGTAGTCATCGAAGGGTAGATAGCTCAGGACTGCAGCAGGGCTTCACCGGGACGGGATAGTTGCAGCAGTCGTCGTTCTCTCCGCTTCTCTTTGGTTCCTTGTAGTTCCAGTGGCGACTCCGACTTCTAGCCCAAGAGACCTGCCTTTTATGCGCAAAACCCCCATTTACACAGCCTGACTGTCAATCACCCAGCAGGGGGGTTGTCCAGCCTGGACAACCACCTCAGCCAATCATGGCAAAGTGCGACTTGGGTTTCCAAGGATACCCTGTGCAGGGGGTGACTACACCCCTCCCTCACATTCAGCCCACCTAGACACCCAGGGACCTGGTGGAGGGTTTATGTGCAGAAGCCCGCCAAAAGACGGTGAACAAAGAAGGCGAACCTAGTTTGCCGTGCAAAGTAAAACACAAGAAGGAATTTAACAAAAAGAAATGGCGAATAAACCCAACCGGAGCCAAGAGAAAGACAATTTGGTCAAGCGGGTTTATGTTCGAGGCTTTAATAGCCAAGAACAATACCACGTTTATCTAATATAATCGCGGTAGAAAAGTTAGGGTAGATACCACTGCCACCAGTCAAGTCTAAATGTTAAAAGAGTGAAACAATGCTCTAGGAGGTACAGATAAAAAGGGATACAAATTAACCCTTTCCAGTACTCCATGGAAGACGGGGTGCACTGGATCTGTGGTAGATTGACTAGGTAAAGTTAATGGTATCTTTACCCTTTTCTGGGGGACTGTAGTCATCCTCAGAAATGGAGTCGGGGGGAAGTCTTAAAGACAACCCTGTGTCACTGCGCTGAAGGTGCTGTGTGACACACAAAAGAATGGGACTACTGAAGTGGTGTACTCCAGAGTCCACAATCACAAAAACAGAGAAATATAATTGCCAAAACACAGGTAAGAGTGGGGGAAAAGCTCACACTCTTACCAAGTGGAAAAAAAAATAAACTCCAGAAGTCCAGCAAAGCTGCTGGGGGACTCACTAGGTGAGGGAAATTAGCCATAAATGAGAATTCTTCCTAACACTCGCCCCCCCCCCCCAGACTATGGGACAGGAGGATTTAATCCACTCCTGGATGGACCTCATACCTCTAGTCGGTTACAAACATCCTAGAGAGACCAATAGCATTTTGGTGGTGACTTCCTGCTCTGTGTTCAATGGAAAAATCAAATCCTTGCAGGCAGATTGACCATCTGAGTAACTTTGGGTTTTCCCCTTTCATTTACATCAGCCATCTCAAGGGTTGGTGGTCAGTCTGAATGGTGAAGCTAGATCCATACAAGTATGGTCTGCCCACACAATAGCAAAGCATTCTCTTTCTATTGTTGCCCACCTTGTCTCAAGATCCTTTAACTTCCTGCTGATGAAACAAATGGGGTGTTCCCTACCTTTGTCATCCAGTTGACTAAGGACTGCACCTATACCTACATTAGAAGCATCAGTCTGTACAATGAAGGGTTGGTGATAGTCAGGAGCTCTTATGACTGGAGCTTGGACAAAGGGCTTTCTTTAGACCTTCAAAGGCTTGATTGCACTCCTCATTCCACCTGACGTTTTTAGGAAATTTGGGAGAGGAGCTGACATTCAAGGGAGAAGCTATGGTCCCATAGTTCTCTATGAAGTTCCTATAATACCCAGGGAGACCTAGGAAAGCTCTCACTTGGGTTTGAGTAGTGGGGGTGGCCCAGTTTTGTACAGCCTGTACCTTGCTAGGCAATGGCCTTATTTCACCTCTTCCTACCTCATGCCCAAGGTAGACCACTGAACTCTGACCAATTTGACATTTGCTTGCCTTTATGGTCAGATGGGCCTGTTCAAGAGTCTTCAATACATATCCTAGGTGTTCAACATGTTCTTTCCATATAGGGCTGAACACTGCAATGTCATCCAAGTATGCCATGCAGAAGTCCTCCATCCCATTCAGAACTTGATTGACCATCCTCTGAAATGTAGCAGGTGCATTCTTTAATCCAAAAGGCATTACCTTGAATTTGTAGAGGCCAGCTGGGGTGGAGAATGCAGTTTTTTCCTTGGCATGGTCTGTCAGGGCTATTTGCCAATAGCCTGACGTTAGGTCAAATGTGCCAAGTTTGTCCACCAGCTCATCTGTCCTAGGCAAAGGATGGGCATCAGTCGTTGTGACTGCATTTAGAGCTCTATAGTCCACGCAGAATCTCAACTCTTTGGATCCTGCCTTTGGTACAAGCACAACTGGGCTAGACCATGGGCTAGTAGAGGGCTCTATAACCCAGAGATCAAGCATCTTGTTGACCTCACTCCTTATGTGGGATCTGACATTGGGCCTCATTACGACCCTGGCGCTAATGGGTTAATGGCGCCGTAAAAGGCTGCTGTGCCGTTAGCCCATTAGCGCCTTACTACGAGGTCCGTTTGCGGGGCCCGACCTTAACGGCTGGTCAACACCAGCCGCAAAGGGACCTTGGTGCTAAGTACGGTACAGCAATTTGTGGTACCGTACTTAGCGCCTTCCCCAGTCCCATTGAGCCCTTTGGGGCGAAAATGGGAATGGGGAAGGTCTATGGTTCAATGGGGAATTACCGCCCCGCCAACCTTGGATTGGGGTGGTAATTCCCCATTGAACCATGGCGGACCCGTTAAAACACCGGCACCAACCAAGGTGCTAATAGCGCTATGGTTTAGTGCTGGTGTTGTAATGAGGGCCATTGTCTGACATTCTGTACCCCCTGCTTTTGACAGGCAAACAGTCACCAGTGTGTATGTCATGCTGGCCCAAAGGGGGCAAGCCTGGTGACAGTAAGAACAGGGAGGCAAACTGATTCAACAGTAAGTTGCACTCATCCTCCTGGTCAGATGTGAGACTGGAAGAGAGATTGACTCCTTCCACTTGCTCATCTAAAGGTAAGCCTCTGAGGAGGTCAGGCAGAGGTTAACTCTCCTCTTCCTCCTGAGCTGAAGCTAGAAGCAGAGCTTCTATATCAGGTCTAGAAACATAAGCCTTTAAACGGTTGGTGTGAAAGACTCTGGGGGCCTCCTTAGGATTGCCTAAATCCACCAGATGGTTCACCTCTCCAAGTTTACCCACAACCTGGAAGGGTCCTATCCATTTGTCCTGCAGGGCCCTCTGCCTTGTTGGGACCATAACAAGAACAAGCTGGTCTTGAGTAAACTCAACCATGTTAGCCTTCTGGTCATGCCAATGTTTGACCAGAGCTTGACCAGCCCTCAAGTTATCATTTGCCTTTGCCATCATGTGTGACATTCTCCTCCGGAGACCTATCAGATAGTCAGTCACTCCGACTGGCTTGGGGGAGGGAGCACTCTCCAACCCCTCCTTAATCAGGCCCAATGGACCTCTGACTGGATGGCCATAGAGAAGTTTGAAGGGACTGAATCCTACTCCCTCCTGAGGGACTTCTCTATATGCAAAGAGAAGGCATGGCAGTAGAAGGTCCCACTTTCTTCTAAGGGGTTCTTCTAAAGCACCTATCATGCTCTTCATAGTTCTGTTAAACCTCTCTACCAACCCATTGGTTTGAGGGTGGTAGGCAGTTGAGAACTTGTTGGTGACTCCACAGGTTTTCCACATGGGTTGCATGTAGTGGGACATAAAATGTGATCCCCTGTCAGATATCACCTCCTTAGGAAAACCTACCCTGGTAAAAATACCAAGTAGGGCCTTAGCCACAGCAGGAGCCCTAACAGTCCTCATAGGTATGGCTTGAGGAAATCTAGTGGCATGGTCCACTACAACCAGGATGAACCTGTTGCCTGAAGATGTGGGAGGGTCAAGAGGACCAACAATGTCAATCCCCACCCTCTCAAAAGGAACTCCCACCACTGGGAAAGGCACTAAGGGTGCCACATTCTTGGATCCACTCTTGCCAGAGGTTTGGCAAGTGTGGCAGCTTCTGCAGAATTTGTCTACTTCTGTACCCATCTTAGGCCAGTAGAAGTGCAGAGATAGCCTTTCTTTGGTCTTCTTAAAACTTAAGTGACCAGCCAAAGGTACCTCATGGGCTAACTGCAGAAACTGGAGTCGGTTCACTAGAGGTACTACAAGGCTATTGCAATCTCCAGGGGTTGTCTCATTTGGTTCACTGTAGAAGAGGCCATCTTCCCAGTGCAACCTATACTTCCAAGGCTCAGTCCCATTGAGCTGAGAAGTGGCCTGTTGGCGAAGACCTTCCAAGGTAGGACACTCTCTTTGTCACTTACTGAAATCTTCCCTGTTGGGTCCACCTTCTGCCAGTAAAGACTGCAGCTCAGGATGGTCAACAGGGTCAAGATCTCCTACCAAGGTAAAATCCTCTTCTAGATCTGATTCCTCAGTCTCTAGTTTGACCATACAGGGTTGAACCTCACACAGCCTCAGTGTGGGAGTCACAGGTGTGACTTTGGACAGTCTCGGAGATGTCCTTCTGGGCACAGGAGTGCCTGCTGGCAGACTCAGGTTTCCCCTTTGTCTTTTCTTGTCCTGCAATGGCAGTAAGCAAGTCCTGTGGACTTGGGGTGATAGCTTCCTCTATCATGTCCCCAGGAGAGCACCTTAAGGTTCTCTCCCTTGCAGACCTTGTGAGCTCCTGCTTCCTTCTGCTGGGGGCCCTGGGGGTACTAGACACAACTACAAGAGTTTTAAGGTCATTACCCAGCAGGACCCTCCGAGGTACGTTAGTTTTCACACTTAAAGGTATCCTGACAGTCATGTCATTACACTGGATGAGAGCTGGTAACTGGTGAACCATTTGCACAGGGCCTCCAGATAACTTGGTTAGGTGTTTGGGTGCCTTAGCAACATCCTCCACCTTGAAAAAACATTCATCAACCACAGTTATGCTGGCTCCAGTATCTCTGATGGAAGGGGTTTCCTGACCATTCACAAGAAGAACAAGTTACTTCTTACCTGGTAACGTTCTTTCGATTGGATGTTCCTCCAACGTATTCCTCATCTTAGATGTATTCCATCCAGCTTTGCTGCTCTTCGGAACTTTTTTCGGCAGAGGGCGCCGTGCGTCGATGTCATCGAGTCGATAGTCCCTCGAGGGCCTCCGTCGAGGGTGACGTCATTGGGTGTATAAGTAGCATGCGCGGCGCCCGTTGGCCTCAGTTCTGTTTTTCCCCTCTTTTGTATCTGTGATCTTGTACTGTGTATATTGTGCCGGCAAACAGGTATCAGCCTTGCGAGATTTGAGATGGCAATAACCCGGAAAAAATCTACAGAGGGGTAGGTTGGGAGGGCGATGAGGAATACGTTGGAGGAACATCCAATCGAAAGAACGTTACCAGGTAAGAAGTAACTTGTTCTTCGAGTGGATTGTGTCCTCCAACTTATTCCTCATCTTAGATAGGCTCCCAAAGCAGTATTTTGCATAGTTCCTCTGGAGGAGGGGTCAGATTTTTTTTTTCAATGCCCTTAGATGGCAGAGTAAAGCACTGCATTTCCAAAAGTTAGCTCCCTAGACTAGGAAGCATCCAGGTTATAGAATTTTGAGAAGGTGTGAAGCGAAGACCAAGTTGCTGCTTCGCAAATGGACCTTATAGGGACACCTCTTTGGCTGTGGAAGAGGCGATGCCTCTGGTGGAATGAGCTCTTAACCCTTCAGGTGGGTCTTTTTGTGCTAGTCTGTAGCATTCTGAAATGCAAAGCACGATCCAGCGCGAAATTGTTTGTTTTGTTACTGATTGACCCAGCTTTCTTCCCGTGTAGCCTATAAAGAACTGGTTGTCCACTCTAAGTCTAGAAAGCCTAGAGATGTAAAAGCTTAAAGCTCTTTTTGGGTCCAGTCTGTGTAGTCTTTCTTCCTCCTTAGAAGGATGAGGTGGAGGATAGAATGAGGGTAAAACAATTTTCTGATTTAAATGAAAATCAGATATTACCTTCTGTAAAAGTGATGGTTTAACCGTCAACGCAACTCTGTCCTTATGGAACACAGTATAGGGTGGCCCAGAAGATAGTGCCTGCAATTCGCTCACTCTTCTTGCTGATGTTAGAGCAAATAAAAATGCTGTTTTCCATGTTAATAATCTTAATGGACACGTGTGCATAGGCTCAAAAGGGGCACACATTAAGAATTTTAATACCAAATTTAGATCCCAAATCGGTACTTGAAATGGGTGAGGAGGAAACACATTAGTGAGACCTTTTATGAATTATGTTATCAAAGGAATTTTGAAGTAGGAGCATTCTTCCGATGAGCGCTTGAAGATGGAAAGTGCCGCAAGGTAACCTTTTATTGTTCCGATATTCAGACCTCTATGTGCTAGGGTCAGAAGGAAAGATAGTACTTCCAGAATAGAACATAGAAAAGGATCGACATTATTTTCCCTGCACCAGTTGCAAAACTTTCTCCAACGGCAACGGTACAGAGATTTTGTTGCTGGCCTTCTTGCCGAAAGCAACACCTCCATAACATCATCTGGAAGGTTCCAATCCCTGTATCTCAGCCTTTCAGATACCAAGCATGAAGGTTGAGTGTTCTGACCTCTGGGTGGAGAACCTGACCTTCCATTTGAGAGAGAAGGTTCTCTCTCTGAGGAAGACGTACTGGAGGACAGATGGACATATCTAGGAGGTCCGGATACCACGTTCCCCTGGCCCAATCCGGAGCAATTAGGATCATGCGGTTCCCGAAGCGTCTCAGCCTCCTGATGACATGAGGAATTACGGGAATCGGAGGGAACGTGTACAATAGTGGGAAATTCCAATCCACCATGAACGCGTCCCCCAGGGCTCCTCTCGGGGGAAATTCCCTTGAGCAATACCTTTCGCGTTTTCGGTTGGTACTGGTTGCGAATAGGTCTATCTGAGGGGTTCCCCAAAGGGCGAAGATCTCTTGAATGACTTCCTGAGCCAATTCCCATTCGTGGGACACCGTCCTCTGCCTGCTCAGAGCATCTGCCATCATATTCTCTTCCCCGGCTAGATGAATTGCCGTTAAAGAGATTCCCTCTTGAATTGCCCAATACCAGAGCTGCATTGCCTCTCTGCACAGGGGTAGTGATCCCACACCTCCTCTTTTGTTTAGGTAGTGCATGGCCACTGTGTTGTCCGTCATTATCAGGACATTCTTTCCCCTGACAGATGGCAGGAAGGCCTTCAGCGCCAGTCTGATTGCCCTCTGCTCCAAAAGGTTGATATGCAGTTTGGACTCCGATGGAGACCAGCGACCGTTTATTGTCATATCGTTGGCATGTGCTCCCCACCCCCGGAGTGAGGCGTCCATCACTATTGTGATCTCCGGCCATGGTTGCCAAAAGGGTTCTCCCTTTAAGATGTTCTCTGCACAGATCCACCATAGAAGGTCTTGTCTGTCCTTGTTCGGAATCTGAAGAAGATCCATCATTTGACCCGACAACTGGGACCACTGAGTCTTTAGGGCCCATTGAAGGGATCTCATCGTAAGCGTACCTCTGGCACCAGAAAAATGCAGGATGCCATGAGGCCGAGCAACCGTAGAAAGTCGTAAGCCTGGAGATTTTGGGCATTTTGGAATTTTGAAACTTTCTGAAGAATGTCTTGAGCCCTCGTCTTGGGAGGCGAGCTCTTTCCCAAGGATGTGTCTAATACAGCTCCTATGTATTGATGCTGTTGGGAAGGTGTCATTTGAGACTTCTTTAAATTGAGGGAGAAGCCCACTTTGTGGAGGAAGTGGCAGGTGACTTTCAGATGATCCAAAGCTTGCTCGGCAGAGCGCGCTCTGATCAGCCAGTCGTCCAGGTAGGGGTAGACATGAATCCCTCCTCTCCTGAGGTGCGCTGCCACCACTACCATTAACTTGGTGAAGACCCTCGGGCGGAGGTCAACCTGAATGGCAGGACTCGAAACTGATAGTGTGAGTCGCCAACAACGAACCTCAGGTATTTTCTGTGCTTGAGATGAATCGGCACATGAAAATAAGCATCCTGGTAGTCCAATGACACCAACCAGTCCTGGAGTTGAAGGGCCTGAAGGATCTGAGAAAGAGTAACCATCTTGAATTTGTCCTTCCTGAGGAACTTGTTGAAGCTTCTTAAGTCCAAGATGGGTCTCAGTCCTCCGTCCTTTTTGGGGATCAAAAAATACGTACCAACCCTTGTTCCTCTCCGCTGCGGGTACTGGTTCTATGGCACCTTTCTCCAGCAGGGTTAGAACTTCCTGCTGTAGGAGCGGATTTGAAAGCTTCAATGGGTGTCTCCCTGGTGGATTGCTTTGAGGTTGCTTTAGAAAAGGAAGGCAATAGCCTTGGGCTATTATTTCTAGAGCCCAAACATCTGAAGTAATGGTTCGCCATTCTTGCAGATGCTGCGACAGCCTGCCTCCTACAGGTGTTTTGTGGTGCAAGTCCTCAAAGTGGTTTTGTGGCGGATGTTGCAGCAGCTGATGGCAAAAAGGCTGCAGCTGGAGCTGGCTTAGCACGTTTTCCTCGTCCACCACGAGTGGCTTTTCTTTGTCCCCTTTGACTGGCCATTCCTCTCGTTTTCCCATATGAGGTATAATAACGATAGGATCGTCCCCTCCATGATTGTCCTTGCACACGAAAAGGCTGAGGTTGCCTAATAGCAGCACCTAAAGATTTGGCCGCTGCTTTTGAGGTCTGCAACCTCTCAAGGCTCTCGTCAGCCTTGTTGCCAAAAAGGTGAGACCCATCAAAAGGCATGTTCAGGAGGCAGTTCTGTACGTCTGGTGCAAAACCCGACTTCCGTAACCACGCAAACCTGCGCATTACCGTGCTAGGGCCCATGGACCTGCTTACACTATCCGCGGTGTCCAATCCAGATTGAAGGGATTCCTGCATGGCCTCCTTTCCATCTCTAACGATGGCTAGGAAACCTTCCCTTTCTTCCCCTTCTGGTATGTGCTCCGCCGCCATTGCGATGCACTCCCACAGAGTGTACGAAAATTTTGCCAAGGAACATGTGGAGTTGGCAGATTTTAATGCCATGCTCCCGGCTGAAAATACCTTCCGTGCCCAACCATCCACACGCTTATCGTCCCTGTCTGGAGGGATAGACGGGTACGCAAGTTTGTTGGAAGCTGTGGCTACCTAAATGACCAAACCCTCGGGGGTTGGATGTTTTGACAGATAGCCGGGGTCGCTACTGGCTGGGCGGTATTTTGATGCTAGGGATTTATTCACCGGAGGAATAGAATCCAGAGTTTCCCAATTCTTGGCCACCCTGTTTTGTAAGGCTACATGAAAAGGTAAAACTGGGTCTTCAGTGGGACCATGGTCCAATATGTCTGTCAAATCGTCCTGGATGAATTGGGCTGTTGGTTTAGCTCATCCCAAGTAGTCTACCACCTTTGTCATTAATTGACGATAAGATGGACTGGCATGCTCTCCTGGATCTGGTCTACCAAAATCATTCTCAGGAGAGGTGTCAATGCCACTTGCATTATGTAAGGACTCCACCAAATCCTTCATCCTGCTTTCTTCCGAAATTAAGCATTCTGGGACTTTTTGGGTGCCATATTCCAACCCAAAAGGTACATCTTCCTCTTCAGATCTCTCCTGATCCTCAAAAATGGAGGTCAAGGATTTGAAAAAATCCTTCCTAGGGAGAGGCTTGACTTTGCAACCAGTTCAGATTTTTTCCTTTACCAGAGAGATTCTTATCCCTACGCATGGTTCTCAGAACCTCAGCAGTATAGAGTAAAAGACTCTCTTCAGTTCAGCTTTCCATATTTGACATGATCTCTTAGTTAAATAGAATTGGTGGTGTTAGCCTTGTGGTTAGTTGAACCTAAGCAATAGCAGCACTCTAAGTGTAATCACTCTACTTCCAAATCCTCACCGCTGTACACCAGTGTTAGGCAGAATCCTGTGCAGTACCCTTAGGGACCACTACACACAATTAAGACTACAGGTGGCAATACAAGTGTTACCTTTGGTACAAGCCTGTACTACTATGTCAGAGTGGTAGCAGTGGCGGAGCAGCCAGGCTTATCTCAAGAGTATATGAGCAGTAGCAGAGATTGCACAAAGGGACCGCAATTACTGTGACTCAAGCAAACACTGACTCAAGGTTTCAGGTAGAAAAATATAAGTACATTTATTTTTAAAGCGTTTGTTACAAACACAACACTTCTATTAAACTCAAACACAAACCACAAGTAAAATATACTACAATTAACCAATTCACTTTGTACAGTAAATCTCAAGGTAAGTACCCTGTGTTTGCATGGACCAGTGTTAAGAACAAAACACGTTACCGCGAATATGAGTGCGATCACTTTTTGACAGTTCAGTCTACTAAATAAACGCGTATCCGTGACATGAGATGCTACCGGGACAAAAACACACTTAGCACCTGAGATACCCAGAGGGAGTTGGAGGCAAAAATCACAGGTGATATTTTGGTTAGGCAGACAGAATCGAGAAACACTCAGAGACAGGAGCAAAAGTTATAAGAAGGAGGGAAGACAAGGGCAAGCCTTGAAGGTGAATAAAAAGGGTTCACCCAGTTTCCTCAAGTAGAACACAGTACCTTATTCCAATGGTGCAGCTAATGCCCTGCCAGTAGATCCTGTTGGTTTCCCGCAGACCCACGGTTCCTGGAGCTTCGTTGTGAAGGAGGACGTCTGAAGGGGGTCTGCACCACACAGGATGAGGCCGGCAGCAGCGACAAGGAATAAAAGGTGCGCTCCTTAAAAACAGGAGAGGCTCTTCAGATGGCTATCCGGACCACTACAGCAGTGTGCAGCGATTTCGACCAAGGAAGAGGATCCTCTGACTGTAGAAGATGAGCTGGTTATCCCCACCAGTCTCAAAGGAAGAAGACTCTGGGCTTCTCTTAGTCATCGAAGGGAAGATAGCTCAGGACTGCAGCAGGGCTTCACCGGGACGGGATAGTTGCAGTAGTCTGTTAGGCAGAATCCTGTGCAGTTCCCTTGGGGAACACTGCAAAACGATTAAGACTACAGGAGCAAGCAGTAAACCCAATTGGTAGCAGTCTGCACCACCCAGATTTACCTAGTAGCTGTGGCTGAGCAGTCAGACCTCTCTCAAGAAGAGTAGGGCAGCATATAGAGTATACACAATAGGGCTAAAAACACAATAGAGCAAACAAACACTGACCAGAGCCTTGTATCAAAAGTATATAATTATTTATTTAAAACACACTTTAGGAAATACACTAGCACTCTAAATAAAAGGCAAGTTAAAACAGTCAGGTAAAGTATAGACACCTCCCTTGATAACTATTAGACAAGTCAGAGTTAAAACACCACTATTTGTTAAAACAGATGTGAGCGCGTAACCTAAATGGCACTCCAGTTAAGTTAAAGGGAGAGAAAAAGGCAGGGCATGAAAATAAAACAATTCCCAACCCTTTTAGAAGTTCAGAGCAAGGGAGTAAAGGCAGTATACACTGTAGAGCCAAAGTTCATAGGCCAGGCCCACTTTAAATGGAGCAAAGCGAAATGTGCCCAAGATCACACAGTTTAAAATGCACTAAAAGTCTTTGCAGAATGTTCAAACGAGGTTGGGGTGATTCAAGAAGTAACGTTAGACGGTCTGGGGCCAACCCAGTTGGAAAGCCAAGGATTTAAGAGTCACCTTTAGCAATCTGTGGAAAGGGAGGCCAGGCAGAACACAGTACCTTAAAGAGAGAGGAAGTTCTGGCGGCGGCAGTTGTTCCTGGCAGTGGTTGCAGTTCGTTGTTTCGACCAGGGGAAGAGCGGATCTCGTCGAGTAGGAAACTTGGAGTCGAGGCGCCGCACAGGGATGAAACCAGCCGCGGTGTTTGTCGGTTAAAAGGTGCGTTCCTTTTATTCGCAGTCAAAGTAGTGAAGCTTGGCTATCCGGTCACCGGGGTGCTTGGCACGGGCGATTCGACCAAGAGATGTCTTTGGAAGGCGAAAGGGGCAAACTGGTTGATCCCACCAGCTCAAAGGAAAAAGACTCGTCCAGCAGAAAATCTTCTCTTGTCGTTGGGAAAGTGGTGAGTTTGTTGCAGCAGGGCTCCACCGGTGGTGTCTTCGTTGCAGATGGCTCAACTTCTTCCCTCTTCGGATTCTTAGGCCCTGTGGCGACTTCTGAAGTTCCTGTCCCAAAAGCCCTGCTTTTATGCAGAAAAAACCTAGCTGTCACTGAAACATGCTAAGTGAAAAAACCTAAGCTGTCACTGTCACTGAAACATGCTAAGTGGTGAGCCGGGTGGCTCACCACTGGCCCAATCAGAACAGAGTGCGACTTGAGTTGCTAAGGCAACGCAGTCCAAGGTGCCAATTCCCCCACCCACACATCCTGTGGAACCCAGACACAGTGGCACCAGTTGGAGGGCTTCTGTGGAGAAGCCCGCCAAAAAGTGGAACAAAGGACTCGACCTTGGTTAGAGTTACAGAGACAGACACAAACGCGCTTTTAGAAAAGAGTTCTGGCAAAATGACCCAACCGTTGATTTAATATTAAATAAATAAACCGGCGGTATCTTTAACATTGCACCAAAAAGTGGTGCGTTTAAAATCAATGGAAAAATCCCATAGGAAATATTCCAGTGGAATATTTTGCGTGGTAACCACTGCCACCAGCCAGAAACTTGACAAGGGGGGACTGGACAGTGCCCCCTTGAAAACAGACCCAGGGGCAATCAAATTAACCCCTTCCAGTACTTCCACAATAGGATGGTTTGTACTGGTTCTGTTTATAGGGGATCTGGTTGCCCAGTCCCTCAGAAGTTGGTACAACTTCTGAACTTGTGTTAGGCTTTTTCAAGGGGTCCTTATAAGGGATTCCCTTAGATCTAGAGGGGCCTCCAAGGTTCCTCACCACCTCTCTGTTGGGAGCAGGTTGGATCTCAGGCCTCTTGGTTGGAGGGGTTGGGGTTAGGCAATGTACCTGCTTCCCATTCCTCTTAGATCTTACCTCACCTACTTTAGGAGTTTCACTCCCAATACTAGGATTTGAGTTGGAGTCTTCAGTAGAAGGTCCAACAGTCTGAAGGTTTTTGGCTTTAGACTTTTCTTTTCTGGTTTTCCACCAGCACTGAGAATTACCAGTTCTCTTAGGCCTAGAGAGGGGTCCAGTTGGTCTATCCACCTCTTCCTCAGAAGCAAGGGGTGTCACAGACTCTAAAACTGGGGGAACAATGATGGCGCTTGGTTCGGGCTCCCATTTCCCTAACATACTAGCCTGAAATATGCCTGGGTCAGATGTCAACTCACTAACACCAGGGCTTGTAGTGGGGTTCTCAGCAGAGGTTCCCACAGGCTTAGATTGGCCCCTTAAGGTGGCCTCTCTAGCCAATTTGGCTAGGTTCTGCTGTTCCATACTGGGAGGCCTGGGGGTACTGGACACAACTCCTAAAGTTCTTAGGTCATTCCCCAACAGGACTCTCCCAGGCACCTCAGTCTTAACACTGACAGGAATCCTAACTGTCATGTTATTACACTGAATGATGGCTGGTAGAATAGGAGGAACCAACTGGGCAGGGCCTCCAGAATTTCTAGTGGGACCTTTGGGTGCCTTAGCCACATCCTCAGGTTTGAAAAAGCTTTCATCCATTACTGTTCTGCTGGCCCCAGTGTCTCTCCTGGCAGGAGTATCCTGGCCATTGACAAGAACACTGTCCATATAATATATTTTAGAGTTTGCTGGTAGGGAGTCATAGATTTCCCTAATCTGGCTGCTAACCAGACACATAGGCTCTAATGATACACTTGCTTGAAGCCTCAAAGGGTCTTCAGCAAAGACTTCAAAGTGAACACTAGCCACTTGTACTTCACTTGTGCCACTTGTACTTCCTGCTCAGGAGTGAAGGCTAAGGAGACTGTGCTGATCCCTGCAGGTTTACCCTTACATCTGGAATCTCCTTTGATGTGGTCAGTTGCCCCACAGAGATAGCATGTTCCAAATGCTCTCTGGAATGGTGGCTTGTTCTGACCTCCTTCTGGTTTGTGACCAGAAGGTACACTAGCCTGATGGGGTTTCCCTGGTGGCTTACCCTGGTTATTTTGTGGTTTGTGGTACTCTTTGGGTTGGGAGGTATTAGAAATCTCTTGGTTCCCTTTTGGTGGCTGCTTTCCCTCATCCTTTTTCTGAGTGACCCCTGAATCCTTGTGAGTAGGCCTGTTGGCCACCCACAAGTCAGCAGCCTTAGCTAGCTTTCTAGGGTCTATTTCCTTTGAAACAGCTAAGTGCTGTCTGAGCTCAGGAGAGCAGGCATCATAAATTGACTCCAACATAACAAGATTTCTCATTCCCTCATAAGTGTTCACTCTGTAACCCTTAATCCCTCCCTCTAAGTTCTTCAAACTTTCATTCACCCATGTAGCCCAAGGGGTACCATCATTCTTTTTGAGGGTCCTAAACCTCTTAAGGTACTGGAAAGGGGTCTTCCCAAATCTAGCTATTAAAGCTAGCTTCACACATTCATAGTCCATCCTATCCACCTCCCCCAACTCCATTACCACATCAGATGCAACGGGGGGGGGCTAGAGAACAACCAAGGAAGCAACTGATTCCCTGTGATGTCCTGGAGCCCATGATTATACTCAAACATAGCCAACCAATCTAACACATCCAACTTAGGTTCATACATACCCACAATCTCTTTAGGCATTCAGGGTTTTTTGGGACTGGAACTCCTAGAAAATCCGGGGAGAGAAGTATTTTCCACAGACAATTTCTTCATCTCTAGCTCATGTTTGAGCTCCATTTCTCTGAGCCTTAGTTCTTGGTGCTTTTGTCAGATTGGGCAATAATTCTTTGGAACTCTAATTCAAGCCTCATTTATTCTAGTTCAATGAATGCAGGACTTAATTTGGGACCTGACAAAGGTCCAGTAGACATAGCTTGAGGTGCTAGAGAAGCCAGAGGCCCAGTAGGAGCAGTTACATTGACCTCACTGTCCTCATCTGACTCTACAACAATATTATCAACACTTTGATCCATATTAACTTCATCACTGTTGTCTACATTTGCTGGGGAGGTAGGTTCCTCTGAACCACTACCCAGACTTTGGTTTTCTAACATTTTTTCAATAAGTTCCATTTTCTTGCCTTTTACAGGGAGATCCTTATGTCTACAAAGAACTCTTAAACAATCAGCAGTTTTTGCAGAAAGGGACTCCTCTCTTCGGTTCCTTGTAGTTCCAGTGGCGACTCCGACTTCTAGCCCAAGAGACCTGCCTTTTATGCGCAAAACCCCCATTCACACAGCCTGGCTGTCAATCACCCAGCAGGGGGTTGTCCAGCCTGGGCAACCACCTCAGCCAATCATGGCAAAGTGCGACTTGGGTTTCCAAGGATACCCTGTGCAGGGGGTGACTACAGCCCTCCCTCACATTCAGCCCACCTAGACACCCAGCCGCCTGGTGGAGGGCTTCTGTGCAGAAGCCCGCCAAAAGACGGTAAACAAAGAAGGCGGACCTAGTTTGCTGTGCAAACTAAAACACAAAAAGGACTTTAACAAAAAGAAATGGTGAACAAACCCAACCGGAGCCCAGAGAAAGACAATTTGGTCAAGCGGGTTTATGTTCGAGGCTAATATAATAGCCAAGAACAATACCACGTTTATCTAATATAATCGCAGTAGAAAAGTTAGGGTAGGTACCACTGCCACCAGCCAAGTCTAAATGTTAAAAGAGCAAAATAATGCTCTAGGAGGTACAGATAAAAAGGGATACAAATTAACTCTTTCCAGTACTCCATGGAAGATGGGGTGTACTGGATCTGTGCTAGATTGATTAGGTAAAGTTAATGGTAACTTTACCCTTTTCTGCAGGACTGTAGTCAGCCTCAAAATGGAGTCAGGGGGAAGTCTTAAAGACAACCCTGTGTCACTGCACTGAAGGTGCTGTGTCACACACAAAAGAAGGGGGCTACTGAAGTGGTGTACTCCAGAGTCCACAATCACAAAAACAGAGAAATATACTTGCCAAAACACAGGTAAGAGTGGGGGAAAAGCTCACACTCTTACCAAGTGGAAAAAAAATAATCTCCAGAAGTCCAGCAAAGCTGCTGGGCAACTCACTAGGTGAGGGAAATTAGCCATAAATGAGAATTCTCCCTAACACCCCTATTCTTCGTACCGAAGAAGGAAGGGGACTTAAGAACGTGTATCGACTATCGCGCACTGAATCAGATTATCATCAAAAATCGCTATCCTTTGCCGTTAATCCCCGAACTGCTTGATCAAGTCAAGGACGCCCAAATCTACACAAAACTAGACCTAAGAGGAGCATATCACCTTGTTCGAGTTAAAAAGGGTGAAGAATGGAAAACTGCCTTTCGTACCAAGTATGGCCTGTACGAATATCAAGTAATGCCCTTTGGCTTTTGCAACGCTCCTACTGCAATTCAATATTTCATGAATGATGTTTTAAGGGAATTAAATGATGTCTGTGCTTTGGTATATATTGACGATATCCTAGTGTACTCCGCATCAAAGCAGGACCACGTCAAACACGTTCGATCCGTACTGGCAAAACTCTGTCAGCACCAGCTCTATGCCAAACTTGAAAAGTATTTGTTCCATGTTTCTGAGGTGGAGTACCTTGGTTTCATTCTCAGTCCGAATGGTATCCGTATGGATGTACACAAGGTCGATGCAATCCTAAACTGGCCATCACCAAACTCGTTCAAGGGAGTTCAAAGCATGTTGGGTTTCGCAAACTTCTATCGTCGGTTCATCCCGGGGTTTTCACAAATTGTGCATCCCGTCACTTTGTCACTAAAAAAAGAGCAATAAAAATGTCAATCGACAGAGGAAGCAGAAAGGGCTTTCCAGGAACTTAAGGCTCGATTCACTTCGGCCCCAATTCTACGTCCTCCTCGCCTAGACCTCCCATACGTGGTGGAGACGGACGCATCAAGTATGGCCATGGGAGCTGTCCTCTCGCAAAAGGACCCTGAAACGGGTCAATTACACCCAGTTGCCTTCTGGTCACGTAAATTTACACCTCCCGAGCTCAATTACGCCACCACAGATAAAGAGCTCCTAGCCATCAAGTCAGCCTTTAAGGCCTGGCGCCATTATTTTCTGGGTGCAAGACACACCATCACTGTCATAACCAATTACCAAAATCTCCGGTACCTAAAAACAGCTAAGGCGCAGTCTTCACGACAGCTACATTGGGCCCTGTTCTTCGCCGAATATGACTTTGTGATCACGTTTCGACCTGGAGTCAAAAACGGGAAGGCCGATGCCCTTTCCCATTTGGGCATTGAAGAACAGGGGTACAAACCACCAGACCCAATAGATATTATTCCATGTGACAAACTCCTAGGAATCACTGCAACCATAACTCAGAAGGAACTGCACGAACAAATCCAAAATTTGATGAGTCCTCAGCAATCGCAAGAGTGGTGCACACAAGGGGAACATTACACGATAAAGGACCAGTTGCCCTATTTCAGGAACTGCTTATTCTTGCCAAATCGGGAACTACGAGAACAAGTCATGTCCAGCTATCATGATTCCTTAATCGAAGGCCATCCGGGAATCGCAAATACTTTGGCCAAGGTGAAACAAAATTATTGGTGGCCCACATGGCGTAAAAACATTGTTCAATTTATCCTGTCTTGTGGAGTATGTGCTCAAAACAAATCATCCAAACAGAAACCGGCTGGATTCTTGCAACCGTTGGATATTCCACCAGCACCCTCGACTTTATTACTGACTTACCACCCAGTCAAGGGTTTAACACCATTCTAGTAGTTGTGGACCTTGCCCAAAAGTCTCGCAATAAGTTCAGAAAGAGTTGGACCAAACAGAAAGGGACCAGTTAGATGGTCAAGGCGGCCAGCCCAGTCCAGAAGGTTAAGGGATTATTGTTACCTTGTAGAAATCTTTAGAAAGGGAGGCCTGGCGCACACAGTACCTTAAAATGGTGAGACCGCTCCAGCGGGGGCAGTTGTTCCTGGCAGCGGGTGCAAGTCGGTGCTTCATCTGGAGGAAGAGAGGATCTTGTCGGGGAGGAAAGCAGGAGTCCGCTGCACTGCCAGGGAAGAAACCAGCCGCAGAGTTCTCAATTAAAAGGAGCAGTCCTTTTATTCGCGGTCCAGTGGTAAGTGGCTATCCGGTTGCCGGGGTGCTTGGCACGGGCAATTCGAGCACGAGACGTCCTGGGATGCGAGAAAAGAAGGTAAACTGGTTGTGCCCACCAGTCAGGGGAAGAAGACTCTCCAGCAGGGAGATCTCCTCTGTCGTTGGGAAGTGGTGAGTCGGTTTAGCAGGGCTCCACCGGTGGTGTCGTCGTAGCAGGCCGGCTCAGCTTCTCCCTCGTCGGATTTTCAGGTCCTGTGGCGACTTCTGAAGTTCCAGTCCCAAAAGCCCTGCTTTTATGCAGCACACCCCCATTCACTCAGCCTAGCTGTCAATCAAACATGCAAAGTGGTGAGCCGGCCGACTCACCACTTGGGCCAATCACACAAGGGTGCGACTTGAGTTACCAAGGTAACTCAGTCCAGGGTGCCTACACCCCCTCCCACACCCTCTGTGGTACCCAGACAGAGTGGCACCACTTTTGGAGGCTTCTGTGGAGAAGCCCGCCAAAAAGTGGAACAAAGGGCTCGACCTTTGGTTTGGAGTTACAGAGACGAACACAAACGCCATTTTAAAACCGAGTTCTGGCAGAAAATACCAACCGGTGAATTAATATTAAATAAATAAACCGGCGGTATGTTAGAGGCTATGTTAAAAAAAGTATTAACCTCGAACAATGGGAAAATCCCATAGAGATATATTCGCGGTTGAATATAAAAAGTAGTATCCACTGCCACCAGCCAAAACTCGATGAGGGGGGACGGGAAAGTACCCCCTCGAACAACAGACCCAGGGGCAATCGAATTGCCCCTACCAGTACGTCCACAATATGATGGTTTGTACTGGTTCTGTTAGTAATTTGGGACTAGTAAAGCCAATGGTGACTTTACATGCCCTGGGAGACAATAGTCAGTCCCAGGGTATGGAGTCTATGGTGGGGGGTCACTATGACACCCCGGTGTTACGGCACGGAGGGTGCTGTGTAACACACATAGGAAAACATACGAAACCCTATGGAGTAAAAGACCCCATAGCCCATGAAACACATTAACATTCAAAGGAACACCACACATCATGTCCAAGAGTGGAGGAAAAAGAGTCTCACTCTTGGCAGGAGAAAAAAACAAACTCCAGAAATCCAGCAAAGCTGCGGGGGGACTCACTAGGTTAGGAAATTCAGCCTAAACAGAGAATTCTCCCTAACAGTACAATCCTCAGGTCTCTGAGGAGTCAGTGCTTTGATCCTGTCACTGCTCGATATTTGTGGTATTCAATGGGTACCAGACAATGTACTGAAGAAGGTGAGGTACTGGCCTTGGAAGGAATAGAATACTGTACCGTAGACATATTTGCAGCAAGACAGGTGGAGACACAGTACTAGGAACCCAGAAAGAGACAATGTGCCTTCCAATTTATGTAAGGATTATGTTCCTCTAGACAAGGCATACCCAGAATGATCAAATGACTGGGTCTCATGATGGTGATGATCCTCAAGGAGGGTCTGGTGTTAGCCACAATAGGGCCGCCTTCCAGTGGACGACTGTCAACTCCAAAACTGGTTAAGCTATTTCCTTCCTTCCTTTGAGCGGGGATCTTCTTTTTATTGGTCCAAGAGATGTACATGAACACCCCTGCTGCCCCAGAATCAACCAGGGCAGTGGTCTCCAGATCACGGATCTCAGAGCAGGAAAGTACAATCTGGATAACAAGCAACATGGGTCCAGTTCTGGAAGTATGTACCGTGGTATATATGGGATATCTCGCCTTTTGTTGAACCAGCATCCCTTCTAAGGATGGGAGGTGGCATTTCCCGAACGCGTAGGCGGGGCGATTGGACAGGCACGAAGCCGATGTGTAGATGGTCCACAGTACATGAAAAGTCCTTTTGTTCTAGGTCGGGTTCTGTCTTCATCTGACAATGGACCCTTTGCAGATCCTATTTACATAGGCTCTGTGGTGTCATTTTCTTTCAGGACTGGAGGAGGAAAGGCACGAGGCATACTTCGACCTTGCTTCTTCTCTGACTTCCTCTCCTGAATACGAAAGTAAATCTGAAGGGTTTACTTAATCAAAACCTCAAAAGTACGGGGCGAGGTATGCGAGCCAGTTCATCCATCAAGACGTCATTCAATCCTCTACAATAAATGGTAATGCAAGCTTCTTCGGGCTAGCCGGTGGCTTGGGGAAGCTTTCTGAACTTTGTTGTATATGTCCAGGTGACTAAGGAACTTTGCACAAAATCCAGCAGAGGGTCCTGGCTGGTGTAGGTTAGTTCAGGTCGATCGAACATGGCTTTGAAGGCAGCGATAAAGGCTGCATAGCTTTCTTTTTTGACACAAAGAAAAGGGAAGCTCCGGCCGATGACTTGGACTCCGTAATGAGTTGTTAGCCAGGTTATCCTGCAAATATTCCCTTAAGTCTTCTTTTTCCTTGGGTGAGAGAATGAACATACTGTTAACGGGGACCCCCATATTCGGTAGCAGCTGTATGGTACAATCCTCAGGTCTCTGAGGAGTTAGTGCTTTGATCCTGTCACTGAAACTGTAGGATCAGCAGCTACCACCAACGTTGTGACCCAAGCTAAAGCTCTTGCTGAAAGGTGGTTTATTAGGAAGCCTACTTAAGCACGGTCATTGGGAAAGAAAAAATGACTAAAGACTAATTTAACTTGACAGGCGACTAGGAATTCCTTTAGCTTTTTAGGGTCTCTGTGGAATTTCTCAATAGTTGAGGAGGTAGGCAAGGGAGACCCCGGGGCTGGATCATGATTGAGCAGGGCCTTGGGCACATGCGTTTCCACTTTCACCTGCTGCATCTCAGTCGTCAATCCCTGAACGGTATTGACCAGTTCCTGGAATTGATCCGTAGTGTCTGTCATGGGCACTAGCTTAGCTAGCACTACCAAGTTACCTTCGTATTCAATTCATGATGGTGTTAGGCAGAAACCTGTGCAGTTCCCTTAGGGAACACTGCAAAAGATTTAAGACTACAGGTATAGCAGTAAACCCACTTGGTAGCAGTCTGTACCACCCAGATTTACCTGGTAGCTGTGGCTGAGCAGTCAGACTTCCCTCAAGAAGAGTTAGGCAGTATGCGAAGTATACACAATAGGTACCTAAATACAATAGTACAAGCAAACACTGACCAGAGCTTGGTTTCAAAAGTATATAGTTATTTATTTTAAGAACACATAAGTTGAAAACACTCTAGCAATATATAGTAAAACACTTCAAACACAGTTATATGGAAAGCAGTCCCAACCCTTATTCCTATCTAGACAACTCTAGGTTAACATCACATAATTCAAACAGAGGTGAGTGCTTAACTTTAGATGACACTCTAGTGGGTTCAAAGGAGGGAGAGGAAAAGCAGGAATAGGCTAAACACACCACTCTAAGGTCGAGAACACTTTCAATAGGCTCAAAGAAGCATAAAGTCACAGGTGGGCAAAAGTCACTAGGCAGGGCCCACTCTTAGAGCAGACAGAGCGAAAATGTGCCCAAGATCACACTGTTATTAGGGATTCAGAGTCTTACAAAGAGTTCAGACGGAGTTTAGAGAGGCTTAGAAAGTTTAGCCAGGGTGTCCCAGGCACTCCCAGGTTCGAAAGCCGGGGGCTAAAACTACCCCGTACAGTCGGTGGCAAGGGAAGCCAGGCGGAACACGGTACCTTAGACGGGAAGGATCCTCCAGCGGTGGCAGTTGTTCCAGGCAGTGGCAGCAAGGCTCGACGTTGGTCAGGGGAGAAGAAGTTCTCGCTGAAGAGCAGAAGAAGAAGGTTGTTGCACTGCCCGGGAAGAAACCAGCCGCGGAGTCCTCCGGTTAAAGGGTTGTACCGACTTTCGCGGTTGTGGTAAAAGTGTGGTATTCCGGTTGCCGGGGTGCTTGGCACGGGCAAGGCGGCCACGAGATACCTCGAAGAAGCGAAAAGAAGGTGAAAACTGGTTGTCCCCACCAGTCAAGGGAAGGAGCCACTCCGTTAAGAGTTCTCCTCGGTCGTTGGGAAAAGTGGTGAGACGGTTCAGCAGGGCTCCACCGGGTGGTGTCGTCGCAGCAGGTCGGCTCAGCTCTTCCCTCGTCGGATTCTTGGTCCTGTGCCGACTTCTGAAGTTCCAGTCCCCAAAGCCCTGCTTTTATGCAGCAAACCCCCATTCACCCAGCCTAGCTGTCACTCAAACATGCTAAGTGGTGAGCCGGCCGGCTCACCACTTGGGCCAATCAGGACGGAGTGCGACTTGAGTTACCAAGGTAACTCAGTCCAGGGTGCCTAAATCCCCCTCCACCCCTCCTAAGTACCCCAGACAGAGTGGCACCACTTTGGAGGGCTTCTGTGGAGAAGCCCGCCAAAAGTGGGACAAAGGGCTCCACTTCGGGTCAGAGTTACAGAGGCGAACGCCAACGCCATTTTAGAATCAAGTTTTGGCAAAAAATCCCAACCGGAGTTATAATAATAAATATATAAACCGGCGGTATGTTTGAGGCTACCGTAAATAAATAATTAAATGTGTTAGCCTAAAACAATGGGAAATCCCATAGGAAAATATTTGCGGTCGAATATAAAAAGTAGTTTCCACTGCCACCAGCCAAAACTCGATCAGGGGGGACGGAGACGTGCCCCCTTGACTAACAGACCCTGGGGCAATCGAATTGCCCCAGCCGGTACATCCACAATATGATGGTTTGTACTGGTTCTGTTCAGGATTTAAGACTAGTAAAGTCTTTGGTGACTTTACATGCCTTGGGAGACAGTAGTCAGTCCCAGGGTATGGAGTCTATGTTGGGGAGTCCCTAGGACACCCCTGGGTTACGGCACAGAGGGTGCTGTGTAACCCACACCACAAAAATACATGAGGCCCTATGGAGTAAAAGACCCCATAGCCCATTCAACACAAGGTTTAACCAAGAAAACACACTTCAACATGCCCAAGAGTGAGGGTAAAAGAGTCTCACTCTTGGCAGGAGAAAAAAAGAAACCCTAGAAATCCAGCAAAGCTGCTGGGGGACTCACTAGGTAGGGAAATTCAGCCTAAACAGAGAATTCTCCCTAACACTCGCCCCCCCCCAGACTAAGGGACAGGAGGATTTAATCCACTCCTGGATGAACCTCATACCTCTAGTCGATGATATACATCCTAGAGAGTCCATCAGCATTTTGATGGTGACACCCTGACCTGTGCTCAATGGTGAAATCAAACCCTTGCAGGCAGATCGACCATCTCAATAGTTTTGGATTCTCCCCTTTCATTTGCATTAACCATCTCAAGGGTTGGTGGTCAGTCTGAATAACAAAAGTAGAACCATACAAGTATGGCCTAAACTTCTTCAGTGCCCACACAATAGCAAAGCATTCTCTTTCGATTGTTGCCCACCTTGTCTCAGGATCCTTCAGTTTTCTACTGATGAAGCAAATGGGGTGCTCCCTACCCTTCTCATCCAGTTCCAGGCAGTGGCAGCAAGGCTCGACGTCGGTCAGGGGAGAAGAAGTTCTCGCTGAAGAGCAGAAGAAGAAGGTCGTTGCACTGCCCGGGAAGAAACCAGCCGCGGAGTCCTCCGGTTAAAGGGTTGTACCGACTTTCGCGGTTGTGGTAAAAGTGTGGTATTCCGGTTGCCGGGGTGCTTGGCACGGGCAAGGCAGCCACGAGATACCTCGAAGAAGCGAAAAGAAGGTGAAAACTGGTTGTCCCCACCAGTCAAGGGAAGGAGCCACTCCGTTAAGAGTTCTCCTCGGTCGTTGGGAAAAGTGGTGAGACGGTTCAGCAGGGCTCCACCGGGTGGTGTCGTCGCAGCAGGTCGGCTCAGCTCTTCCCTCGTCGGATTCTTGGTCCTGTGGCGACTTCTGAAGTTCCAGTCCCCAAAGCCCTGCTTTTATGCAGCAAACCCCCATTCACCCAGCCTAGCTGTCACTCAAACATGCTAAGTGGTGAGCCGGCCGGCTCACCACTTGGGCCAATCAGGACGGAGTGCGACTTGAGTTACCAAGGTAACTCAGTCCAGGGTGCCTAAATCCCCCTCCACCCCTCCTAAGTACCCCAGACAGAGTGGCACCACTTTGGAGGGCTTCTGTGGAGAAGCCCGCCAAAAGTGGGACAAAGGGCTCCACTTCGGGTCAGAGTTACAGAGGCGAACGCCAACGCCCTTTTAGAATCAAGTTTTGGCAAAAAATCCCAACCGGAGTTATAATAATAAATATATAAACCGGCGGTATGTTTGAGGCTACCGTAAATAAATAATTAAATGTGTTAGCCTAAAACAATGGGAAATCCCATAGGAAAATATTCGCGGTCGAATATAAAAAGTAGTTTCCACTGCCACCAGCCAAAACTCGATCAGGGGGGACGGAGACGTGCCCCCTTGACTAACAGACCCTGGGGCAATCGAATTGCCCCAGCCAGTACGTCCACAATATGAGGGTTTGTACTGGTTCTGTTCAGGATTTAAGACTAGTAAAGTCTTTGGTGACTTTACATGCCCTGGGAGACAGTAGTCAGTCCCAGGGTATGGAGTCTATGTTGGGGAGTCCCTAGGACACCCCTGGGTTACGGCACAGAGGGTGCTGTGTAACCCACACCACAAAAATACATGAGGCCCTATGGAGTAAAAGACCCCATAGCCCATTCAACACAAGGTTTAACCAAGAAAACACACTTCAACATGCCCAAGAGTGAGGGTAAAAGAGTCTCACTCTTGGCAGGAGAAAAAAAGAAACCCTAGAAATCCAGCAAAGCTGCTGGGGGACTCACTAGGTAGGGAAATTCATCCTAAACAGAGAATTCTCCCTAACACTCGCCCCCCCCAGACTAAGGGACAGGAGGATTTAATCCACTCCTGGATGAACCTCATACCTCTAGTCGATGATATACATCCTAGAGAGTCCATCAGCATTTTGATGGTGACACCCTGACCTGTGCTCAATGGTGAAATCAAACCCTTGCAGGCAGATCGACCATCTCAATAGTTTTGGATTCTCCCCTTTCATTTGCATTAACCATCTCAAGGGTTGGTGGTCAGTCTGAATAACAAAAGTAGAACCATACAAGTATGGCCTAAACTTCTTCAGTGCCCACACAATAGCAAAGCATTCTCTTTCGATTGTTGCCCACCTTGTCTCAGGATCCTTCAGTTTTCTACTGATGAAGCAAATGGGGTGCTCCCTACCCTTCTCATCCAGTTGGCTTAGAACTGCACCTATACCTACATTGGAAGCATCAGTTTGTACAATGAAAGTTTGGTGGTAGTCAGGAGCTCTTAATACTGGAGCTTGGCAAAGAGCTCTCTTCAGTTTTTCAAAGGCCTGATTGCACTCCTCATTCCATTTTACCTTTTTAGGGAATTTAGGAGAGGAGATTACATTCAGTGGAGAAGCTATGGTCCCATAGTTCTCAATGAAATTCCTGTAATACCCAGTGAGGCCTAGGAAGGCTCTCACTTGGGTTTGAGTAGTTGGTGTTGTCCAATTTTGCACAGCTTCAATTTTGCTGAGCAAAGGCCTTATTTCTCCACCTCCTACCTCATGTCCAAGGTAGACCACTTTACTTTGACCAATCTGGCACTTACTGGCTTTGATTGTCAAATGGGCCTGTGCAAGGGCCTGCAACACATGTCCTAGGTGGTTCACATGTTCCTCCCAGGAGTGGCTGAAGACTGCAATGTCATCCAAGTATGCCATGCAGAAATCTTCCATCCCAGCCAGAACTTGGTTCACCATCCTTTGGAATGTGGCAGGTGCATTTTTTAATCCAAAAGGCATGACCTTAAACTGGTACAAGCCAACTGGGGTTGAAAATGTAGTTTTCTCCTTGGCATGGTCTGTCAGGGCTATTTGCCAATAGCCTGACGTAAGATCAAATGTGCTGAGGTACTTGGCTGCACCAAGTTTATCCACCAACTCATCTGTCCTGGGCAAAGGGTGGGCATCAGTCTTGGTGACTGCATTTAGAGCTCTATAGTCCACACAGAATCTCAAGTCTTTGGATCCTGCCTTTGGTACTAACACAACTGGGCTAGACCATGGACTAGTAGAGGGCTCTATTACCCCGAGATCAAGCATCTTCTTGACCTCTCCTTTGATGTGGGTTCTGATGTGTTCTGACATTCTGTACCCTCTGCTTTTGACTGGAAGACAGTCACCAGTGAGTATATCATGCTGGCCCCAAGGGGTCAAGCCTGGTGACAGTGAGAACAGGGAGGCAAACTGATTTAACATAGATTTGCACTCCTCTTGTTGCTCAGGTGTCAGGTCTGAAGAGAGATTGACTCCTTCAACTTTCTCGTCTAAAGGCACACCTCTGAGGAGATCAGGGAGAGATTCACTCTCTTCTTCCTCTGCAGCTGAAGCTAGAAGCAAGGCTCCTACGTCAGGTCTGGAGATGTATGCTTTTAGTCTGTTGGTGTGGAAGACTCTAGGAGCTTCCCTGGGTCTGCCCAGATCCACCAGATAGTTGACCTCTCCAAGTTTTCCCACAATCTTGAAGGGTCCCATCCATTTGTCTTGCAAGGCCCTCTGCCTTGTTGGGAGCATAACTAGAACTAGCTGGTCTTGAGTAAACTCAACCATGTTAGCCTTCTGGTCATGCCAATGTTTGACCAGAGCTTGACCAGCTTTCAAGTTGTCACTTGCTTCTGCCATCATGTGTGACATTCTCCTCCGGAGTCCTATCACATAGTCAGTCACTCTGACTGGCTTGAGGGGAGGAGCACCTTCCAATCCCTCCTTAATCAGGGCCAATGGACCTCTGACTGGATGGCCATAGAGAAGCTCAAAGGGAGAATAACCTACTCCCTCCTGAGGAACTTCTCTATAAGCAAAGAGAAGGCATGGCAGTAGAAGGCCCCACTTCTTTCTAAGGGGTTCCTCTAAAGCACCTATCATGCTCTTCATGGTTCTGTTAAACCTTTCAACCAACCTGTTTGTCTGAGGGTGGTATGCTGTTGAGAACTTGTAAGTAACTCCACAGGTTTTCCACATGGCTTTCATGTAGTGGGACATAAAGTTTGACCCCCTGTCAGAGATTACTTCCTTAGGAAACCCAACCCTGGTAAAAATACCAAGGAGGGCCTTAGCCACAGCCGGAGCCGTAACAGTCCTCATAGGAATTGCCTCAGGGTACCTAGTAGCATGGTCTACTACAACAAGTATAAACCTGTTGCCTGAGGAGGTTGGGGGATCAAGGGGACCAACAATGTCAATCCCTACCCTCTCAAATGGGACTCCCACAACTGGGAGAGGCACTAAAGGTGCCACATTCTTGGAACCAACCTTACCAGAAGTCTGGCAGGTATGGCAACTCTTACAATATCTATCTACTTCAGCCCCCATCTTTGGCCAATAAAAGTAGAGAGAGAGCCTTTCCTTGGTCTTCTTGAAACTCAAGTGACCAGCCAAAGGTATCTCATGGGCTAATTGTAAGAACTGTTGTCTGTTCTCTTGGGGGACTACAAGGCGCTTGTAGTCTCCAGGTTCAGACTCAGTTGGTTCACTATAGAAGAGGCCATCTTCCCAGTGTAACCTATACTTCCCAGGCTCTTGCCCATCAGCCTGAGAAGCTGCCTGGTGGCGGAGACCTTCCAGAGTTGGACATTCTCTTTGCCCCTTACGAAAAGCCGCCCTGCTAGGTCCACCTTCTGCCAGTAAAGACTGCAGCTCAGGATGGTCCTCAGGGTCCAAATCTCCAATAAGGTTTGGGCCTCCTTCTAGCTCTTCCTCAGAGTCTAGCTCAACCACACAGGGTTGTACCTCCCTCTCAGCCTCAGCTGGAGGAGGAGTTACAGGTGTAACTTTGGACAACCTAGGGGAAGTCCTTGTTGGAAGCACTGGAGTGCTTGCTGCTGGCTTTTTCCTAGGAGTCTTGGGTTGCCCCTTTGCTCCTGATCTGGTTGTTACTGCAGTAAGTTGCTCCAGTGGGAGAGGAGTGATTTCTGTCATCATCTCCTGAGATAACCCTCTCAGGGTTTTCTCTCTTGCAGGTTTTGTGAGCTCCTGTAACCTCTTGCTAGGTGGTCTGGGGGTATGTGACACAACTCCAAGAGCTTTGAGGTCATTACCCAACAGAACCCTACCTGGCACTTCACATTGTACACTGACAGGTATTTTTACAGCCATATCATTACATTGGATGAGAACTGGTAACTGGGGACACATCTGCACAGGCCCACCAGCTAACTTGGTGAGGCATTTGGGTGCCTTAGCAACATCCTCTGCCTTGAAAAATGATTCATCCACCACAGTTATGCTGGCTGCAGTGTCCCTAATGGCAGGAGTCTCCTGACCATTCACCTGGACACTGTCCTTATAATACTCTTTAGTATTATCTGGGATAGAGTTATAGACATCTAAGTTCTGTTGTTCCCACAACCCCAGAGAGACTAAAGAAACACTAGCTGAGACTCCAGTGGGTTCATCAGCCAGTAATAGAAAGTTTCCACTTGCCATATGTACTTCCTCTTCTGGAGCGAAGGCTAAGGAGGCAAGCTGGACCCCTGAAGGTTTACCCTTACACCTGGGATCTCCTTTCACATGGTCAGTAGCCTTACAAACAAAGCATGAGCCAAAAGCTCGCTGGAATGGAGGCTTGTTCTGACCTCCTTCTGGTCTGGGACCAGAAGGTATACTAGCCTGATTCGGTTTCCCTTGTGGCTTACCCTTATAGTTTTGTTTGGGGCCCTCTTTGGAATTTGTAGTATTAGAATTCTCTTTGGAGTCCTTTTTAGGCTGTTTCTCCCCATCCTTTCTCTGAGTTACCCCAGAGTCCTTGTGAGTGGCCCTGTTGGCAACCCACAAGTCAGCAGCCCTAGCTAGTTTCCGGGAATCTAATTCCTTGGAATCAGCCAAGTGTTGTCTGAGCTCAGGAGAGCAGGCATCATAAATAGTCTCCAACATAAACAAATTCTTCATACCTTCATAAGTGTTCACCTTGTAACCCTTAATCCATCCCTCTAAGTTTTTCAACCCTTCACTCACCCAGGTAGCCCAAGGGGTACCATCATGCTTTTTGAGGCTCCTAAACCTCTTAAGATACTGGGAAGGGGTCTTCCCAAACCTAGCTATCAAAGCTAGTTTCACACATTCATAGTCCTTCTTATCCTCCTCCCCCATCTCCATTACCACATCAGTTGCAACAGGGGGAAGCCTAGAGAACAACCAGGTGAGTAAGTCATTTCCTGTGATGTTCTGGAGCCCATGATTCTATTCAAACAGAGACAACCAATCCAACACATCCAACTTAGGCTCATACATACCAACCAATTCTTTAGGCATCCGGGGTCTTTTAGGACTGGAACTTCTAGAGGAGCCAGAGAGAGAAGCATTCTCAACAGACAATTTCTTCATTTCTAGCTCATGCTTGAGCTCCATTTCCCTTAGCCTTAGTTCCTTTTCAGTTTGAGCATTAAGTTTTTTATACTCCAATTCTAGTTTCATTTTTTCTAGTTCATAGTACTGAGGACTAAATGTGGGACCTGGTAAAGGCCCAGTAGGCACAGCAGGTAGAGCAGGCAGAGGCCTAGGGGGGACAGTCACAACAGCCTCACCCTCCTCTTCTGACTCTTCCTCAAAATCATCAACATTTTGTTCTATGTCAATTTCAATACTGTCATCTACATTTGCTGGAGTGGTAGGTTCCTCTGAACCATCACCCAGACTTTGGTTAGCTAACAATCTTTCAATCAGCTCCATTTTCTTGCCCTTAGTCATGAGATCCTTATGTTTACAGAGCACTCTTAAACAATCAGCAGTTTTGGCTGCAAGGGACTCTTGACTATAGCTTTCTATAACTGACATGTTAGAGGTTTACTTTTACAGTGCTAAGCTTTGTGGTTAGTTGCACTAAGGTATCTAAAGCACACCAAAATGTATACTCAATACAAATCCCACCGCTGTACACCAGTGTTAGGCAGAAACCTGTGCAGTTCCCTTAGGGAACACTGCAAAAGATTTAAGACTACAGGTATAGCAGTAAACCCACTTGGTAGCAGTCTGTACCACCCAGATTTACCTGGTAGCTGTGGCTGAGCAGTCAGACTTCCCTCAAGAAGAGTTAGGCAGTATGCGAAGTATACACAATAGGTACCTAAACACAATAGTACAAGCAAACACTGACCAGAGCTTGGTTTCAAAAGTATATAGTTATTTATTTTAAGAACACATAAGTTGAAAACACTCTAGCAATATATAGTAAAACACTTCAAACACAGTTATATGGAAAGCAATCCCAACCCTTATTCCTATCTAGACAACTCTAGGTTAACATCACATAATTCAAACAGAGGTGAGTGCTTAACTTTAGATGACACTCTAGTAGGTTCAAAGAAGGGAGAGGAAAAGCAGGAATAGGCTAAACACACCACTCTAAGGTCGAGAACACTTTCAATAGGCTCAAAGAAGCATAAAGTCACAGGTGGGCAAAAGTCACTAGGCAGGGCCCACTCTTAGAGCAGACAGAGCGAAAATGTGCCCAAGATCACACTGTTATTAGGGATTCAGAGTCTTACAAAGAGTTCAGACGGAGTTTAGAGAGGCTTAGAAAGTTTAGCCAGGGTGTCCCAGGCACTCCCAGGTTCGAAAGCCGGGGGCTAAAACTACCCCGTACAGTCGGTGGCAAGGGAAGCCAGGCGGAACACGGTACCTTAGACGGGAAGGATCCTCCAGCGGTGGCAGTTGTTCCAGGCAGTGGCAGCAAGGCTCGACGTCGGTCAGGGGAGAAGAAGTTCTCGCTGAAGAGCAGAAGAAGAAGGTCGTTGCACTGCCCGGGAAGAAACCAGCCGCGGAGTCCTCCGGTTAAAGGGTTGTACCGACTTTCGCGGTTGTGGTAAAAGTGTGGTATTCCGGTTGCCGGGGTGCTTGGCACGGGCAAGGCGGCCACGAGATACCTCGAAGAAGCGAAAAGAAGGTGAAAACTGGTTGTCCCCACCAGTCAAGGGAAGGAGCCACTCCGTTAAGAGTTCTCCTCGGTCGTTGGGAAAAGTGGTAAGACGGTTCAGCAGGGCTCCACCGGGTGGTGTCGTCGCAGCAGGTCGGCTCAGCTCTTCCCTCGTCGGATTCTTGGTCCTGTGGCGACTTCTGAAGTTCCAGTCCCCAAAGCCCTGCTTTTATGCAGCAAACCCCCATTCACCCAGCCTAGCTGTCACTCAAACATGCTAAGTGGTGAGCCGGCCGGCTCACCACTTGGGCCAATCAGGATGGAGTGCGACTTGAGTTACCAAGGTAACTCAGTCCAGGGTGCCTAAATCCCCCTCCACCCCTCCTAAGTACCCCAGACAGAGTGGCACCACTTTGGAGGGCTTCTGTGGAGAAGCCCGCCAAAAGTGGGACAAAGGGCTCCACTTCGGGTCAGAGTTACAGAGGCGAACGCCAACGCCATTTTAGAATCAAGTTTTGGCAAAAAATCCCAACCGGAGTTATAATAATAAATATATAAACCGGCGGTATGTTTGAGGCTACCGTAAATAAATAATTAAATGTGTTAGCCTAAAACAATGGGAAATCCCATAGGAAAATATTCGCGGTCGAATATAAAAAGTAGTTTCCACTGCCACCAGCCAAAACTCGATCAGGGGGGACGGAGACGTGCCCCCTTGACTAACAGACCCTGGGGCAATCGAATTGCCCCAGCCAGTACGTCCACAATATGATGGTTTGTACTGGTTCTGTTCAGGATTTAAGACTAGTAAAGTCTTTGGTGACTTTACATGCCCTGGGAGACAGTAGTCAGTCCCAGGGTATGGAGTCTATGTTGGGGAGTCCCTAGGACACCCCTGGGTTACGGCACAGAGGGTGCTGTGTAACCCACACCACAAAAATACATGAGGCCCTATGGAGTAAAAGACCCCATAGCCCATTCAACACAAGGTTTAACCAAGAAAACACACTTCAACATGCCCAAGAGTGAGGGTAAAAGAGTCTCACTCTTGGCAGGAGAAAAAAAGAAACCCTAGAAATCCAGCAAAGCTGCTGGGGGACTCACTAGGTAGGGAAATTCAGCCTAAACAGAGAATTCTCCCTAACACTCGGCAAGAGGGGAAAACAGGCAGGAGCACTGTGGGTGAGAGCATGGCGAGCAAGGATAGGGTTAATATCCATTTCATCTATTGGTACTCCCTATTCCCATAGAGTAACATGAGGCTTCCTGTTTCCACTAGTATGGATCCTTTTATGCCAACCCAGAACTAAGTTGAACACTCTAGTCTTCGGGCGTGGCTCTCTATAAAAGCCACGTCCAATGAGCAACCCATGCTTCGTGTACTTTCTGTAGCTTTGAGCACACGCTTACCTGGTTCCTGAGATTTCTACAGCATTCTTCAGTCCTTGTGACCGGCAGGTCAGTCTTCTTCACTGCGACCACCGCTCCTGAAAAGAGAAGAACAGAGGCATAAGCCGATAAGCGGTTTTCTACTCACCTTTTCAGCTCTCGTCCGGAGGTTTCGCAACTTCTTTTCCACTCGCGGACCGACAAGTCACTCCTGCTCGTCTTCTCTGCAAGCGCTTCTGGATTTTCCGTCCCTGAGTGATTTTTTGGCAACCTGCAAAGAGAAAAGAACAAGGAAAGACAGGTTAGAACTTGAAGACACATTGTTGGCAAAAATATTCATAGACAATACGAACCTGAACTTTTTTTTCACATGCTTTAACCCAGTGAAGCAACTGGGATTCCACGGACATATAGCACTTACCTGATCCGAAAAGGGATCCATTTCTGCACATCTGCTATTCCCGCAGTACGATGGGTCCAGCGAGGTAACTGGCCTTGGGACACTCTTTAGGAGCACAAGACTCCACTATCCAAAATAAAAGGTGGTGTTTGCATCGCAGTATCAGCAACCAGCAAAACCAGCACGAAATCAGCGCGAGAGCCGGCTGGCCCACACCATAGCGCCCCTGCAGAGGCAGGATGGAGAGCTCGCCATTCCAAACTAAGAGGAGAGCCCCCAGACACTATATTTCAGCACACAGAGGAGGGGGGAGGGTACCCTGGGTTAGGGTAGCACCACTCACTAACCCGTCATTCACCTTACAGGTAAAACTCCCAGTATTCCAGGTGAGGAGAGGGCAGGGCAGAGGTCGGCAAACTCCTTCGCTCCTGCGGAGACTCAGGTGAGCGTGACAGAACACAAAGCCAACCCTAAAACACCTCCGCCTGAGCGATGGAGACCTCAGAGGTAGATCAGCTGTCACAGTTATTGGGGGAGCTGCGGGCTGAGGTGCATGCAGCCCGTTCTGAGACAAGCGCCTTGAGGCGTGAACTGATAGTGAACAGAGACAAAACAGACGAGATTGCTCGCCAATTACTACAGACTCAAGCGGGATTAGCTCTGTTGCCAGGAGGAGCCACGGCTACGCCAGCCTCACCACCTCAACCCATAGCAGCACCAGTACAAGTAGTAGTTCCAGGCAACTTACCACTGGCGCCTCCCGAGAGGTTCTTAGGAGAACCCAAAAGGTTCGGGACTTTCATGAATCAGTGTTGTCTACATTTCCTGTGCAAACCAGGGTTGTTCCCCATAGAACAATCAAAAGTGGCCTTTGTGTTGTCATACTTGGGGGGACATGCCGCGGACTGGTCTGTGCCGTTAGTCAACAGGGACGACCCTTTCTCCGGAATTTTGCCGGTTTCCAGCGTGAGTTGGAAAAGCTCTTCGCTCGTAGCACACAAGGACAGGCCTTGGATGACGAGTTGTTATCTCTTCGGCAAGGAAATCAGGATCTTTTGGCTTATGTAGCAAATTTTAATCGTCTGGCAGCCGAAACAAACTGGCCTGAAGAAAAACATACAACTCCATTTTACCGAGGTCTATGAGGGGAACTCAAAGACGTCCTGGCACAAGTAGTCAACCCGCCTGCTGGGTGCGCCGAATACATTGACCTAGCAATTCAGCTTGATCACCATTTACAAACCCAGAGGGCCGAGCGCACCCGTTCTGAGAGCATAGCGTTCTACATGCGGCCCAAAGAGACGCCGATTCGCCAGCCCATGGAAGCACATCTTGAACCCATGCAATTGGGTGGAGTTCGAGGTCCACTCACCAAGGCAGAACGCGACAGAAGACGGCAAGAGCAGTTATGCTTGTACTGTGGACAATCCGGCCATTTTCTCCGTAATTGCCTGGCAAAACCCCCTCGAAAGACTATTGGAGCTATAGACGGAGCAAAGGAAGCAACCGAGGTGGAAAACTCCAACGCCCAACAAACACAGAGGTTGGTTTGTCGAGCACAACTAAGAATCCCTTGACCTCCCACTTCACCGTCCCGGTGACCATCGTGGACCAACGCCAGCCCTTCAGGTTACACGCACTTGAAGCATTCATGGATAGCAGAGCCATTGGGAATTATTTGGACTTGGAGACAGCAGACAAAATCGGTTTACCAGTCTGTGCAAAGGAAGTCGTAGACAATGTAACCGCTGTCGACGGAACTCAGCTACTATCAGGCCCGGTCACCTGTTCTACTGCAAAGGTCATTATGCTCTGTCAAGACGGACATAAGGAAGAAATTTCATTTGATCTGATTTCGGCCCCACAATTTCAGATGATCCTTGGTATACCTTGGCTCGAGAAACACAACCCGCTCATACATTGGCGTAGTAGGTCGTTAACCTTTCCCAGGTACTGCAGACACTGTTATGAGACAGGTCGGGCACCAAAACATCCAATATCTTCATCTCAGAAGACGCTTCCAGTATTGGGGATACTAGGGGCCTTACCCAAAGAATACCAGGACTTCAAGACGTATTCGCCAAAGAACAAGCCAATACACTGCCGCCGCATCGTTTCTATGACTGCCAGATAGCCCTGGTACTGGGGGCAAAGGTCCCATGCAGTCGCATATATGCCCTGACAGAAGGGGAAAACGCCAATCTAAAGACCTAGTTGGACCAGTATCTCGCAAATGGTTTTATTCGCCCTTCCAAATCCCCCGCGGCTTCTACCCTCTTCTTCGTGCCAAAGAAGGAGGGGGACCTAAGAACGTGCATCGATTATCACGCTCTAAACCAGGTCACGGTAAAGAACAGGTACCCTTTACCGCTAATACCTGTGTTGCTCGACCAAGTACGACAAGCGCAAGTGTTTACGAAGCTGGATCTTCGAGGGACCTATCACCTGGTGCGCGTAAAGGAGGGTGATGTATGGAAGACCGCGTTCCACACCAGGTACGGCCTCTACGAGTATCAGGTAATGCCGTTCGGGCTATGTAATGCGCCGGCGGCATTCCAACACTTCATGAATGATGTCCTGCGAGAACTGTTAGACGTATGTGCCGTAGTGTACATAGATGGCATCCTCATTTACTCGGCTACCGTACAAGAACATGTAGCACAGGTGCGAGCAGTTCTCCACAAGTTACGCGAAAACCACCTATATGCCAGGCTTGAAAAATGCTCCTTCCACGTCACCGAAGTCGAGTTTCTAGGATTCGTGTTGTCACCACAAGGGATCCGAATGGACAACAGGAAAGTATAGGCGATCCTCCCCTGGCCATCACCCTCGTCTCTAAAGGGAGTGCAGAGCTTTCTTGGTTTTGCGAACTTCTACCGACGTTTTATACCAGGATTTTCGCACATGGTGCATCCTATCACTACTCTCCTACGCAAGCACCGAAAATTTGAATGGACTCCCGCAGCAGAAGAGGCATTCTGTGCTCTACAGAGCAGATTTACGTCAGCCCCCGTATTACAACATCCACAACCAGACCTCCCTTACATCGTTGAGACTGAGGCTTCAAGTGTAGCCATGGGAGCGGTCTTATCCCAAAGGAATCCCAACACAGGTTATCTTCACCCCGTGGCTTTCTGGTAGAAAAAATGTCTCCAGCCGAACTGAATTACACAGTCACGGATAAGGAACTGCTTGCGATTAAGGAGGCCCTCAAGCAATGGAGGCATTATTTACTCGGAGCCAAGCATACCATCACCATAATAACTGATCATCGAAATCTCCAGTACTTGCGCTCGGCTAAAGCACAATCATCCCGACAGCTTCGCTGGGCTCTGTTCCTATAAGAATATGATTTTGTGATCACTTACCGACCCGGAGTAAAAAATGGGAAGGCAGACGCTTTATCACGCATCGGCAAAGGGGAACAAGCTTACAGCATTCCTGATCTGGTGGACATCATCCCTGGTGACAAGATCCTGGGTCTGTGTGGAGATGATTCTTCATGGGAGGCATTCAAGCAGAAGATAAAGGACAGCCTGTCCGTAAGGGAATTACGAACATGGAGAAACAAGGGAGTTAATTTGTCCATCAAGGACGGCATACCGTATTACCAAGATCGTCTTTACCTTCCAACGCGCACCTTGCAGGAAGAAATACTCACTAACTACCATAATTCACTAATTGAAGGGCACCCACGAGTGGCAAAGACTGCTGAAAAAATTGAAAGATCCTACTGGTGGCCAACTTGGCGACAAGACACCCACGACTTTGTCAACTCATGTGGAACATGTGCTCAGAACAAGGCCTCAAGACAAAGACCCGCCGGTTTATTACAACCACTGGCGATACCACCCACACCCTGGCACACCGTCTCCATGGACTTTGCCACATACCTACCACCCAGTTCCAGATTTAACACCATCCTTGTGGTGGTAGATTTATTCACCAAGATGGCCCATTTCATCGCCTTAAAAGGCATTCCATCTGCTCAGGCCTTGGCTCGGGTATTTCTCAATAACCTAGTGAAGTTACATGGGTTTCCGTCCATATTAGTCTCTGATAGGGGAAGCCAATTTGTGTCACGATTCTGGAAGCATTGTTGCTTGTTGGCCGGAATAGAAATCCGGTTGTCCACCAGTCACCATCCGCAAACAGACGGGCAAACAGAGCGCACAAATCAGACTCTGGAGCAAAATCCTGTGGATAGCTGAATACGCATACAATAATTCAGTACACACCTCCACACGCATGACGCCATTTTATACTCTTTATGGCCGCAACCCAAGAACTTCGACATACGACCCGCCAAAGGCCATCGAAATGCCAGCCATTAAGACCTTACACGAAAACATCTCACAAGCAACCAAAAATGCAGTAGAACATCTTGAGGCAGCCAAGGCTACACAAAAGAGGTGTGCTGACCGTCACCGACGAGAGGCCCCAAACTACCAAGCAGGAGATTCGGTATGGCTTGCATCTAAATACATAGCATTAAAAGGGGCCAGGCATTTCTAACCCAAGTTCTTAGGCCCGTTCACAATTGAAAGCGTAGTTACTCCTGTTGCCATGAGGTTGACTCTACCACCACAAATACGCATACACCCGGTTTTTCATGTTTCCTTGTTGAAACCTGTACACCGAGGGACTAGAACACTAGCTCCACCAGCCCCCATAGACATCAAAGGGGAGAACCAGAGTTCGAGGTCAAACAAATACTGGATTCCAAGATAGTACGAAACACCCTGTATTACTTAGTGGATTGGAGGGGATTTGGGCCCCAAGATAGGTCATGGGAGCCAAGCGAGAACATTCATGCCCCTCGGTCACTACTCAAATACCATCAGAACAATCCCACCAAGCCTGGTCCAGGAAGCACACCTTTGAGAGGGGCCTTGAGTGGGAGGACTGTCATGGGCACTAGCTTAGCTAGCACTACCAAGTCACCTTCATATTCAATTCATGATGGCAAGAGGGGAAAACAGGCAGGAGCACTGTGGGTGAGAGCATGGCGAGCAAGGATAGGGTTAATATCCATTTCATCCATTAGTACGCCCTACTCCCATAGAGTAACATGAGACTTCCTGTTTCCACTAGTATGGATCCTTTTATGCCAACCCAGAACTAAGTTGAAAACTCTAGTCTTCGGGCGTGGCTCTCTATAAAAGCCACTCCCAATGAGCAACCCATGCTTCGTGTGCTTTCTGTAGCTTCGAGCACACGTTTACCTTGTTCCTGAGATTTCTACAGCATTCTTCAGCCCTTGTGACCGGCAGGTCAGTCTTCTTCACTGCGACCACCTCTCCTGAAAAGAGAAGAACAGAGGCATAAACCGATAAGCGGTTTTCTACTCACCTTTTCAGCTCTCGTCCGGAGGTTTCGCAACTTCTTTTCCACTCGCGGACCGACAAGTCACTCCTGCTCGTCTTCTCTGCAAGCGCTTCTGGATTTTCCCTCCCCGAGTGATTTTTTGGCAGCCTACAAAGAGAAAAGAATAAGGAAAGACAGGTTAGAACTTGAAGACACATTGTTGGCAAAAACATTCATAGACAATACGAACCTGAACTTTTTTTTCACATGCTTTAACCCAGTGAAGAAACTGGGATTCCACGGACATATAGCACTTACCTGATCCGAAAAGGGATCCATTTCTGCACATCTGCTATTCCCGCAGTACGAAGGGTCCAGCGAGGTAACTGGCCTTGGGACACTCTTTAGGAGCACAAGACTCCACTATCCAAAATAAACAGTGGTGTTTGCATCGCAGTATCAGCAACCAGCAAAACCAGCACCAAGTCAGCGCGAGAGTCGGCTGGCCCACACCATAGCACCCCTGCAGAGGCAGGATGGAGAGCTCGCCATTCCAAACTAAGAGGTGAGCCCCAGACACTATATTTCAGCACACAGAGGAGGGGGAGGGTACCCTGGGTTAGGGTAGCACCACTCACTAACCCGTTATTCTCCTTACAGGTAGAACTCCCAGTATTGCGGGTGAGGAGAGGGCAGGGCAAAGGTCGGCAAACTACATCGCTCCAGCGGAGACTCAGGTGAGCGTGACAGTGTCTGACAATTCTAGGCGTTGCAATCTGTCAAGATCGCGTCTTACCTTAGGACTTGGTAATAACGCCTGGAGACGTGAGCGACTTCCTGTCCTCTGGGCAGCCACCACAACCCTGGGCTGATATCAGGAGTGTAGCCTCTGCCCAGGGGACATGCAGGCAAAAGAAAACCCTCACAGGGGAAAAACCCACAGGCAGTGGAGTAGATGGCCCAGACTGGTTCCACTTGTAGCACGGGATTCCTGTAGCGAAGATTCCGGATGGAATGAGCTCCAGGAAAGCAGAACAATTGCAGGCAAGGCTGGCAGGCAAGGAGGGGTATTGAGCAAGTAGGAGCTCCAGATGGTAAGAACTTCTCCCTTGGCCCCTCACCCTTCTCCTTCCTCTTTCCCCTCCTTCGCTCCTGTCACACCTGAGGAAGTCACCATGGTTGTCCGCTCCATGAAGGTCTCTTGCAAACAGGTCTCCCCTTGCTCATCCAGAAACATTAAGAACAACATTGGCTCTCTTGCCCGCACACTCCCTGACCTCTGCAACCACTGTTTTGCCACTGGTTCTTTCCCCTCCTCCCTCAAGCACTCCCTTGTGCGCCCCCTCCTTAAAAAACCCTCAGCAGGATTCCAATATGGCGGCCGATGTGTGAGGACGTGTTTCTAGTCCTCGGTCGGGGCCTAGTACTATGGCTCGCTCCCTCAGGCGCTCATAACCTGCTTCAAGTAATCAACTTGTAGCATAGCCAGTAAAGGTGCCCCTCTTCACCCACCGAGAAGGAGAGGGATCGGCAACACCCTCAAGAAGCAAGACAAAGGTGCTGCAGTGGAATGTTGGCACTGTGCTGCGCCGCGCTGCAGCCGCATCCCCCAAGACCTGTGGAGGAGGAGCTTCGGGGACAAGCGAACCACTGCTGAGCCCCACGGAGTCCCATAAAATGAGCGGATGAACCAACCAGCAATAAGAGGTACGTCCAGGGAGGCAGCGGCAACAAGGGAAAAGTAAAGCAGTGGGCCATAAGAAGACTCTGCCCGCGGTGAAGCAAGGGGGGTGCGCCGGGCCGCGTAGCAAGACACGCCGCCCCTATTACAAACACCAGTTGCTGGGCTGCGAGGCCCCCCCGGGGGTAAGGGACAGGAAAGGGAGCCACAAGTGTGCCATGCGATACAGGGGTGTACTGGAGGGAGAGGCCCTCCTCTCCCCTCACCCCTCCTTCCCCTACACAAATCTACAAGAAGGGCCCAGGGGGCCAAGAAGCAACCAGAGGGATACGCGGGACTCAGGGAAGGCGGCAGTGATCAGTGAGCCCTAATCCAAGGTGGCCCCAGCAGTCGAAGCAAGGAAAGTAAAAGGCCCCCTCACCCCTTGATAGCGACAACAGTGGGAGGCCGCAGATGTGCAAGCCCACAGGCCATACATAGAGATCAAGGCGCTCAGTGGACCCCTCATGCTTGAGTAGTGCCTAGCACTGTGGCATACCAATCATCAGGCCCGGCAGCCCCTCATATGACACTGCAGGGACGCGCGTTTCTATTTTATTTTTATTTATTGTATTTGTTGGTAGCACCCAGACCCGGAGGTATCACAGCACTAAGAAGGCATTACATAGAAGGTTGCAAGATGGTTACAATAGGGTTACATTCGTCGGTAGTGCCTAAAGAGTAGGGGAAAACCCCAAAAAGTACCACAACAGAATCAGGGCAGAAGAAGACAGGAGGAATATCCCAGGGCCCAAAGCTAACAGCACGCCAGCCAAACTAAAAGGATCAATTGACTCCGAGGGGTGCCAGCTGGAACGTTGCTGGAAACAGCAACAGGAGGACAGTCAAGGATCGACTATTGATCAGCAAGCTACAGGGGGATAAAAAAGCGGGAGGAACGCAATGCATGGCACTAAATAAGGAAGAGCTGCAAGAATGCCTAAAGGGGATGGAAGACAGAATGGTGAATTATTTTCAGAAACAATTGGGGAAGCTGAAAGACAAACTTCAGGACTCGCTCCAGGAAGTTAGGAACAAAATCACTGACCTTGGATCTAGATTGGACACAACGGAACAGGGTCTGTCCGAAGTGTCGGAGGAGGTCAAGGACAACAGCGTTCTATTGGAGCAAGTAGCCAGGGCGACCCACAACTTAGAACTCCAGGCGGAGGATCTGGAAAACCATTTCTGACAGTCCAAAATAAGACTGAAAGGCTTGTGTGAGACTCTCTTGAACGCTGACCTGAAGGGCACTATGCAGAAGTGCTTTGGAAGTCTCTTCACAGACATCTAACCAGAGGAAGTGATAATAGATGGGGTACACAGAGTGGGCCCAAAAAAGCGAGACCCTGGGGCAAGACCCAGGGACGTTCTGGCAGCCCTGGCCTTGTACACAATGAAGGAAGACATTTTACTCTCTGAAAGATCTCAACAAGGCCTCACTATTAACGGCACCCCAGTCCAACTCTACCAAGACCTAGTGCTGTCGACGCTGCAAAAGAGGAGAGCAATGCAGTCAGTCACCAAAGCGTTAATAGCAAAGAACATTGCCTACATGTGGACTTTCCCATTCGGTCTCCTGTTCACATGGGAACACTGTTTCTGCCGCCTGAGATCCTGGTGCCACCGGGACATTATAAGTCGTGGCAGCCCAGGATATCAGGCAGCGGAAAGTGTTAGTCCCCATTCCCGTAGAGAAGCACCAGCACCGTTACTAACGGTGCCGGTGCATCTGTGACAACTGTGCATAGCGGGGCTGATGCGCCTCGAAGGTCAGACCTGCCGAGCGCATCTGCTCAGCGTTCTGCATCAGCGTTGTAGTCTGCGGTCTGGAAAGGGTACTGGTAATTTGCTACCGGCACCCTTGTTTCCAGACCGGAAGACTCGCAGTGAGGCCCAGAGTGTCCCCACAGATCAAGGGGATTTGGCTGCCACTTTGAGTCAAAAGCCAGGTTTCGCCGTAGTGAGTATCCAGGCGAGATGTCATGGAGGCAGGGCCGATATCAAGCCAAAGGGGTGAGGCCAAAGTATGTGGTTGAGAAAGCCTGGAACACAGAGAGGAGCAAAGTACTGTAAAGTGCAGAGTCAGTTAGATAGAACACACTGCATACATACAATCCATGGCGCATAGGTGTTCGAGAAGCCATATGACAGTACCGTCGCAGACCCAGCACACACCCTTTCTCAGCTGTAACAATAGCGCAAAGACTTGCCCTGGCTTCACCATGCGTATCGCCCAGGCATGGTATTGAGAAGGCAGGGGTCAATGAAGAGGCAAAAGAAAGGGGGCATGGGCAGGGCCTGTGGTAGCTGGTAACTGGAGCCAGATCCCTCGGAGCAGGTGATCAGCTCTTCCACTCTGGGCAAGGGAGGTGCTGCAAGGTAAGTTAAGCAACAAACATCCGTGGAGCAGAGAAGTACAGAGCCCATACAACAATGGTGTAGCAAGCCCAGTCGATAGCCTGTGTCAGCTGGAGCAGTGAAATGAAATGACTCACCCTGAATTAGCCGTAGGCTGCACCCAGGAGTGATGGTAGGAGGGCAGGTGCTGGGTACACGAGAGAAGAGGAGGTTATGAGGGCAGAGGACATTCATCCCCGGTTATCATTGCAGAACTGTGTCATGGGCCATCTGCCGGAACCTGCAATGGACCACTTCCCCTGCGGCATCAAACATGTGGTCTAAAGTGACCTCCGCATCAGTTACGATGGCTTTGGCTTCGTCCTGATACTCCACCAGCAGGTGTTTGGTTAGCCTGGCTGTAATCGCCATTGCATTGCCCGCTCTGACTGCCAGTGACGCTGCCGAAGATACCTTTCTTCCCATGGCTTCGAGCTTCTGCCCTTCCTTGTCCGGCGGGGCTGTAAGTGGCGAAGCTGGGTTCTGCAGCTTCCTGCTAGCTGCCACTATGATAACATAGTCAGGTTTTGGGTGTCCTCTCAAGCAAGGGGGCACAGACTCTAGGTCTTTATATTTCTTTTCCGGTCATGCAACCAGAGCAGGCGTGGACAGTGGAATCACTACACTAAGATCTTCTCACCTGCTTCCCAAATTGTGCCCAGAATGGGTATCGTGGTCATGGTGTGCCTTCGCTTATCTCTATGTCTATGTTTTTTCTCTTCGGTAGCTACTTGAGAAATTTCAGCTGACTTTGCCATAAGCGAATGGAAGGACACTATGTCGTCTGTTGGTGACAAACCTCCTGGAGAGCCATGTCTCCTTTGTTTTTCAATGATATGAGTCTCCCATTCATCCGTGTCCTCGTTGGGTGCGTCTCTGGGGAGTTCGCCCTCCTCTGGTTCATCGTCATGTATGTCTAAGAGAAATCCCTGAAAGGGTCACCCTGTCCTCTGTGATCCCGAATCCTAGGTGGCGAGGCCCTCGGCGGAGATGGAGAATGTCCCTGCTTCTGCGGTGCAGCTGGAGGCAAAGTGTGCCTGGGTAATGTGTTGTGGTGTGAGCGCTGTCTGCGGTGGCTACACACTGAGGGTGACCTATGATGAGGATGCATTGAAGGCAACCTGCTACGGGAGGTGCCATGTGCTGCGGGCGACATACTCCTGCAATGCGTAGGGGCCTCTTGCCTCAGCAATGGTGTTGTCAACCTAGCCATCTGCTTCCTTTGAAATATGTCGATGATCCCCTGCATCGATTGCATCAAGGCCGGAGCAAAAGGGTCCGGCATGTCCTCCATAGTGGGCTGCCAATGAGGGTTCTGTTCCTTAGTCAGTGGTGGCTGTAACTCCTCCTCTATATCCGAGTAATCCTACTGCAGGATGAGATCAGGTAATTCAGCCAATCAGTGATTGGAGACAGCTGCGCACCTGTTCCTATGCTCCCTATAGCAGCTGTGATTGTTTCCCGCTCGATTTGCTCTCTTTCAGCTACTGCAAGCTGAACCAGTGGCTTGTCAATTTTCTCTGCTGACGCTGACACTGACCCAACATGGGCTGCGGACGGTGAAGTTTTCGCTGATGGAATGTCCATATGCTTTTTCATGGCCCATGTGTCCCTCTCCATGGACGGTATCCCTCCCGTCGATGATGACTTTGTGATGTTTCATTGACATTTGCTTCGACGAGAATGCAGTCGATGAGTCCTTCGACGACCTGGTCTTGGTTGTTGTCGACACTGATCTTTTCGGGGACGAGTGTCTCTCCGTGGATGCAATGGGTGTCGACGGGCCAGCTGCCTTAGGATGTATTTGGTTGGTGAGACATGTCCCTGCTGGCCTTTTCTGATGCGGTGGGATGGATGGTCTTCTTCCCAGAGGTAGAGAGAACGGGAGGACCCGCTTTCTCTAAGACCTGCATCATTTTGATGCAAAACTCTTCCCACTTCTCTGCCGAGGCAGATTTAGATGAGAACCATACCTGCCTCCCTGGGGATGAGTCAGTAGATTAATGCTTTCTCCTTTTTTTCTTCTTCAACTGCAAGGTGCAGTCTAATGATTTCAATGACCCACACCTTAGAGGAACATTGAAAGTATAAAGGGCACCCCCGGGCGCAGGCCATGAGTTGTAACAGAAGAAGAAGCAGAGGGTGGAGTACTCTGTGTGACTCCACGTTGCAGCAGCAGCCGAAGTTGAGGGGCAGCAGAGATGCCAGAGCTGCCGCTGATGGTGAAACGGATGCAGGTTTCGAGAGGATCTCTTCCCTCAAACAGCTTGTTTGCAGAGATTGCGCTGCGGGAAGCATTATTCTTGATGGTTTTCCCCATGAAGAAGATCTCATGTGCATAGGCTGTGCAGCAGGAAGTGTTAATTCTGAATGCTTCCCCCAAAGTGAAGTGTTCTCGGGTGGCAGACAAGCACCAGCACGCTCTTCTCCTGACTGGCGTGGGCCGGGGAGAGCAGGAGAAATGAACAAACCTTGGAGCAGAAAGCAGAAACAGCAGAAGACACAAAGGCAGCAGAGCGCTGGGACGCGTATGCAACACCCAGTCAGTTCACTAGTTAAATGTGACTCCAGAACGCTCTGTGATCGCCTACTGGCCCTTGTTGGTATTTGTATTTGGTTATTTATATAGCACTCTTTCCCCATTTGTATGGCCTCAATGCGCTTTGCAGTTGGAACGCCCTCGGTGAACGTAGTCAATGTGCTGGAGGTTCTAAGAGTTTAGGTTAGGAGATGCATGTGCACATTTTCACAAGTTTAGGACCTAGGTGGCTGGCTAGGCTCAACTAAGCAGCCCCAAAAGGTCAGGCACATGGGTGGACGCTGTTGGTGGTTTGCGATAGAGTGCTATTGCTGAAGAGAGTCAATGTGTGGCCAGCTATACTACATTTCTTTTCATTGGTAGTCACTTTTTGCTAGTGGCAGAGGTGTTGAGGTACGTCAGGTGTTTCAGTGTGGACGGCTATGTGCGCTGCTAGACTGGATGAGCATAGCCATACCTGCATTCTACGGTGCATGGATTTTTGGCCGTGCCTGTGGCCTGTGTCCACAGACGTGGTGTAAGGTATAGGCACCATGGGCTTCAATGTTGTTCAGCGGCAGCGATCTTTGTCCAGTACTGACGACAGGGTCTCATTATTTGTGGTCTCTCTGGTGTGAGAGTCTGAGCGGCGAGGCAAGTGAGTTTATTGCGGTGTGCCACAGCGAAAGCTGCTGGCTTCCCTAGTTTATTTGTCAGGTAGGACTGTTGTTGTTCATGGGGCGATAGTTTGTCAGGGTGAACCGCTGCAAATGCTACCGGCATCTTGTGTTGTAATTGGCATATAGGAATGTTGGGTTCAGCAGTGTAGCTTCGAGAGGGGAGGATTCAGGAGGATATTAGGAAGAGCCAGGATTTTAGGACCTTTCTGAATTTCAGGTGATTTTCAGTGTTGCGAATGTGTAGAGGTAGGGAGTTCCAGATGATTGGCACTTGGACAGAGAAAGAGAATCCGCCCATCCTGGAGGAGTTGTGAAGTGGGACCACTATGCGGTATGCTGTGCGAGATCTGAGATCCTCGAGGGCTAGTAGGGAAGGATTTTGTCTCGCATGAATTCCGGTCCGGTGTTGTGGATGGCGCAGTGGCTGATGCACATGGCTTTAAAGGTAGTGCGACGACTACTCATGAGCCAATGGAGGACTTTTACTGTAGGGCTGATGTGTTCTCTGGCGCGTAGGTTTATGAGCAGGCGTGCTGCTGCGTTTTGGATTCTTTGGCGTTTCTTTAATTGCGATGCCGGATTGCCTGCGTAGAGGCAGTTTGCGTAATCTAGGCGAGACAGGATGATGGAGTTGATGGGCGAAAAACGGTGGGGATAGGTGAGGTAAGGGAAGATACACCTGGGAATCCGTACATGGTAGAAACAGGTTTTAGATACAGTGCTGGTGTGTCGGGCGAGGGATAAATTTGAGTCCAATATGCATCCAAGGTTTTTTACCACGTTTGAAATTGCTGGTGCTTGTCCTAGGGATTGAAGCCACGGAATCGGTTGGGGAAGGGGGGCTGTTTTCCAGCAAACTAGGAATTCAGTTTTCCTAGGGTTGAGGATGAGGTGGTTGGTTGGCATCCAGTTTTCAATATCAGAGAGGCATGACGACAGGTCCGGACTGACGGAGCCTTGAGATTTTGGGATTTTAAGGATGATCTTGTTGTTGTCTGCGTAGTTGTAGCAAGTAAGATTGTATGAGCAGATGATTGCCGGCAGGGGTTTTAGGTAGAAGTTGAAGATTAGGGGAGATAGGGATGCTCCTTGTGGGACACCTTTTCTTACTGGTCGTGATGTGGATGTGAACTGGTGGAGGTGCATGATTTGTGATCGATTTGAGATAAAAGAGGAGATCCATGAGAGTGCTGTGTTTCTGATTCCTAGTGTTTGTAGCCTATCTAGCAGGATAGTGTGGTCAATGGTATTGAAGGATGCAGAGAGGTCCAGTAGGATGAGTACAGTGCAGCCTTCTGCGCCGGCTGTTCTTTTTAGGTCGTCCCAGATGGAGACTAGGGAAGATTCTGTTCCTCTGAGTGGCCTGAATCCTAATTGTGCAGGGTCTAGGAGGCTGTTGGCTTCTGCGAAATGGCCAAGCTGTTTGTATGCCACGCGGCCCATGAGTTTGGCGATGAAGCGTGTGTTGGAGATTGTTAGTAATACTGAATATCAAACTAATTTTAAGAAGCGTAAATGGCAGACTGGACATCATTTTGCATACCAAACTTATGTTTACCAGTTAAAGTGGCAGAATGAATATTGGGGGCAATTGTAATTATAAAGGTCACACAAGGAACCAATATTGTTCCAAAGTAAAGAGGCCAATTAAGAAGATATATTGTAAACTCAACTGTCACAAAGAGGAAGAGGCAATAATTAGGGAAGATCCTAACAAGCATTGCCCAAGCCCACGGAAAGCAAGGGTATTACAATGCCATTATCAGTATTTGATTGATGTGAGAGTGGGGAAACAAGTGTGGCAGAAGAGCTCCCCTCCTGATAGCCAGTATTCAGGAAGAGAGGAGCAGAATCTGCATTACAAGTGCCATAAACAGCACCAACGTGGTTCATGTCATTTCAGAATAAGTGTTTATTATTGAAGTTGTTGAAAATCAAAAGACTTTACAAAGTTGTTTGAAGTTGAACTTTAGCACAGTAATACTTACAATAGAAATAGAAGCTTTTAGACCTGGCAGGCGAGAATACCAGGGCAGGGACCTTGTAGTAGTAGACCTGGCAGGTGAGTGGACCGGGTAAAAGATATTGAAGTACTGTGTTGTGGTTAAAGACTGTGGAGAAGAAGAAGTGGCAAGACCACCACATATTGTAAATCATTTCTGTTGCTATTAAAGAACTGTCAAAGCATTGCGGAATCATCCTGACAAACTATTTTCATTGCCAATAAGGAACGGTGAAAGTGTTCTTCTTGGTTCTGAAGAAGTTTGTGTTGAACTTTGTGTTACAAGTGGAGAACTAAAGATTTGTTATTTCTGTAAGAACTATTGTGAAGTTCTAATGAGAGATTTTTTGGAGCAAGAAGATCCTTATTACCAGAACTTTATTATAATACGGAACTTTCCTATTTTGAACTGTGGATACCGATTCCTGCTTTGAATCTGGGGAAGGGAACATTACCCAGGTCACAAGCCCTAACAGTTATTAAGTATATGTTTGACATAACTGTGACTTTGTTATATTTTGAATTGCCATATATTCCCTTCATATGTTTGTTGTATGTACAAGTCTGAGGGACAGAGTCCTTTTTATTAGAGTGTTTCCTTTAGTTATTTTGACAGGCAGTGAAATTCTTGTTAGGGTATGTAGGGAAAGTGAGGCGTTTTTCAAACCCTTTTAAGATAATAAAATGGTATGTTATGAAAAACCTCTTAAAGGTTGTTCGCCTCATATTTCTGATCCCTCACAGCGTATATGCGAAGTTGTTAATGTGATGGGCCCCAAAGTTGGCAAAGAAGAACATTACAAGGTTTTGGGGATCTGAGGCTATACCACTGGTGAGGGATTGGGAAACTGGTCTATATAACATAAGTGTTTCCCAGAAAAACATGAGATTTGGGAGAAATGGACCTCACTATATAGATAACTCCAACCTTGCTTGTGTATCAGAGACTAGGGAATGGAAGAAGTTAGGTTCAAATAACATCCGTCTAAGAGAGACTCTGAATGTTCTAACACTCTGATGTCATTGTGGAAGGTCGGTGGAGTAGGCAAGTTAGGGGGGTCTGGAGGGTAGTAGGTGGGGAAGGTGTACTGGAGGAGTGGGGCGGGCTTTTGTTAGGTTGGTGAATCTTTTTATTTCTCTTTATTCATGTTTTGGCTTTCAGTGTTAGAAAACGAATAAAGCATGATAAAAAAAGAAAATGTCTAACCAGCTGACCTGAACCCTGGGAATTTTGTGATCATGCTTACATGGTGCTACAAAGTTTGCGGATGGTGCCATCATACCCACATTGCTTTGGGGTGCGCGATTTGCGGCCTTCACTGGAAGTGACAGTATCCAGAGTATTAGTGGCTCTGCTCATCCCCAGTTCAACAGTTCCGTAGATACATCCTGTCAGCCACAGACAGACTGGGATCATTCTGAGGCGACTGAGGGGGAGGAGGGCAGTCAGATGAAGAATCTGCAGAGAAGACACTGTATCCATCAGAACCAGTGTTCCCTGGACAGGATGTACCTTGTTCTAATGGCTACTATCTCCTCTGCAGATTCCTGATGTTTGAAAGATTACTATAGTAGTGGCTGCCCAGTCATTTGGTCGACTACAAACTGGTCGACTGCAATTTGGTCGACGTAATTTGGTCGAAAACCAAATGGTTGAATTTTTTTTTTTATTTATATATGTGTTTTGTGGGTTTTCGTGTAGAAAGAAAAAAAGGGGGTTTGGGGGGGACCCCCCCCAAAGAAAACCAAAAAAGGGGTAAAAATAAAAAAAAAAAATTTGACCATTTGGTTTTCGACCAAATTGATTCGACCAGTTGTCCAGTCGACCAATTGTTTTCGACCAAATGACTGGCAACCATAGTAGTGCCAATCAAAAATAGAAAAGAGGGAGCCTCAGGATACCAGAATAGGGAGACGTCCCCCAAGGAAGTGCTATGCTAAAGCACTACCAAACAAGACCACAGCCTTTATGCAAATCTAGGTAGCAATCTTTAGCAAGCATGTACCAGACGATTGCTCTGCAAATCTCATGAATTAGGACCCACTCAAGAAAGCAGTTGTAGCTGCATGACCCCTGGTGTAGTGTGCCACAAGCCCCTAAAGCAGAGTTTTGTGAGCTACCTCGTAGCATATTATAATGCCACAATCCATCTGTAGATGGTCTGTTTGGACAAAGCCACATCGTGAATGCGTGTCCATAGGTCACAAACTGTTGTCTGTACTTGCAGTACTTGTCCGACTTGGGTAATTGGTGGCTTAGATTGCTCTACTGGTTGGGTTTGTGCAATCTCGCTCTTGCCTTTGGTAGGTGAGGTGTGGAAAAATGCCAGGAGCTACACGGATTGGTTAATTTGAAATTCAGTTATGACCTTGGGCAAAAAAAGGATGCCTTTACCCAAAACACACATTTTTATTCAAGAAAATCGTGTAATGCCTGTACACCAACAGAGCCGGAAGCTCACTCACTCGCCTGGTTTATGTGATGACCACCAGAACAACAGTCTTTAAGGTAAGGAATTTGAAACTGCAGCAGTACACAGCTGAAAAGATGGAGCTATCAGTTGCGCCAAGGCTAGCTTCATACCCCTTGCACATGAAAGGCACTAGCAAGTAGAGAATCCCCAACCCTTAAAGAATTGCACCACAATTTGTATCCCACAAAAGGAGAACAACAAAAAGTAAGTCCACCAGATTCTGGGGACAACTACAGGGCACACTATAGGCTAACAATGCCTGTGAGTTTTAATAAGGTCAATAGAACGTTTCACAAAGTAAATATATTTAATAAAACATAGTCATTTTATAGAAATATAGATTCAACGTAGAATAATAAAGGAATCATTCATTGAGTAAACATAATGGGCCTCATTACACGGAAGGCGGTAATGGTTAACGGCCACCGTTAATGGTAACAGTGACCGTTAACCATTACCGCCTTACTACGAGGTCCCTTAGCAGGTTGGTGCTTTAACGCCTGCTTTTTGCAGGCGTTAAAAACCAACCCGCTAAGGGACCTTGGTGCTAATTACGGCACCGCAAAATTGCGGTGCCGTAATTAGCTCCTTCCCCATTCCCATTATGCCCTATGGGGCAAAAATGGGATGGGGAAGTGCAATGGTGGAAGGGGGAATTACCGCCCCACCAACCTTGGAATAGGGCGGTAATTCCCCTTTCCACCAAGGCGGTGCCGGTAATTTACCGGCATGGTCCAGGGTGCTAATAGCACCGTGGATTACCGCCTTCCGTGTAATGAGGCCCTAAAATGATTGAAAAAACATAAGAGTTTGCACGTGCTTGTAATCATTCATGTGCCATTAACAAATAAGAGAAGTCACTTTTATATATGGATTATACAAAAATAAACAACACTACTATCTCCCTCAAGGAGCATTGGTTACTGAAATAGATCTGTGATGTTCAGTCCTGCTCCTCGTGTACATACTATGCGTTTCAGGCATATGTTTTATTAAATATATTTACTTTGTGAAACATCCTATTGAACTTATCGAAACTCACAGGCATTGTTAGCCTATAGTGTGCCCTGTTGTTGTCCTCAGAACCTGGTGACCTTCATTTTGTTTTACATTTTCGATCTTGTCACCACGATCCACTCCGGTGCACCCAAATAAAACTTAAAATGAATTTAACTAACCCTCATTACCTACCTTGTAAATGCATGTGACTCTGGAGTGAACCTCTACACAAATTGTTATTTGTTTACTTTCCCACAAAAGGAGCCCTGATCATTCTTTTGCATAAGGATGGAGAGTGCAGCAAGATAGCCCCTAACGTTGGATACCTGCAGCACTTCCTTCACCAGTGACAATGCAAAAACATAACTACAGAAGCCGAGAAATGGTCAGTCTCCTGATGATCGCACCATTTGCAGAAGTGCAGCCACCTGCACAAGTAAAACTTGCATGCACTATGCCCCTGGATCCTACCATAAGATTCAAAACTCCCTCAGACACATCATGGTCCTGGAAAAATAGGCATTCAGGAGCCAAGTAGGCAATTCAAGGCTGGCAGGGTCTGGGTTGAAAACCATGCCCACCTACTAATTCAACAGTCCCAGATGAAAACAGGATCCTCCAGCACTCACCTCTGCGCAGGCTGTACAATTCTGCATACCAAAATCCCTGCAGCCACCCTGGAATGACCAAGATCATCACCCCCATGTAGTAGCTGAGCCACCTAAGGACCAACAGGGGAACAGGAGGGAAGGGGTACGTACATCTTTGAGAACCGTCTTCTTGGGCGCATGTCTGGAGCAGAATAGGTGGCATTTCTTGTTGACTTGGATCACAAATAGATCCATCATTGGCAGGCCCCACGTCTGGAAGATGTGATCCACCACCGGACTGGTCTAGAGTCCACTTCTGCAATACTGAATGCTTTGTACTAGCAGCATCTACCCTTAAACTGCTCTCCCCAGTCCGATGGAAGCCCTGGACAGAGACCATCCTGGGAGTAAACCATAACAGACCGACCATAACCAAAGAGCTTGAACCTCCCTGCATTGAACCTCCCACATCCTGCCGCATTTGTTCACATAGTGCATTGTTGTAGTGTTGTCTATTAGGGCCATCCCTCGCTTTCCTGCAACTGGAGGGCTTGTAAGGCCAGGCAAATCACTCTGGAGCTCTTTGTCTCTCTCTAACCATCTTGGTCATATCTCCAGCTCATCAAGATAGGCCTTCAGGCCCATTATGGATGTGTCTGTAACAACGTGTACCTGAAATACTGGGACAGCAAATGGCTTGCCCGCCGTGAATTTCTCCACTTTGAACCAACAACTCAAGTCCTGCACCAAGCTGCCGCTCACAAGTAACTTGTCTCTTAGGGACTCAGTCAACTGAACCTGTGTTTGCAATGGAGCTTCCTCATGCAAAGCCTTGCTTGAGGAATGAGGAAAGTGCACAAAGCAATCAGGCCTAGGAGCCTCAGAAATAAGTGAGCTGCAACCATAACCGGATTTGAACTTGCCCAGGGTCAGATTGACAGCCTGTAGCTTCTCAGGTGGTGGGAAGGCCTCCTTCAATGTTATAATGAGCACCAACACTATGAACTGCACTGCATAGTAGAAGTCAGGGTTGATTTCTTGGTGTTTAATGAAAATCTGAGCATGTTGAGCAGGCCCTTACTCTCTTGAAACACGGCTAGCACCCCTCCAAACTGAACGATTTCACCAGGCAATTACTGAGTATGGGGTACACCTTCACCTGCTAGCCTTAAGTGGGACGCTACCACAACCATTATTTTAGTGAGCACTCTTGATGCCAATGTCAGCCCGAATGCTATCAGTATTAACCTGGAACCACAAAGTGCAGGAACTTCCTGTGTGCCTGTAAATGGGTACATGGAACTCTGCTGGAGGCCAGGGATCGAAATTCAGACTGGATTAGCAGGAGCTAAAAGCAGCTCCTGGGTATCTTGCATTTACACGTGAGCAGGAGCTACCACTGGGGATGGAGGAGCTAGTACTATAGTGTTCCACAAATCTAACTTCCACATAAAATCAAAACTTAACATTCTGTTAATTATGTATGACTTCCTATGCTTTACATGTTGTATAGATGTGTCCTTTTCAACCACCTGATCCACTTCCAAAATAAGCTCATATTTGTAAAGCTTGTGTCTTCTGCACTATGGAGGACAGTCTGGTGGAAAAGTAAAAAAAGGAAGGCTGTATCACTTTTTCACGATCTTCAGCGCCCACTGGTCTGTGGTCACAGCCCTTCACTCCTCAATGATGTCCACCAGCCTGCTCCCACCAGTGCTGTGTAAGCCGAGGAATAGTAAAATATGTTTCCTGGGGGCGCTGCCACCTGGGATGCCTTAGACAAGGTTTGTATTCTTTTGGTCCCTATCTTTCAAGGGCCTAATAACCAGTGGACTCCTCATTGGAGCACCACCTTTGTGAAAGCGTCATTCTGTTGGGTAGCTGGGAAACCCCCTTAGACCCATATTATTTCTAATAGGAACCGTCTCATCCACAAGGAGCCCATTATCACAGCTCTGGTGACACGAATTACAGTGCAACATTGAGAACTGATTCATCTGTGCCTACGGAGGTCGTTTTCTCGTTTCTAAGGGGATCGTAGTCCCACAGGTATGCCTATCTATTCTTATGTTTACAAGTCACCAGAGACACGCTTATGGCTAATCTAAAACACACTAATGGAGACTCGGGTATCTCATTACAGACAGGGCAGTCCAAGGGAATCTGCAGATATCATTTCGGAGCAGATTAAAAGAATACTATGAGTGAGCATTTTTGGAATGGTTGAACATGACACTTGAATCTATGTAACTAGGAGTTTGGAGTGGGACCCAGCGCATACTTTTGCGCCTATTCCCACACAAACTCCGATGATGACTGTACTAGGTGATACTATCGAAGGTAGTAATACAATGATGTCTACTCACAGGGTCCTTTTGTGAAGAAGGAAACTGCAGTCAAGAACACCTAAGTGGCGGATCTCGCCCTAAAACTCGCTCCCAGTAAAGGCTGATGAACAGAACAGCATCTCTTTGATTTATTTATGATGATGAATGTATATTGAAAGACACAAACTGTTTTTGGTTCAAACAAAAGTTTCTTACAAAGTTTGTAGTTGGGAAACCCTAATGAATGTATTGCTCTGGATATTCCATTACCTGAAGAAGGGCCGGATTGGCCCGAAACGCGTAGTAGCTAGATAGACAGGTATAGAACAACATTACCTGTCTGTTGATTTGGAGATCCACATACACACATATATGTTTAGAAGTGTTGGAAAATGAAATTATTTGTTTATTTATGAATACAAACTTTTATGTTTGGTACTTTTCATGAGAAATTGAATGAAATGTTTATGTAAGCATTCCCACAGTTGAGGAATTCTGTATACATATGTTATTTGGTGAAATTAAAAGAGTCTTGCATAAAGACCAACACTTACCTGGAAGTGACACATATGCTTGATTATTCATTAAGTATTGAACAATTCAAAAGTATTTGTTTCCAATGTATGTTCATGACCTACTTTGTTTAATTAAAATACTGAACTAGGTAGTTCTTTGTGTGTGCCCCTAGTTATACCCTGTTATTTCAGGGCATCTTCTTTTGCACATTTTTAACCTGTTCACCCATTTCTAAAGGAGTATCTCCTGGGTTCAACCTAATGGCTTGTAATTTCTGCCCATAGAAATTGCAAGTTTGCCCTACTCTTTTCAATAAGCCTTCCTTGATGGACAGGAAGGAGGCTACTTCAGCAAGGTTGAGTAGCTGATAGGAAGTTTGGAGTCCCCTTTTAGCAAGGGTCCCAAATAGCATCTTTTGAGGTTCTCCTCCCACCCTAGTTGTTCAACCAGGCGTTAGAAGTTTAGAAAAGAATGTCCAAAATCTCCCCTTCGAGATATGGTTGGAGTACACCTTGGGGTAGGGAAGGCCGTGCTTGCAATTCAATGTGTTTCGTTAAATTCTCTTAGAGTCTGTTTTCGGCCTGTATCGGATGGGCCACTAACTGGGCAATGATATTGGTTAGGTCAGCCATTTCTTCCGGGGGTGTAACAGTTCCCTCTGTACTGTATGAATCAGTGAAGAAACAACTCTCAACTCATTCAGATAGGGTTTCAAAATCTTCAGAGTCCTCTGATACTGAGTCTGTCAAAGGAGTGGATTGGGATAGATTGAAAAAGTAAGGCTCAGAGGGAGGAGGATTCAGTGCGCTAGGTCTAATGAAAGAAATAACGAGCCAGACATTTAGAGTTTTTCGGTCCCAGGGTTGTATGTTATAGTGCGATAGAGGAAGGGTATCCAGTAGGACTTGAGTCTTGAAGAATAGATTCTGCTGACTAGATGGAATAAACAGTTGAGAGGATAATACCTCTTTCAAAGTGGATACTGTCAATGTCTACAGTAGGGTTCCCCGGTTCTTGGTCACTCCACTCCCCCTCCTCCTCACCTGAAGTCTTGGAGTCCACTTGGCGCACACATTTCTTCTTCCACAGAGCCTTTTTTCTGGTTAGCAGGTAAGGTCTGCCCTGGAAGGAAGCCACCCTGACCTTATGGCAGAGAGGTCTGGGGGGGCCTCTCTTCCGGAACAAACAATTAGGGGAAAAAGCCTTACGGCACAAAAAAACCCTCTCTGAGCAATGGTTGAAAAGGTTTCCAGAGGCTGTTGCTTTCCGTGCTGATGGTGTGACTAGGTATCCAGAGGCTGAATATTCCCATGAAGGTGGTGATGGCAAGAGAGGAAGCAGTGCCAGGTAAGTCAAACTGAAGTACAACGCGGGGACAGCTACCAAACATTAGTAGGTAGCAAGATAGCATAAAAATTGCAGAGGAAGTCCCAAAATACACAAACTAATAGAAGTAAAGAAAAGCAGGAGAGGAAGAAAAAATAAAGCTAAAAGGTAAAATATCGCCTGGCAAGGAAAAAAAAGAAAGAAAGGGAGAAGGGGAGGACAGAAATGCAGGGCACTAAGGAGCCCTCTGGGAGGAAAGCAAAAGGAGCAGCGAAGTACAAAACAGAGCAGGGAAAACCTTAGCAGCATTACACCCGAAGCCTAACGCGAATGGGTTGCAATGCGTAGGCTTCCAGGTTCGGCAGACGGAAAAGGCTTCCTGCGGCCGTACGGATGCAGAAAGCTAGACCGTCACGCTGACAACTTGAGGAACGTGTTGGGGAGTTCAATGGCCACCCAAGCGCCACTTGCTCCACACATGCCAGTTCCTTCGGCGTGTGACAGTATGCCCCCTTCTACTACCTACACCCCCTGGTTTATCTAGGTGGGCGCGATGGAACCTCCGGGTTAAGAGAGGAGCATGGACATACGACTCCGGTTCCCAGGAATCCTCTCAACGGGGATAACCCTTCCAAACCACAAGGTATTCCAGACGACCTTGTCTATATCTGGAATCCCGAATGTGGGACACTTCATATTCTTCTGGGATTGAGGTGGGATAAGTAGGTAGACTGTGTCTCTTGTTTATCGGTGTGTCTGGGTCTACAGAACGGAGGAGGGAAGAATGAAAAACAGGGTGTATACGACTCAAATTCTTAGGGAGTTTAAGTCTAAAAGCCACTGGGTTAATCTTTTGTGTGATTTCAAAGGGCCCAAGATAACGAGGAGACAGCTTAGTAGGGTGCAGCCAGCGAGGTAAATATCTGGTGGATAGCCAGACTCGGTCTCCCTCTTTCCACTTGGAGCAGGGCAGATGATGGTGATCATCCTGAACCTAATACCCCTCTTTGGCTGCAGACAAACTGAGCTGGGCCGTCTTATGGGCAGTGGCTATCTCTGTCAGAGTAGACTCAATAGTAGGTAAATTGGAGGGGGAATGGAACACCGGAAGTATATCCCGTGGATGTAAACCATAAGTATGAAAAAAAGGGCTGAGACTCATAGCAGAGTGTACTGTGTTGTTGTAGGCGAATTCAGCGGTGGCCAAGAGGGCTACCCAGTTGTCTTGATAACGATTGATGTAACATCTAAGGTATTGCTCAAGAGTAGCGTTGAGCCATTCTGTCTGGCCGTTGGGCTGGGGATGGAATCCAGATGACAAAGCTCTCACTATCCCAATCACTGACACAAGGCAGCCCAAAACCGGGATGTGTACTGACTACCTCAGACAGAAATAATCTTGTTAGGAAGGCCATGTGAGCTCCACCCCCGCAGTGTGAAGGACGTACGCAAGCGGTGGGACGATCTGCGCCTCCGTGTACGGAGTATTCTAGCAGCCAACAGGAGCCTGGCCATGGGTACAGGAGGCAGAGGAGGATCCCCAATCAAGCTGCAAGAGTGGGAGGAAACATGTGCCAGCACCATTGGCGTTGAATCCATTGAGGGAGTGTTAGGGACAATTCTCATTTATGGCTAATTTCCCTCACCTAGTGAGTCCCCCAGCAGCTTTGCTGGACTTCTGGAGTTTATTTTCTTTCCACTTGGTAAGAGTGTGAGCTTTTCCCCCACTCTTACCTGTGTTTTGGCAAGTATATTTCTCTGTTTTTGTGATTGTGGACTCTGGAGTACACCACTTCAGTAGCCCCCTTCTTTTGTGTGTCACACAGGACCTTCAGTGCAGTGACACAGGGTTGTCTTTAAGACTTCCCCCCAACTCCATTTCTGAGGCTGACTACAGTCCCCCAGAAAAGGGTAAAGTTACCATTAACTATACCTAGTCAATCTACCATAGATCCAGTACACCCCATCTTCCATGGAGCACTGGAAAGGGTTAATTCGTATCCCTTTTTATCTGTACCTCCTAGAGCATTGTTTCGCTCTTTTAACATTTAGACTTGGCTGGTGGTAGTGGTATCTACCCTAACTTTTCTACCGCGATTATATTAGATAAACGTGGTATTGTTCTTGGCTATTATATTAGCCTCGAACATAAACCCGCTTGACCAAATTGTCTTTCTCTTGGCTCCGGTCGGGTTTATTCGCCATTTCTTTTTGTTAAAGTCCTTCTTGTGTTTTACTGTGCGCAGCAAACTAGGTTCACCTTCTTTGTTCACCATCTTTTGGCGGGCTTGTGCACAGAAGCCCTTCACCAGGCGCCTGGGTGTCTAGGTGGGCTGAATGTGAGGGAGGGGTGTAGTCACCCCCTGCACAGGGTATCCTTAGAAACCCAAGTCGCACTTTGCCATGATTGGCTGAGGTGGTTGTCCAGGCTGGACAACCCCCCTGCTGGATAATTGACAGCCAGGCTGTGCGAATGGGGATTTTACGCATAAAAGGCAGGTCTCTTGGGCTAGAAATCGGAGTCGCCACTGGAACTACAAGGAACCGAAGAGAAGCGGAGAGAACGACAACTGCTGCAACTATCCCGTCCCGGTGAAGCCCTGCTGCAGTCCTGAGCTATCTACCCTTCGGCGACTAAGAGAAGATCCAGCCCGGAGTCTTCTTCCCTTGAGCCTGGTGGGGATAATCAGCTCATCTTCTACAGGCAGAGGATCCTCTTCCTTGGTCGAAATCGCTGCACACTGCTGTAGTTGTCCAGATAGCCATCTGAAGAGCCTCTCCTGTTTTTAAGGAGCGCACCTTTTATTCCTTGTCGCTGCTGCCGGCCTCATCCTGTGTGGCAGAGACCCCCTTCAGACGTCCTCCTTCACAACGAAGCTCCAGGAACCGTGGGTCTGCGGGAAACCAACAGGAACAACTGCCAGGGCACTAGCTGCACCATTGGAATAAGGTACTGTGTTCTGCTTGAGGAAACTGGGTGAACCCATTTTCTTCACCTTCAAGGCTTGCCCTTGTCTTCCGTCCTTCTTATAACTTTTGCTTCTGAACATTGACAATATCGAAGTACTCTTGGCTACGTTGAATCGTGAACTGTCTGACTGTGTGATCTTCGGCAACAGGTCTCCGGTGTCACTTAACCCTGGCTCCGGCCCTTTGACTTTTGAACTCCTGTCTCTGAGTGTTTCTCGATTCTGTCTGCCTAACCAAAATATTGCCTGTGATTTCTGCCTCCAACTCCCTCTGGGTATCTCAGGTGCTAAGTGTGTTTTTGCCCCTGTAGCATCTCATGTCACGGATACGCGTTTATTTAGTAGACCGAACTGTCAAAAAGTGATGGCAATCGTATTCGTGGTAACGTGATTTGTTCGTAACACCGGTCCATTCAAACACAAGGTACTTTCCTTGAGATTTACTGTACAAAGTGAATTGGTTAGTTGTAGTATATTGTACGTGTGGTTTGTGTTTGAGTTTAATAGAAGTGTTGTGTTTATAACAAACAGTTTAAAAATAAATGTACTTATATTTTTCTACCTGAAAACTTGAGTCAGTGTTTGCTTGAGTCACAGTAATTGTGGTCCCTTTGTGTAATCTCTGCTACTGCTCATATACTCTTGAGATAACCATGGCTGCTCTGCCACTGCTACCACTGTGACATAGTAGTACAGGCTTGTACCAAAGGTAAAACTTGTATTGCCACCTGTAGTCTTAATTGTGTGTAGTGGTCCCTAAGGGCACTGCACAGGATTCTGCCTAACAGGGAGTGGGTGAAATGGAGCACGGTGTGCCGTCATCGTCAGATGGAGGTGAGTGTCCACACAAAACACTGCGATGCAAAGCATGAGGTAATCCCCAAATGTGACCTTGAAATTAGCTCATGGATGGGGCCATCACGCATACATGTACAAACCCTGCCCATATACTGTGCACATCCCCACACAACCACATGCATGCAGCACCTCAGACACGTGTCACCCAGACGCATGCCAGTATGACCCACCCATCTGGCTAACAACCTGTATGGCCAAACTTTAACTCCAAATGCATTAAACTGCAACAACAACAACATATGCATGATGCACGTTGACCCATCACCGATGTTATCCCTCTCTTTGTCCCCCACAGGCTCACAATCCGACAGTGAGGAGCAAGACTCTGCGACGCAGGCCCCACCTCTAAAGAAACAGACCAAGGGCATGGAATTAGGCACCAGGCCCAGCACATCTAGGGGCATCGGGAAATCTGCACTGCCACAGAGGGCCAAAGCCACACATCCACCCACGTCACCAAGGCGTGAAAGTCCGTCAGACAATGTTGCAGCACCTACTCCAGTCATTCCCACCATGTAGGATCCACTTGCGGAAGGATCACTGTCCGCCGCAAACAGCTCCATTGGCGAGGCAGCTGCCACAGCACCCATGTGAGATGTGGAGGAAACGTGTATTTCACCCATTGAACACCACACACCCAGCCCGCAGCAGTCAGCCCAACAAAGCCCACGCCCCACATCACATGCCAGCAGCCATGAGCTGTCTGGGGATGAATTTGTGGCAGGGAGCTGGAGTCCCACTGTGACATCACCTGATGGCGGACACATGCCACAAGCTGGGTCAGGTACCATCAAACGCAGACACAGAGGCCAGGACATGAGCATCATTCGACAGTGCCAGGAAGACCTAACTGCGCTGGTTGGCCAGCATGTGGGCGAGGCTGCCCTGGCGAGGGAGGAGTGCAAGGAACATGCCAAGGACATTAAACAAGCCATTGAAGCCAACACCAACCACATTTGCGAAGAATTATCAGCTGTGAGGCAGGTCCTCACACGCACCGCAGACGCTATGGATAGGCAGAACCCCGCCCAGGGACCAGACCAACCGAGCACCTCCTCCTCTGCCAGCTCAAGGCAGACCAGCCCCCTGCGCAGGTCCATGCGGGCTATGCGGTGCACAAACTTGAAACCACCCAATGCTGGCAGAGGAAGTGGGAAGTAGGGCCAGCCTGATGTTGGTGATTCGTGTACTGTAATGCTGCACTGATGTGCAAGACATGTTTGGGGGAATTGTAGGGGGAGGTGGGAAAGGGTGTTTGGGGGAATTGTGGGGGGAGGGGGGAAAGGGTGTTTGTGGTGTAGGGTCCATGCACTTCATAGTATTACTAGACTCAATACACACTTGTGTCATGACGAATCACATGAGTGGACATTTTTCATTGTGTATATGTGCTTTATTGGTGGACAGTGCACAGTGTTCATTTCCCCCACAAAACCCAGTGCCCTGATACCCACATCCATTGCACCCTCTTCATCCATATGTATTAGAATTATTGGTCTAACAGATGCTGGCGCACCGCACGTCCTTCCTGTGCATCGCCCCCTACATGACGTGCAGCCCCATCTTCTCCCTCCTCATCCTCATCATCATCCTCACCAGGTGGTTGCATTTCAATGTCAGGGGGCAGAGGCACATTCCGTCTGATGCACATATTGTGCAGCATGACACATGCCATGGTGATCTTGGCCACCTTCTCATGCCCGTACAGGAGTGCCCCACCCGACCTGCTGAGGCATCGAAACTGTGTCTTCAAAAGGCCAAATGTCTGCTCAATTACCACAGGGGTACGGGTATGTGCACAATTGTAGTCCTCTTCATGCCTGTTCTGTGGGTTCCGGACAGAGGTAAGGAGCCACCTCTTCAAGGGATAGCCAGCATCACCTGCATGGGGGCGACAATGGATTTGTGTAAGTGATTACATCAAATGGAACCAGTACCCATCACACACAAGTCAACTTTGATATGTCGATGACATCCACATATCCCTACATGCATGGAGGTAATCAAAGTAACTGCAATGTGGGAAGGTGGTCTAGTCCTTGCATGTGTTCATGCACTGTGCATGACTACGGCAGTTGTTGCCATGTACTAGGTGATGTTTAGTCATTCGTATCCTTTGGTCCTGTCACTGTTCGAACCAGACTCCTAGTGAACTGCCATTCCAAACTTGATGTCCCCATGTTGGCATGCAGCACTTCTGTTGTGGTGTACGGGTGAGATTCAGTATAATAGCTACAGGTGATCCCTTTGTATGCACTCCAGGTCGCATTTCCGTTGAGATGCTGTTCAGCGTACATTTCCATAGTCCATATTGGCTGCATGTTGCTGCATTGTGTTGTAGAGGGTACGGTCTGATGATGTGCAGTGTGCATGTGGATGGATATGGCATGGTTGTGGTAATGGCTTACTGTCATTGTTGTGCAGCTTACGTCTTGCATGTAGTTTTCATGTGTCAGGTTCAGTCTGGCCTGCCTTGGGGGACAGTGGTGTATTTCTGTATGGGCATTGTTTATTCTGTCAACTGATCTCAAACAGTTGGAGTATGCATCTCTCCCCCCCCCAAACACACCCAGTTGGAGTATGCATCTCTCCCCCCCCAAACACACCCAGTTGGAGTATGCATCTCTCCCCCCCAATCACACCCAGTTGGAGTATGCATCTCTCCCCCCCAATCTACTCCCCACATCACACTGCCATGTGCTTGCCATGCTACTCACTGAGTAGCCACGAACGTTGTCCAGCATGTCGCTCCATGTAGCGTGGTATTGTTGAGTTCCGCAGGACCATTGAATCATGGGTTGATCCGGGATATCGGGCACAACAATGTGTGATGATCTTGTTAGAGTCACATACCATTTGGACGTTGATGGAGTGGTATTGCTTTCTGTTTCGGTACACTGCCTCCATGGCATGTGGGACCACCAATTCCACATGGGTACAGTCGAGGGCCCCGATGCAACATGGGATGCCTGCCAGTGAATGGAAGCCAACTTTGGTGTTGGAGATCTCCTGGGCAGTCCATGGCAGGGATATGTGTTCACTTATGTGCTTCAGGAGGGCATCGAGCACCTGGTTCAGCGTGCGTGAGAATACTGGTTGTGATATGCCATGCATCTGCCCTACCATGTGCTGGTAGGTGCCTGTGGCCAGGAAGTGGAGCACAGAGACCACCTTCAGTAGAGGGGGGATGGCAGTACGGATGTCTATGAGGCTGACGATGTTGTTGTGTATCATGCCCACGATGGTGTTGATGGTATCCCGGTCCAGACGTTACAGGGTGTGTATCTGCTCAGGGGTAAGGTTGAATGGACTGGTTCTGATTCTGGGGATTGGTGGCTGCCTCTGTGGTACAACTAGCTGCACTGGTGGGGCTTTCTGTGCCTGTCTCGCCCTCCTCCTCCTCCTACGTCACCTCTGTGCTGCCTGTTGTTGTTGCTGTTGCAATGCAATCATGTCCTCCATCCCTTGTAATGCTACTAGTATTGGAATCATTTTGGTGTGTGAATGGGTGTGGGAAGGGGTGTGGTGTGCTCCTTTTGTGCTGGCACAGTCTCCATTGCCTCCACCTGTGTTGATTGTGTGCACCTGTGGCAGTTGGGAACACTGCACATGGCCCTTTACGGGTGGTTCTCGATGCCGGTATTTACGCCATGCCAGTATGGGATTTTTGGGCCTGCTTCATGACGCTATTTGCATGCCTGCATGACTTGTGATGGTATCCTATTTACACCATGCCGCTATTGCCGCAATGTGGGGTTGTGCGCCCGCGACCGTGCCCGTGCCGCTATGAGAGGCACCGTTCTTAGCGATGCCGCTAATAGCGGGTAAGCGGGTCGTAATATACAGGAGCGGTTAGCGATGCCGTTAATCATTTACCGGCATTGTTTTTCCCATACCCCCTACTGTGTAATAAGGCCCACAGTCTTTGAGAGATAAGCTACAGGGTGTTCTTTACCTTCTCTTTCCTGGAGTAGAACTGCCCCCAGTGCTCCGGCGGAGGCATCAGCTTTGACCACAAATGGTTTGGTGTGGTCTGGTTGACACAAAATAGGAGCAGAACAGAACATCTTCTTCAGGCAAACAAAGGCATGGTTGGCTTGGTCAGTCCATTTATTGAGCGCCTTGGTGTAAGGTTGCTCAATAAATAAATCAATCAATAAATAAATCAATCCATTGAAAAGGTTTGGCTTCCTTCTTGAGCAGAGCAGTGATGGGCAACACTATCTGGGAAAATTGATCGATAAACTTCCGATAGAAGTTTGACAAACCTAAGAATCTTTGAACTTCTTTCAGTGAGGCGGGAGTGGGCCATTCTAAAATGGCAGACACCTTCTTAGGTTCCATGGTTATTCCTTCCTTTGAAAGAACAAACCCCAGGTATTGAACTGAAGTGGTGTTGAAGATACACTTCTCTGGTTTAACTAAGAGATTATTAGTCTGTAGCCGATGTAGGACCGTCCTGAGATGCTGGGTGTGTTCTTGTTAGGTATGAGAAAATACCAAGCTGTCATAAACAATGGTATTTAAGAACAGGACATCCGAGAACAAACAGTCCATGAAGCGTAGGAATATCGCTGGGGCGTTGACGAGGCCAAAAGGCATAACCTTGTATTCATACAAACCAAAGGGAGTCTGGAATGCGGTCTTCCACTCCTCCCCTTCGCAAATACGAAGGAGATGGTAAGCACTCCGCAGGTCCAATTTTGAAAAAAGGTAACACCTTGGAACGCCTCAAGGATGTCTGAGATGAGGGGCATCGGGTATCTGTCTCTTATGGTGACCTTACTAAGACCCTGATAATCAATACATGGTCTGAATTCTGAGGAGCCGCGTTTGGGTATGAAAAACAACGAAGCCCCCGCAGGTGATCTTGATGGTTGTATAAGTCCATTAACCAAATGAGAGTCCAGATAAATCTGTAGAGCCTTCTTTTCCGTGAGAGACAAGGGAAACATGCGCCCAAAAGGAACTAAAGCATCCTGTGTCAGATCAATTGCGCAATCCTCTAGGCGGTGCGGAGGCAGGTCCAGGATGGTCTTGTTACTGAATACCTCTTGGAACTCAGAGAGTTCTGATGGAATACGACACACATCAAGTATTTGATTGTTCCGGCGAGAGGTTTCTTACCGTTTCCTGAAGTTGGTGGGGCAGACAATGCTTCTTGCAATATACAGAATCAAAGGCCATGGTGTTTCTAGCCCAGTCAATTACTGGGTTGTGCTTCCTCAACCAGGGAATACCCAATATCACTGGGAAGTGGGCTGCTCGAATGAGATCAAACTTCAACAGCTCCAAGTGTTGCAGAACCCTCACGGTCAACTGTTCTGTGGTATGGGTGATGGGTCCGGAGGACAGGGGGGAACCGTCAACACCCTCCACCTTTTGGGCATCTTCGCGCTGCACAAGGGTGAGTACTTGTTTGCCTGCCCATATGGTGTCCATGAAGACCCCTGCAACTCAGCAGTCGATGAGGGCCAGAGTAGTAATCTGTTTTAGCTGTGTCTCCAACTGAATCAAGACCACCATTAAGCGAGAGTCCATCGTTTCTGATTGGGGGGCTATGGTCAAGGTAACATAGGGACTAGGAGTTAGACCTCGGGAACTCGTCTGCTTCAGGTCCGAGGTCTGTCGTTTCCCGCCCGCCGAGGTTGGACCTCCGGAAAATTGCGGAGCAGATGGGTATTTGATCCACAGTACATGCAGAGACCTGCATCGCGACGTTGCTTCCTTTCTTCAGGAGTCAATGGAGCCTGTGCTGACCCAATCTGCATGGATTCTTCTGTATTTACGGCTGGAGGTAGAGGTAAGAGAGGAGGGGCTGCTGGAGTCTGAGTGCCCGGAGTACGATGTTTTCACCTTTCAGCTGGTCGTTCGCTCAAACGATACTCAATCTGGAGTACGATTGACATCAGATCAGTAAGGGTTGTTGGACAGGCTATGCGAGCCAATTCATCCTTTAACTCTTCCGTCAAGCCGCGACGGAAGATTGTATACTGTGCTTGTTCTGGCCACCCTGCATCAGTGGCAAGGCGCTTAAAGGTGGAGATATAGGAGCGCAGATCGCTATTCCCCTGTTGAACATCAAGAAGCTCTTCTGCAGCCACATGAGTGATCTCTGGTTGTTCAAATGTCTGCTTAAGCAAGGCCAAAAAGCCCCATGGTCCTGGAGCACAGGGTTATTATTGGTCACTAGCCGGGTAGCCCAAGCCAGAGCATTTCCCGTCATGTTCGAAATCATGAATCCCACTTTAGTATGATCACTAGCATAGGTGTGGGGACGAAAGGCAAAATATATTGCGCATGTTTCCAAAAACTCTTTCAGGCGTTTAGAAGTTCTGTCGTACTTGCCCGAAGATAAAGCCATGGCGGGAAGATCCGTCTCTCGGGGCTCTCGAGCGGATACCATTTGTCTTAAAGCCGCATTCTCTGCCTTGATGATCTGGAGTTCCACATTCATCCCTTGAACTGCTGTTCCCAGTCACTGGAACTGTTCTGGGGAAGCCATGGGTTCTATTAGGCATTGCAAACTGTCAATGTCTACAGTGGGTTCCCCGGTTCTTGGTCACTCCACTCCCCCTCCTCCTCACCTGAAGTCTTGGGAGTCCACTTGGCACACACATTTCTTCTTCCACAGAGCCTTTTTTTTGGTTAGCAGGTAAGGACTGCTCCGGAAGGAAGCCACCCTGACCTTAAGGCCGAGAGGTCTGGGGGTCCCCTCTTCCAGAACAAATAATTAGGGGAAAAAGCCTAACGGCACAAAAAAACCCTCTCTGGGCAATGGTTGAAAAGGTTTCCAGAGGCTGTTGCTTTCCGTGCTGATGGTGTGACCAGGTATGCAGAGGCTGAATATTCCCGTGAAGGTGGTGATGGCAAGAGAGGAAGCAGTCCCAGGTAAGTCAAACTGAAGTACAACGGGGGGACAGCTACCAAACATTAGTAGGTAGCAAGATAGCAGAAAAATTGCAGAGGAAGTCCCAAAATACACAAACTAATAGAAGTAAAGAAAAGCAGGAGAGGAAGAAAAAATAAATCCAAAAAGGTAAAATATCACCTGGCAAGGAAAAAAAAGAAAGAAAGACAGAAGGGGAGGACAGAAATGCGGGGCACCAAAGGAGCCCTCTGGGAGGAAAGCAAAAGGAGCAGCGAAGTACCAAACAGAGCGGGGAAAACTTTAGCAGCGTTTCACCCAAAGCCTAATGCGAATGGGTTGCAACGCGTAGGCTTCCGGGTTCGGCGGACGGAAAAGGCTTCCCACAGCCATACGGCTGCAGAAAGCTAGACTGTCACGCCGACAACGTGAGGAACGTGTTGGGGAGTTCAATGGCTGCCCAAGCGCCACTTGCTCCACACACGCCAGTTCCTTCGGCGTGTGACAGATACGCAGTCAGAGTCTAGGAGATCAACTATTCTATTTTCCCCTTCGGGTGGTACCATAATTATTAGTATAGGTTTTCAATTTGTAGCAGTTCAATCATATCCCACTGCTGATACCATATGTAAGTGATTTATGGTGGCAACAGAAAATACAGAAACAAGTGATCACAGTTCAAGGGGGTTTATTAAACTGTATGCAGGTTGGAAAAATGCCTAATCTAAACCTAAATCTAATATGGGAGCAAGCGTCGACCATCAAATAAAAAATAAGGCAGTTCTAGTGGCACTGAGTCAAAATAAAAAGGACCTATACTAAGAAACCTATTGCCAAACCTTGCAGCTAATAAGAAAAGGGTGGGGGATAGTTTTCAAGAAAAGAAAGAAGTGTCCACAAATAATAAGTCAGGATGCGGTAGCCTAGGTCTTCCTTCCCCAAGCTTTAAGGACGGGGTAGGGTGGGACAGTAGAACATAAATTATACTTGAGCCTTCCCAGCACGAGTCAACACTTCTGTTTCCGTTGATCAGGAGCCTTGATGGCCAAGTCTCTTTACTTTCAAAGTCTTTTGCCTTTGAGCGTCTGACGTATTCAAATAGCAAAACAAAAGTTCCTTTCTCAAAATGAAAGTTTGTTTCCTGGTTTTACTTAGGGTGAGGATTTTTTACCTATGTGAAGGGGCCCCTAGGGGACCCTCGCATAGTGGAAACAAGGCAAATCACCACACACGAACTGATACGCCAGACATGAGGTTGTATTCCCAAAAGCTAGGGTTTATTGCAAAGCAAATAGTCTCAGTTGGCCAACTCGGTCTCACGCGCCGCAACGTGTGTCTCCAGACTTCGAGGGACGCAAGAGAGCAAATAACGTACACCAGTTACATATATCAAAAATGGACATCCTGCAATCAGTCATGACATGTTCATTATGCCCATTGTACAGTTTCTTTGAACTGGGTCTGATGATTGAAAATTTCGACGAATATGACACCTTCGAACATCTATTTTATCAACAATATGCAACATTGCGAGTCTGGAGACATATTTCTTTGTTGAACAGAACACAGCTCTTCTGTTCTTGCGAGCAAGCTGCTTACGGGGGAAGAGTCGCATTCCAGGACTTGCTATCTCCTATTTGCTATTCGTGTCCTGGGAGTCAGCACGCTCTGCTGGGTTTAGGAAAGGGGGGCCGTAGGAAAAGCATAATTCAAGCCTTTAGCTGTTTCTTTCTAGCATTTCTACCATATTAACGAGACTAGCTGGCATCAGTGAAATGATTAAATGCCGTGGTGCTCTTCCAAGGCTACATGCGGGAGGCGTTTGGGCATTCCTCTCTGGGGCTGCCTACGTTATGTTTCAACAAATAACTCCCGGCCTCGCGGCCTTGCTCTTTTGCTTTGAACAACAAAGTAATCAGTGAGGCAGAATAAGCTTTCGGCTAAGCAGTTTTGAACAAAAAGCAATGAGCAAACGTTAGAGAACAAAATGGCGATTCTAGTTACATCAAAAATGGCCGCATATTGGTCAAACTTATGAGTCTGTATTTCTGACATTCACTACATGAGATGGTTGGTCTTCGGCCAATATGATATATTGCTATTAATCGTGTGGTATCTATTTTCCTAGACTGAAAACCCTCCTTTTGGCCGATTGCCAAACACCTCATCCATACATTGCACCCTCCTCTGATGAAGTGTCTGATATATCTGAATTTGAATTTGAACCTGGAATTTGCATATTACTATATGCATGTTCATTCACACCAATATTTATGGCCATGAATTCTTTTATCGTTTTCATTTCATGCATATCTTTATCATTTTGGCCATACTTTTGTTTTTGGGTTACCATATGCATACACTCTTCACTTATCTCAGTGCAAACTAGGGGCAGACAGTGTATGCAACAACAGCAAGTCATAAACATTCCAAGCACTATTACTAGTATTGCGAATAACTTCCATTCCCAAGCACGTAATATCCCCCAGAACCAGGACCCTGCTTCCCAATTCCCATTTATGGTATGGAGTTCAGAGCTTAGGACGTGTAACTTTTTTATCGCTTCAAAAATTGTAGGGGAGGAGTCATTTACGAATGCGCAGCACGCTGATCCAACGATTTTGCAAACCCCTCCATGATCAACCAGGATTACATCAAGAGCCATTCTATTTTGCAGCATCATTAATCTTATTCCTTTCTCTTCCAGCGTCATGTTGTATAGTATATCAGTTGTTATGTTTATTGTACTCTCTAACACTCTGGATAGTTTCCTTATGTTATAGGAATTCATGGCTTGGGTCAAAAATGGTACAAATAATTTTGCTAAGTCTTCTGTTCTTATAGCATCTTCTGTGCTTCTTCGTGGCCTGGTTCTGGATAACCTGGCTACATCTGCTGTCTCTAAGAGGGACACTCCTGGGAACAGTAGACCCAAATAACATGTGCCTCCCCAATTTCTGGGTAACCAGGGATACGTTTTCTCTCCGCATATAAAATAAACGGGATCACCTACATACACTGGTTCTACTTCTCTTTTGAGAACCGCTGTATTCATACATTTAGTGAACGTTCCTACTGAATAGGAGCCCTTCTTCTTTAGGCAAAAAGGGACAGTTCGTGGGCTATAATTCACTGTATAGGAAGGGGGCATTGCATTTTTATTTTCTTCTGTTCTTACACGGAACGTGATTACTGATGTTTTGGATGGTGGAGACAATCTATCTCGTTGTGCAGGTTTTGGCGTAGGGTTTTGGATTATCATTTGTGCTTTATGGATTATAGAACAACCTACGGGTCTCATAATTATTTCCTCAAATTCATTTATGTTTGTTTTATCTAGTTGACCCGTATCACTCTTATTCCATTTCCCATAAAATAGTGCACTCAGTGATGCACTGCATGCAGAACTTAATGGTATGGCTGCACATACCATCCTATTCCCTTCCCAGCGTGCTGCGGTATATGGGCGCATACCCAGACATTTTTCTTCTTTAACATTGCATGTGTCATGTTCATTATGAGCAATAAGGTATTATTCTCATATCCTTCTCTGTGCCTCTCTTCCATTGGGGACAAGGTGTAAGTAATTACATGAACTGGGCTTTCAGTAGCGGAGATGTTAATTACTGGCAAGAGCATATTTAATGGGTGCGTTACTTCTACGTAACATAGTATCAATGCTGTTATTATTGGCGCTAACATACTCATGGCACATATTACTATCGTTAGGATCAGCATACAGTTTTTTCGACAATGTGTTTTTTCTAACTTTTCAGTCTTTATACCTAATTTGTTATCAGCAGTGGTGCAGGAGGAGGCTAAAGCTGGTTCCGGCATTCTCTCTCTCACAGTCCTTCTTGTTCCGCAGTGGTCATCGTGAATATCTCTCCTTGTGGCACTCGTCCGAATGTCAATGAATTTGATAAATGTCAACAGTTCATTCTGCCAGTTCTTAGAAGCCTGGATTGCTTACTCGTTAGGCAAGATCAGTATGCATTCTCATGTTTGCTCAAAAGGACTCCAGAGCAGTTATCAATTGCCTTTCTACCATGTGCGCCCCGCTTGTTCGTTCGGGTTCTGGACAGATGGATTTTTATGATCGCACCAAGGAGCCGCGAGTCTTGAGTTTGCCGACTTGCACAACTCTCACGCCTCCCTCCTCTAGACCTCCGGTTCCTTCTCCATCCGTGATGGGAACCAGAGGCAATGATGAAAAAAAAACCAATGAAATGCAGCTTCGATCACTCCTTCTTCCGAAGCCGTAGATTGTACCGTTTAGCTCCTGGTACAGTATGGTCAATGAATAGTGCCAATGCACTCCCAGACTCAAACTCAGAGTCCTGCGGCGCAGTGACAGGTGGCTGTGAATGCCGCAGTGGTATGATATGATATGATATGATATGGCATTTGTAACGCACCTATACACAAGTGTTTCAAGGCGCGACGAGGTCGGGGGTGGGGAACAAAGGGAGACAGACAACAATCCTACTAGGCTAGGTGTCATTCAGATCATGCAAGTGCAAGGGTAGGGGGACTGGGAAAAATGCAGGGGAAGGGGAGAGGGGAAGTGCTGTACATGGTTAGTAGAATACAAGATAAATAATAGGGCCAGCTGGTGGCAAGTGCAAGGAAAGTGTGGTACATGGTTAATAGAATACGAGATAAATAATAGGGAAAGCTGGTGGCAAGTGCAAAGGTAAGTGCCGGGAGAAGGGGCTATAGGATACAGAGACAGTCCCGTAGTGCATGTAGGCAGTGCAAGGAAGAGTGGCTGGGCCACGACATGAGATCGGTGAGTGGCCCAGTTGCAGATTCAGTGCAGGTTCAGTGATTTTAGCAGGGGAGAGAGGGAGAGAAAGCGGAGGCAAAGAGGAAGGTTTTGAGGTGCTTCCGGAACCGGAGATGGTTCTCCTCAAGTTTCAGTGATACAAATTTTGTTTCAGGCTGTGGCACAATGGCAGATGCTGGTGGGCGCCAAAGTGGTACACACTTTGTGTCAGCCCGCAGTGATGCAGATTCAGCTGGCCAACATTGGGGCACTCTTTGCCCTTTCTCCTTTATAGCAATCTTTCCAGGCTTCGCTTCAAGCTTCACTTCAGGTTTAGGCAGATCCTGTAGTAAGGGACTGGCAACAGTTTCTTTCGATTCTGGAGCTGCTGTTTCTTTCTGGTCGTCTCGGTCAGGCAAGTCTTTGAGCAGCGGTGGGATCTTTTTAGCGTGCGTGGCATGAATCCACGCCTTCCTCCCATCCACTCGAATCGCCGTCTGTGTTGCCAGCAGTACTTGATAGGAGCCACGCCATCTGGGTGCTAACAATGATTTTCGTTCAAAATTCTTAAGTAGCACTCAGTCTCCTGGCTCCAGCCCGTGCCCCGGACCAGTATACCTCACGGGTAAAGCCTCCTGCTGATGAATCAAACGCAGTTTTTGTATTAAAAGGCCACAATAAGTACTAAGCACAGGATGCTCAACTTCGCAAAGCCGCTTAGGCTGAGGTGCGCACCAAACATTTGCCGGCCTCCCCATGACGATTTCATACGGGGAGAGCCCAGTTCTTGCCTGTACTGACGTGCGCATGCACAATAGCACTAATGGTAATGCATCCACCCAACTTGCTTCCTGCACATATCTTACTGATCTTAGCTTTTAAGATTCCGTTGTGACGTTCAATAAGACCGTCCGACATCATATCTCTGGAACAATGGAATCGCTTATTGATCTGGAGACCTGCGCAAATCTGTAATATTACTGCGCCCACAAAGTGTGGACCGTTGTCTGACCATATGACACGGGGCAGGCCAAAACGGGAAAAGTATTCCTTTAACATTACTTTTGCCGTGCTCATTACAGTGCAGTCTTTTAAGGGATATGCTTCCACCCATTTGTGGAATGCACATATTACCACTAGGACACATTTCAAGTTTTGGCATCGCTCCATCTCTATGAAATCAAAATGGATTACCTCAAAAGGCATAGAGGGAGGGCCAAAACGTCCGGTTGGAGTCACTGTTCCCTTTCCTACATTGTGTTGTAAGCACGTGATGCAGTTCTGGACCAACCTTTCTGCATTCTTTTTATGTTTACATTCTCCCATACCGTAGCTAGGTGCTGGATTATTTTCTTGGCACAAATGTGGGTAGGGCTGTCAGCCATTGTGACCATTGCAATTACATTGGAATTTGCCAACATCCAGTTTTTAGTTCCCTTGTCCACCCAACAACCCTCCAAATCTAATTAAGCAGAGCCCTCAGCCCACCCTTGTATCTCATCAGCAGTAGCCTCAGCCTGCATTTCTTTGACAGTGGCAATCCCATCTTCTATCATGCAAGGCGGCACTTCCTCAGACTGTACTGTCATCATTTTGGTATTTAAATCAGTGGCAGTTTGTTTCGCAATCCTGTCTGCAAATGCGTTTCCCTCTCCCACTTTACATGTCACTTTTTTATGCGCCTCGCATTTCACTATTGCTAGGTGCTTTGGAAACGTGAGTGCAGACAGCAATCGTAGCAATCAAAGGGCCATGTTGAATTTTGGCCCCATGTGATGTTAAGAAACCCCTCTCAGCCCAGAGTCGGCCAAAGTTAAGAACCACGCCAAAGGCGTACTGGCTATCAGTATATATGTTCACGTTCAAATTCTCAGAAATCTCCCAGGCTCTGGTCAAGGCTATTATTTCTGCAGCTTGCGCCGAGTTGAAGGGGACTCTTTTGCTTTCTACAATGCTCTTTAGACTAGTGATAGCGTAGGCGGCAGTTGATGTGCCATCAGGTAATTTAAAACAAGAGCCGTCAAAAATAACTCTCCATCTGGCTCTTTCTGTGGGGTGTCACTCCAATCAACCCTTCCCTTCGTTTCTTCTCAGTAACCGTTAAACAATCATGGGTAGGTGATTCGTTTTCACCAAGTTCTTCCGTGGGTAGTGGCATTAATTCTGCAGGATTCAAGGCGCTACACCTCATAATTTGGATATGGGGCGCAAATAGGATGATTTCATATCTAGTCAGTCTAGCAGAGGTGAGGTGTGCGTCTGTGTTCTATTTAATAGAACGTCTATGGCATGTGGCACCATCAAAATTAAAGTGTGCCCCAGTACCATCCCTTCCGTTTGTTTCACTGACGCAGCAGCCACTGCTACAGCTCGCAAACATCGTGGCAGTGCGCGCGCGACAGGGTCCACCGCGGAAGAAAAATAGCCGCATGGCCTATTTCTTCCACCTTGTTCCTGTGTCAAAACAGCCAATGCACATCCTTCACTTTTCGCATGCAAACAGTCTAAAAATCTTTTCATAATTTGGTGTGCCCAAAACTGGAGCAGAACATAATGCAGTTTTCAACAACTCAAATGCTCACTGACATTCTTCATTCCACTGCAAAGGCATCACAGCATCCTTTTTCATCAATGCCACCATTGGTTTCACAATTAACGCAAAGTTTGCAATCCACTGGCGGCAATAAAAAGCCATGTCTATTATGGCTCTGACTCCTTTCTGTGTTTTTGGAATAGGCATACCAGAAATGCTCTCTATTCGCTCTGGCGTTAGTCTTCTCCCTTCTTTCGAAAGTAAGTAACCCAAATAAGCCACTTCCTTTCGACAATACTGACATTTTTTCAAGCTGGTTTTGTGGCCAGGCGCTGCTAAGTGTGTTAATAGTAAAATGGTACTTCTTTACAAATCTCCTCTGTGTCTGCAGTGACCAACAGATCGTCTATATATTGTAGCACTACACAACCTGTTGGTAGTTCTAGCATATCTAGTTGTTCCTTTAATGCCCTACTTTAAATACTAGGACTTTCCGTGTATCCTTGTGGAATGCGCGTGAATGTGAATGACCGTCCTCCTAAAGTGAACACAAACAAGTATCTATTGTCCTTGTTCACTGGAATGCTAAAGAAAGCATTCTTTAAGTCAATCAAGCTAAAGTATTCTGCCGATGCAGGTATCATTGTCAAAATCGTAGTGACGTCTGGCACTAAGGGAAATTGAGGGTCAACTACCTTGTTTAACGCGCGCAGATCAATTATGAAACAATAGGGTACCTCATTATCTCCTTTCTTATATACCGGAAGAATGGGGCTGTTACATGTACTACCTGTAATTTCCTCAATTACTCCCAATATTACCAAATCTGATACAATATTTTTCAATCCTTTCTCTCCGTCAGCTGAAATTTTATACTGTGGAATACACGACAACGTGACCCCTTCTTTCAGAATTATTTTTAATAGCTCTATCTTTAAACATCCCACATCATTGTCATTCATTGCCCATACACAGGTTGGCACCTTACTCAACTCTCCTGGCAAGGGTTTAGACAAGAATTCAGATACCGGTGCATTCTGTGGCCAAATTGTCAAATACATACCATCGGGAGTGCAATGAATAACTGCACCTAGTTTTTTCAATAAATTCAATCCCATGAGGTTTTCCCCACAATTTTCTGTTAAGAGAAACGGACAATGCTCAGTGAATGAACCTATCGTTACTGGGATTGATTGGGACACTGGATTAATTACTGGTGTACCTGCGAACCCTACAGAGGAACAAGTTACTTACCAACTGTAGCATTCTTTCGACTGGATGTTCCTCCCAGGTATTCCTCATCTTGTGATAATTCGTTATCTCCAGCTTCGCTGCTTCGGAAAAAAAAATTCTCGGCAGAGGGCGCTTTGCTCGAGGTCGTGGCGTCGATTGTCCCTCGACGTACTCCGTACTCTGTCAACGTCACCGATGGTATAAATACCTTGAGCCGCGCCCGTTGCTTCAGTTCTGTTTTTTCGATTAAATATATATATATATATATATACATATATAGGAGGAACACCCAGGCGTGTCCCATGACCGATACATTCTTCGTGAGAGGAAAGTGTAAGAAAACGTAAACTGTACTGTGGGGTAGGATGGGGGGGTCGATGAGGAATACGTGGGAGGAACATCCAGTCGAAAGAACGTTACAGTTGGTAAGTAACTTGTTCTTCGAATGGATTGTGTCCTCCCACGTATTCCTCATCTTGTGATAGGCTCCCATAGCAGTATCAATTTTCGGAGGTGGGAATACTAATTTCAGTTTTCGTGGACAGAATGCAGAACTGCCTTTGCAAATAAACCCTCGTTAGAGGAGGCAGTGTCCAAACAATAATGTTTAACAAAAGTATGCATGGTTTTCCAGGTTGCAGCTGCACAAATATCTGCTGCCGGAACTCCCCTCTTTAGAGCCGCAGAAGTAGCCATTCCCCTTGTAGAATGGGCACAAAGCCCATCTGGTGGTTCCTTTCCCGCTAATCTGTAGCATTCAACTATGGCTAATATGATCCAGCGGGAAATGGTCTGTTTTGTTACAGATAAGCCTAATTTATGACCAGTATAACCCACAAATAGTTGGTCATCTTGTCTCAATTTAGCCATCCTTGAGATGTAAAAACTAAGAGCCCTCTTGGGATCTAGTCTGTGTAATCTCTCCTCTTCCTTGCCCAGATGAGGAGGAGGATAAAAAGTTGGTAGTACTATTTTTTGTGACAAATGGAAGTCCGAGACGACTTTTGGCAAGAACGAAGGTTTAACTTTAAGGACTATCCTTATAAAAAACAGTATATGGTGGTTTGCATGAGAGAGCCTGAAGTTCGCTAACACTGCGGGCTGATGATAGGGCCACAAGGAGGACAGTTTTTAGAGTCAGAAGCCTCAATGGACTTGAGTGCAGAGGCTCAAAGGGTATGCAAGTCAAGAATTTTAATACTAAATTTAAGTCTCAAGTTGGTACATGAAAAGGTATTGGAGGGTATACATTAGTAAGCCCCTTTAAGAATTGAATTATTAACGGTATTTTGAAATATGAAACCTCTTCTGAGGAGCGCTTGAAAATGGACAGCACAGCAAGGTATCCTTTGATTGTTCCTATCTGGAGCCCCAGATTGGCTAGATGTAACAGGAAAGAAAGCACCATTGGGGTGCCACACTGAAAAGGGTCCACATCCTTGTCTTTGCACCAGTTACTAAACCTGTTCCAGCGACATCGGTACAAAGACTTTGTTGCTGGTCTTCTGGCTGAAAGCAAGATTTCCATTACGTCATCCGGAAGATCCCAATCCTTGTATCTCAACCTCTCAGAAACCATGCGTGAAGGTTGAGTGTCTTGACCTCTGGATGGAGAACCCGACCTTCCTCTTGCGAGAGAAGATCCTCTCTTTGCGGAAGACGTATTGGAGGGCAGATGGACATGTCTAGAAGGTCCGGGTACCACGTTCTCCTGGCCCAATCCGGGGCAATTAGGATCATGGTTTTCCTGAACTTTCTCAACCTCCTGATTACTTGAGGAATCACGGGGACTGGGGGAAACGCGTACAGCAGTGGAAACTTCCACTCCACTACGAATGCGTCTCCCAGAGCTCCTCCTGGAGGAAATTCCCTTGAGCAGTACTAATCGCACTTCCGGTTGATCGTGGTGGCAAACAGATCCCCTTGAGGGGTTCCCTAAAAGGGTGAAGATCTCCAGAAGGACTTCCTGAGCCAGCTCCCACTCGTGAGAGACCGTGCTCTGCCTGCTCAGAGCATCTGCCGCTGTGTTCTTCTCTCTGGCTAGGTGAATTGCCGACAGAGAGATTCCTTCTCGTATTGCCCAGAACCAGAGCTGCATTGCTTCTCTGCACAGTGGCAGTGACCCTACACCTCCTCTCTTGTTGAGATAGTACATGGCCACTGTATTGTCCGTCATTATCAGGACATTCTTTCCCTGTACAGCGGGCAGAAAGGCCTTCAGAGCTAGTCTGATTGCCCTTAGCTCCAACAGGTTGATATGTAGTTTGGACTCCGATGGAGACCAACGGCCGCTGATTGTCAGATCGTTGGTGTGTGCTCCCCACCCCGTGAGTGAGGAGTCCGTCAATACCGTTATCTCCGGCCATGGTTGCCAAAAGGACTCTCCCCTGAGAATGTTGTTGTTGCAAGCCCACCATAGAAGATCCTGAGCAACTGCGCTCGGGACTTGCAGAAGATCCGACATATTCCCTGAGAACTGGGACCACTGAGATCTGAGAGCCCACTGAAGGGATCTCATTCTCAACCTGGCCACTGGTACTAGGAAAATTCAGGATGCCATGAGGCCGAGCAACCTGAGAAAATCGAAGGCTGGTAGATGTTGGGCATTCTGAAACTTCGTTACAATCTGCTGGATGTGGAGTGCTCTCACTTCGGGAGGGGAGGCTTTTCCCAATGAAGTGTCCAAGACTGCTCCGATAAATTGGAGTTTCTGGGATGGTATCATGTGGGACTTCTTGAAATTGAGGGAGAAGCCCAGTTTGTCGAGGAAGTGGCAGGTGATCAGCAGATGTTCTTGAGCTTGTTCTGGCAAACTTGTCTGATCAACCAGTCGTCCAGGTAGGGATATATGTGAATACCTCCTCTCCTGAGACTTGCTGCCACAACCGCCAACAGTTTGGTGAAAACCCTCGGGGCGGAGGTCAACCCGAATGGCAGAACTCGAAACTGATAATGAGAATTGCCAATCGGGAACCTCAGGTACTTTCTGTGCTTTGGATGGATTGGCACATGAAAGTAAGCATCCTGAAGGTCCAATGATACCAACCAATCTTGGAGTTGGAGAGCCTGAAGGATCTGAGAGAGAGTCACCATCTTGAACTTGTCCTTCCTGAGGAACTTGTTCAAGTTTCTCAAGTCCATGGTGGGTCTCAGTCCTCCGTCCTTTTTTGGGATAAGAAAATATGGGGAGTACCAACCCCTGTTCCTCTCCGCTAAAGTTACCGGTTCTATGGCACCTTTCTCTAGCAGGGTTAAAATTTCCTGCAACAGGAGCGGGTCCGGAATTTTGACGGAGTTGACTCCCGGTGGATGATTCTGAGGCCTTTTTTGGAAGGGGAGGCAGTACCCTTGGGCTACTGTTTCCAGTGCCCAAGCATTTGAGGTAATGCCCCGCCATTCCTTCAGATGCTGAGAGATCCTACCTCCCACTGGTGTTTTGTGTAACAAGGTCTCAGAGGGATTTGGAGGCGGCTGCAGGAGTGGCTGAGGGTACAGATGCCGCTCCTGAGGCTGATTTTGCACCTCTTCCTCGAGCCCCATGAGGGAAGTTTCTTTTGCCCCTTTTAGAAGCATGACCTCTTCCTCTACCAAAAGAAGAGTAGTAGCGAAAAGAACGACCCCTCCAGGAAGATGAGCCGGAATAGGGTTTTAGAGGCTGGCGCAAAGAGGCGCTAAGTGATTTAGCTGCCACTTTCGAGGTCTGAAGTTTTTCTAGGCTTTTATCAGCCTTTCTGCCAAAGAGCCTCGAGCCATCAAAGGGCATGTTGAGGAGTCTAGATTGCACATCCGGTGCAAATCCCGACTTCCTCAACCACGCAAATCTGCGTAGCACAACGCTTGCAGCCATGGATCTGCTGATGCTATCCGCAGTATCCAGTCCAGACTGGAGACATTCCCCCATTGCCTCCTTCCCATCTTTGACTATATTCAGGAAGCCTTCCCTTTCCTCGCCTTCTGGAATATGATCAGCCGCCGCCGAAATACAGTCCCACAGGGTATGGATAATCCTGGCTAGGGTACAGGTGACATTTGCCGACTTGAGTGCCATACTGCCTGACGTGAAAACTTTACGTGCCCAGGCATCAATTTTTTTATCCTCTCTATCTGGAGGAATAGTTGGATAAGCAGTTTGTTTTGAAGTAGATCCTGCCTGAATGACTAAACTCTCTAGAGTCGGATGTTTATTCAAATATTCAGGATCCGTTCCAGCTGGTCTATATTTTCTTGGAAAAGTGCTGTCTGCAGCAGCAATAGTTTCTGGTTTCTCCCAGTTTTTCTCTACAGTCCTTTGAAGGGCCCTGTGAAAAGGGAGAACAGGATCTTTCTGAGGTCCCTTGACGATTATATCAGTCATGTCATCTTGTTAAAAAATGGGTGAAGTATTACCCCAACCCATATATTCAACTACTCTGGTCATAAGACCCCTGTACCCAGCATCTGCATGTTCTGCAGGATCAGGTTTGGCGAACTCTAATTCTGGGGATGTGTCAACTCCACTGGCAGAATGTAGAGTATCACTCAGGACTCTCATTCTAGATTCCTGGTCAATGAGTTCTTTAGGAACTTGTCTTGTACCATAAGTAACTCCCAAAGGAGAAACATTGTCTTCTTCTGAAGCAGACTCTTCATAGATTGCTGACATAGATTTGAAAAAATCTGATCTGGGTAAAGGAGTGAATCTCCTTTCTTCCTCTTCCATCTGCTTCGAAAAAATTGTAAATCTCTCGAAGTTTTGGAGGTTGTCTTCGAAGTCTTCGAAGTTTTCGAAGATGACTTCGATAATGGCGTCGATGACGCATCTGGCTTTGGCGTCAAAATTATCGAAGTCTTCGGCGACTTGTGATTCTTATACGGCACTGGAGATGTGCTCGACTCTCGAAGAGTCTTCGACGGTTTTACGTCGACTAAGGTTTTTTGGATTCCTCAATGCTACTGGTTTTAGCCATGGTAGCCTTGGACTTCCCTTTGTCGTCCAATGGAGCGACTTTAGGGTTATGGCTTTTTCGAGGGTCTTTCGAGGGGGTCGGGCCGCATTCTCGAAAACCTCCATCATGTTTTTGCAGAATTCTTCCCACTTACTGGGAGAATCCGATTTAGTCGGACAACGAATTTCTTCGGTCGACTCTGAAGAAGAAGATGATGATGAGGGAGATCTATGTCTCCTCTTCATTTTCTTCGATGACGACGAAGAGTGTCTCGATCTACTCCTAGATTGAGATCTCTTCGAGTGCCTATGTCGATCCGATTCCTTAGAATCAGTCGTTTTCTTATGTCTTTTAGACGAAACCTTTTTTGAAGCCTCCCTTCCCACCGACGTTTTACCTCTCCTCTCACGAAGAGCTTTTTTGGTCATCGATTGGCAGGACCCGCAGTCGTCGGTTCGGTGACTGGAACCGAGACACCAGAGACAAATCCGGTGGGGATCGGTGATCGACATCTTAGATCCACAATGTGCACACTTTTTAAACCCAGTCCTGGGTGTCGAAGGTGTCGTTAAGATGACAACATTTTGTTCACAGAAAATAGAAGCGCGCCGTTCTCGATAGCGAAGCGATCGGAAAAACGGAACTGAAGCAACGGGCGCGGCTCGAGGTATTTATACCATCAGTGACGTCGAAAGAGTACGGAGTACGTCGAGGGACAATCGACGCCACGACCTCGAGCACAGCGCCCTCTGCCGAGAAATTCTTTTTCCGAAGCAGCGAAGCTGGAGATAACGAATTATCACAAGATGAGGAATACGTGGGAGGACACAATCCATTTGAAATATTCTTTTTCCCTGGCAGTGGTATAACTGGAACCAAGTGATGGTCTATTGAACACTTTTGCGCTCCTGTATCTACAAGAAAATGGTGTTCTTTATCCCCGACTCTCATCTCTACATAGGGTCCTTTCTGATTCACGGGAATAGACACTGGTTCCGACCCCTGTCTTGGGCTGTCCTATTGAGGGAATAATACATCGTCCGATGTGTAATCACTGCTATTACTGTAATACGCATTTTGTTGAGTATCAAAAATGTTCCCATCCCTTCCTCTAGCTCCCCCATTCTGGGTACTCCTATGTTGTTGGTTACCCTGGCCCTGATTCTGGTTGGTAGTGTTCTGATGGTAAACTTGATTCTGACCTCCTTGGTTACTTTGGTGCTGCTGCATATTATTCCTATTCGGTCCATTTGCTCCTGGGTGCCCCCGGTGCTGTCTTCTAACACCACCCCCATTTCTATTTTGCAAATGTGGGCATTGCGCTCTCCAGTGTCCTTCCTCTTTGCAATATGCACACTGATTCTGCCCCAACGGCCCTCCATGCATATTTGAATTACTCCTTCCTTGTGCGTTCCTTCTCCCACTATTGTGTCCTGCTACTTGCTGAAGTAGCACTCTTGTCTTCAAATTTACTCTAGCTTTTGCCTCTTTTTCTTTCTCTGTATTTACTCTGTTCTCATAATACTGAGCCATGTCATTATCAGATTTTGAATTGAAAGTATTAACCCCCTCACATACTTGTCAACAAATAATCTTTTTCCCGCTTCTGAACTCACACCCTGCCCGCTAAAGTCTGTAAATACTTCCTCAAACCTATTAAAATAATCTGTAGCTAACTCATCCTTGCCCTGCACACATGCAGTTAACTTGTCCCATTGGATTCTTTTTTCCGGAACAATTTCTTTTAATTTCTATATTATTCGTGCTGGTAATGCTACCATATTAGTCCCCGGCTTTCCCCCTACCTCTTTATTCCTATCCTCCACTATTAAATCCACCCATGTGGCACCATAGGCCGTTATATCATCCACTTTTCTTATTTGCTTCCATATGTCTGGTGGCAGAATTACTGGGAATATTAAGTCTATGTCACCCATCGTAAGCACGTATGATTGCAGGCAGGACTCTACTTCTTAATAAAATCCTGCAGGATTCTTTCTTACATCAGGAATCGTCTGTTTTATGTTGTTCACTTCCTGTCTGGAAAAGTGGACATGTACATATTGGGCTGTATAATGGGCTGGCGTTACCTGCGCTACTGTGGTGTCTGTGGCAGGAATCTCTACTTTTGGTACAAAAGTAGGTGGGACTTCCCTCATTGGAAATGCCGCACTCACTGTCGCTCCCCCTTCTCTCATATGCAATAATATCCCCAAGTCAAGTGACAAGGCTATTTCCTCTGTCCCTCGTTCTAGTGACCTCTTATATATTGCCATTATTTCAGGGGGGCTGGCCTTCTTGACCTTTATATCTTTGTCTATTAAATGTTCAGCCATCGCCTGCAGTGCTTTTCTTTTCATGGGCATGGTATATTCATCGAATTTGTCATGTATTTCCATTGCAGGAGTACCAGGATCCGACATCCATCTTAGCGCCTCCCGTACACATACTTTTAGTTTATCGCCTATCTGTATTGACGATGATGAATGTCGCCGCTGTATGTAAGGCTGTACCGCTTCCTTCCTATTTCTCCTGATATCCCTGCTCCTATACCCCGGTGTGGTAAATATTTCAGCATATTCATTATCAAGTTCATTTTTAAGTGCAAAAAGTCCATATACATGTTCCCTTATTTCTTCATCTCTTTCTCTACAACGTGCTAATGCATTTAAATCTAACAATCGTTGTGGCGGTAATTTCACAATTAACTGTTTCCATCTTCCTACTAAATATTCACCCATGCATTCCAACACTACCTGTCTTTCATTGCTTCTTCGGAAATCATACATCGAGTCCAATGCTGCCATCCCATCGTTCCCTTCTATATACATCTCTGCTTGTATTTGCAACTCCCGCTTTCTTTCCTTGCTGATCGCACTACGGGTCACTCTTGTGCATCCACTTTGTGCAGAACCCATCTCTCGCCCCCGTAGTTTCGAGTTCAATCACGGGTGGGACGGACGGGACGGTGTCTGTTTCTAGGGCGGGAGGTGCGGATGGGATAACAGGAACGGGAAGTGACTGTTGCGATTCTGGCTGGCTAATAGGAGGTGCTAAGTGTGCAGTCTGCGGCTGTGCTAGGATTTGAACAATCGGGAAGGGCGCGGGGGTTTGAGCAACAGGAGGGGGCTGGACAGTGGTTCCTGACGTGCTTGTTTTACTTTCTGGTCTTGGACCCCGCTTTGTATCGGTCAACATTTTTTCTATTAAATCATCTGTTATATGCAATTCTCGTTGTGGGTATATTCTTTCTATGTTCAACTGTTCGCGTCTACCTGTCCTTCTCAGACTCTCAGTCCACTCCTCCTCCTTTTCTTCCGCTATTTTAGTTTTTGATTTATGCCTGCGCGCATGTTTCTCTCTACTTCTCCAACGAAGCATAGCTTTCCTTCTCCAGTCCCTAAGGATATCAAATGCTGCGGGATGTGCTTTCTTTCTTATCAATACATTTTCCAAGTTCTCTATTCTCTCAATCTCAAAACTCCAATTGATCGGCCACTGAAAATCTTCTTGGTTTCTGGTGTGCTTATGCCAAATCTCACAGAACATTATCGCACCTACACCATACTTCACATACATCTCATACGCCGGCATTCCCCCAGGTGGCGCAACTTGGCCAATTTCCAAAGATTGTCTACCACAACGGAAAAACCCTGCTAGGGTGGACAATACCCCAGGCATGTTTTAACCTTACCGTCGGCTAATCAACCTTATACTAGGCGTTTGATTTTGCAAAGTCAACTCCCAACCAATATCAGGGCTATTTCGAATCGGGGTACGACTCACCTGATAAGTCAAATTGTCTTCCAAGACACAATTTGTCCGTATACTGATGCAACCAATGACGTTGTGTCTGCGTATCTTGGCTCTGCCTCGTTTTGGGACCCTCGCCTCCTTGTTCTCTGGCCGGGCACGTCGATCAAGGATAAGATGTGTGCAGATCTGCAAAGGAGTCTCTCATCACTTATACAGGGCGCCCCGGACACCTTTTGATCCCGGCTCGATCGTCCCGTCCTCGCCGTTCTCTCCGCCTTTCTTATTTTACAACGTACACGATGGCGTCATGATCTACAGAACGCGCCCCTTTTGGACTTCCTGGTCCTTGTCTCTGCGGGGCTTACACTCCCTGGTACTCCCAACATGGCCGTCCAGCGTGAAACACCTTCCTCGCTCTACACGTTGGACGTATCATCTTCTATTAATAGACCACGCCCCGCGGCTCCGCGCGTCTCAATGTTATTGCGATGTAGCAACTAGACGTGTGCTCCGTAGCTCGCGGTATTGTTTTCCCTGATTCTGTCTCTTCTAAACTCCATTCCTAGTCCCTCTCCTTTCCTTCTTACTTCCTGGACTCGTGTGCTGTGTAGTGCACCCTCTTACTTTCCTGGATTCCTGGATCATTGCATCCCAGAACTTTGAACGCACGCTGGAGTCGGAAGAGACTCGTGCAGCCTTATTCAAGACCCGATCCGTCCACAAGAAGGCATCGACCAAGAAATCCAGCAAAGATCGGACTCAGGTGAGAAGGGGGGAACTCCTTGACAGATGGAACAAGTGGGGGAGGGTCCCTATTCGGGCGCCATCTTCAAGGGGCACCTAGGGGACCCTTGCGTAGTGGAAACAAGGCAAATCACCACACACAAACTGATAAACCAGACACAAGGTTGTATTCCCAAAAGCTAGGGTTTATTGCAAAGCAAATAGTCTCAGTTGGCCAATTCGGTCTCACGCCCCGCAACGTGTGTCTCCAGACCTTGAGGGACGAAAGAGAGCAAATAACATACATCAGTTACATATATACAAAATGGACATCCTGCAATCAGTTATGGCATGTTCATTACGCCCATTGTATAGTTTCTTTGAACTGGGTCTGATGATTGACAATTTCGATGAATATGACACCTTCGAATATCTATTTTATCAACAATATGCAACATTGCGAGTCTGGAGACATATTTCTTTGTTGAACAGAACACAGCGCTTCTGTTCTTGCGAGCAAACTGCTTACGGGGGAAGAGTCGCATTCCAGGCCTTGCTATCTCCTATTTGCTATTCGTGTACTGGGAGTCAGCACGCTCTGCTGGGTTTAGGAAAGGGGGGCCGTAAGAAAAGCATAATTCAAGCCTTTATCTGTTTCTTTCTAGCATTTCTACCATATTAACGAGACTAGCTGGCATCAGTGAAATGATTAAATGCTGTGGTACTCTTCCAAGGCTACATGCGGGAGGGGATTGGGCATTCCTCTCTGGGGCTGCCTATGTTATGTTTCAACAAATACCTCCCGGCCTCGCGGACTTGCTCTTTCGCTTTGAACAACAAAGTAATCAGTGAGGCAGAATAAGCAGAATAAGCAGAATAAGCTTTCGGCTAAGCAGTTTTGAACAAAAAGCAATGAGCAAATGTTAGAGAACAAAATGGCGATTCTAGTTACATCAAAAATGGCCGCACATTGGTCAAACTTATGAGTCTGTATTTCTGACATTCAGTACATGAGACGGTTGGTCTTCGGCCAATATGATATATTGCTATTAATCGTGTGGTATCTATTTTCCTAGACTAACATATGGGTCCCCCTCTTCCGGGCGCTGACCCCTGTTCCTCGCGGTGTTGGGTGATCAATTTTCACCTGCTGGATCTCCCTCTTCCAGGCTTGGATCCTAAAACAGTTCCTATCGATATCAAGGCCTTCAGGGTTGCAGGTTCTTTGTCCTGAGGGCCTGATTGGTTTACCAAGAAAAACAACAAACAAACAAACACAAAGTTCTGAGTCACGTACACTTTGGGTGATGGCTTCAACCCTAGGTCACCCCCTTCTGGGCGCAAACCCTTCAGTAATTGTATTCAACACATTCATAAGACAGTTCCTTTCTCAGTGAACTTTGCATGATAGTTTTCCATCTTGGATCTCCCTCAGCCGGGCCCGGATCCCAAATGACAGGGGGGGCATTTCCCTTCCCCTTGGCTTGCAATACCTCTTGCTTCACAAATCTTAATGTCTTTTTAAACAGTTCCAGTGACATCCCTCGGCCGGGTTTACTCTGTCAACACACTGTTTCTTGGGACTTTAGACTTTACCCTCTCTTCGCCAGCATCCCTCTTCCGAGTTCACTCTTATCAACTTCACATTTGTTTTCAATATTTACAGGATTCATTTCCCTTGCTTTCTCCTGAAGCGGGATTTACTTCCCTTAGTTCCTCTTCAGTTCTAAGGTTAAAGGCTTTCAACTGCCAGGGATTTTGCATGACCTCCTGTATGACCACTTTGACCTCTGTTGGCCTATTCCTAAGTCCTTCTGGTTATGGTAGACTTTCTACCATCGGGTAATCAGCCAGAGTTTCCTGCTTGAGCACCCACGTGGTGCTGGCCTACTCTAGTGCTGGTTTTCACCTTTGTTTCTCAATCGTATCTTTAAAAGTTCACATTAGCCTTTGACTACTTTTTGTTCGACACAGTTCGGTTTCTTATCGACACTCCCCTCGACTCACCAGCTGTGATAAACCTGTTTGGCTTTGGAGACAAGGTTGGTACCACTGAGACATGCGTATTTCCCTGGCTTGGTTATCAGCAGAGGAGGGTCTTGCGTTCCATTGTCATGCTGCGCCCATGGAAGCTCTGGCAACGGTGGAGGTTAAAAGCGTAGAGCGATGCAGTTGCTCCATCAAGCAGAGGTTGCGGTCTAGTCCTCACCCAACATGGCCGCCGCAAGTATAACAATGCACCATGCCGTAGGAACGGTGTGTTGTATTCGTCTCTCTTTGGACCGCGCTACGGTGCATCACAGTTCCCCTTTGCTTTGTCAAGACAGTTTGCATACTCCTTCGGTTCTCGGCCGGTAGTCTCCATTTTCCTATCTCCTTGATCTTGCCTTTCATCTTCTGTGCCCTTTCTTTTCCCCGCTCTGCGGATTTTCTCCCTGGCGTCTGTGTCTTTGCCGGCTTTCATATCCGCTTCTTCGCAGGTGTGCTATCTTGTTTCCGGCACTTCAGCTGCTTAGTTTTCCTTATTTCCCTGTTTGCTTTCAGTCAGTCCTTTCGACTGCTATTCTGACTATCCTTTTGTTTGCTGCTCTTTCTCGCTCACTTGCATACTTGTTTGGCGTTTCTTCACCCTCACGCTTACCTTTCTTTGTTTCCTTTGACTTGTCTTCCTCTCGGTCTCAAGGTTTCCCTTCTTTCTCATACCCGCTCCAGGTCTCGTTCCAGAAAGCAGTCGGTTCCCATCTTCGACTGGATTACACCAAAGCGCTGCGTTTATCTACTTTAGTGCGCTTCCTCCAAAGGAGTTCCTCAGTGTTCACACTACCTTCCTTCTCTGGTGTGGATTCAGCACATCTGGCCCTATTGACTGGCTTCAGATCAAACCACGGACTAGTGGGTATTCACCCAGTGCCTGGATTACAATGAGAGACTCTTCCAGACATCCAGTGACTTTGCTATCAGAGCTTACCATCCGAAGACCCATTGGCGAAGCTCCTGTTAAGTCCTACCAGGTTTTTTGGTGCCCAATGGCTTTTTCCCTGGTTTGGGGGCTTGCTCCTCGTGTTTGCTTTTGGCTTGGGTTTATTTCCGGCCAAGGTAGCGTCCCTGCCTACACGACAAAAAAGAAAAGAAGACCAAGGAAAAGAAAACTAAGGAAACAAGGAAGTCAAGAAAGAAGAACCAGTCAGAGACCCGAGACAGCTCCACCGACAGGTTCACCGGTCCATGACAACCATAGACATCTGCTGCAACATACGCTGGCCTTTTTTTACGGTCTTATGTTTCCATCTGCAGAGGTTTCACAGGCCTGGACCGGAAAGGGCAAGGTAATTTCTCTCCTCATCACTCTCTCGGTATTCGCCGTCTTTTGCCTCCTCTTGAACTGCCGTGCTGAGTTAGCTTTCATGTGTTGTGGTCTGCCTTGCTCGTATTGTGCTTTTTTGCTCCACCTTTTAACTCCGTGGGGAAGGGAAAGCACAGTCAGGTGTGTGTGATTCTGACCAATTACCTGACTTTGCCAGACACTTGTATTGGGATACGTCATGTAAGCGTCTCTGGTGTTAGTCCATTGTCTTTCGTGTTGTGCGAAGGTGTTTGTGTGGAAAAGGGGTGGAGGCAGTGTTTTGGGATGTCCTATGTGGTAGGATGGAGAAAAAGTATTGAAAGAAGAATGGGGATACCACATTTCGCCCGTGGTTGTCCCTCACCCCAATCCCAACGGACCCACCACATCCAGGTGATCCTCTCTCACTAGTACACCCCCAGGAACTGGATCCAATAGCGATGGCCGTGTCCTGGCCATCTGGATGACAGATCGCCAGGGTTAAGTCAGGTGGTCACCTTCAGGTTTCTCACACTCCCCCATTGCCTCCCTACATTTCATTCCACCTTCTCTTCTACCTGCTACACGGTAATCTGGTAGAGGCCCAATGTGGTAGAAGCATTAAAGGAGAGGCTCTCTCGGGACTTTTATTCCATCAATCAACAATGCATGCATTTTTGAGGATATATTGATCGATAACATTTTTTCTTTCAGTGCATCATACCTTATATTTCCAGAAATGTACACATGCGAAACTCACAGGTCAGTACCACCATCTTGTGATAATCAAATCAGTTCATGGAACACCCTAAGTTCAAATGCCCAAGTGGCAATAAAACCTCTAGGTGACATCAGCATGCCAGACCGCTGTGCTATGCCCCTTGTCACGGCATCACTTCATGACTTAGACACATGTCCTCTGTACACAATGTATTGATGTGCCTCCATGAAAATTGCCATAGAAATCACAAGTAACCTCTTCTCTCAATTAATATCAACAAACCATTTCTCCTTGACAACATTGCAGTTTCTCCTGCCTTTGTGTCCGTCAATTTTATTTCTGGCCTTCAAGGCTCTTTTTGCTCTGTTCAGCTACCAACTACAATGCATACAACACAAAAAGGTACTTCCACTTCTTGAAATAAGTTTTCTCTACTGTGAGAAACCTGAGGGTATTCTGGCAAACGGACCTCAAGAATCCCTTATTCAGGTGGCTAGGGAATGCCTGACGTGCTCAGATCCCAACCCGGGGGCGAACAAGTGAGAAAGGATCACCTGGATGGGGAAGCCCATGGTTGTGCTCAGGGAAAGGACCCAGAGGAGACGCAGTATTATACTGGAGAAGAAGGTGAGGAGGACGGAATTTCAGAAGCTTTTTTAAACTGTACTACATCTGCCTCCCTTCCTCTTATTGAATCTCTCTTGCCCAAATCCAACAACCCCTCCGTATATAACAAATCCCCTTGGATCCCAAACCCTGTTGCACTCAGAAACTATCTCTCCCAGAATCCCTGTTTTCCTGTGTCCTACCTGAATGCTCCCAGTCATTCTCCTCCATTTCCCTCTGATCATTATTTTCCGAACTCCCAGACTACTTTGACAAAACACCACCGTCCCCACAATCCCCCTATTCATTTCACAAACCCTACCAAACTCACCATTCCAAGCTTACCGAACCCCCTAGGACGGGGGATATAATTTCTTATGACACCTTTTTCCCATCCTGTTTGGCCGGATATATAGAAACCCTAACCCCCCACCCTTTGCAACACAAACACTTTCTTACACCACAAAAGACAACGGACTAACACCAGAGCCGTTCACCTGACAAGTCCCAATACAAGGGTCAGGCAAAGTCAGGCAATTCAGCAGAATCACACACACATGACAGCTCTTTCCCTTCCCCACAGGGATAAAAGGTGGAGCATGAGAGCACACTGCGAGCAAGGCAGACCGCATGACGAGATAGCTATCCTTGGCAGTTCAAGAGGAGGAGAAAGGCAGCGAGAACCGAAAGGGTGGCAAGGAGAGACGCAACCTTGCCCTTTCCGACCGAGACCCGCGAAGCCTCTGTGAACCGTAAGACCACAAACAATAGCCAGCATGTGTTGCAGCGGATATCAATGGTACACAAGGCCCTGCTACACTGCTAATCAGACCAGGGAGAGATGCTTGTTACCGTGATACCGTCCTTGACTCCAGAGACAAGAAAAGCCAAGCGGTTCATCATAGCCGGTGAGTCAAGTGGAGAACAGATAAGAAACCGAACAGTGTTGAACGAGAGTCCCAAACAGGCAAATTAAGGGAAGTTTTAAGAACTGTTAAGATTAAGGGAAAACCAGCTGCAGATGGGTCCAGCACCACGTGGGTGCTCATTTGAGAGAGTCTGGTTGATCCCACATTTGTTGAAACTACTGATACCAGAAGGCCTGAGGAGAGCCGCAAGGAAACAGGTCAAAGTGGTCATACAGGGGTCTAGCAAAACCCCTGAGAAAAGTCTTTGACCTGCAGGTAATTGGAAAGCTAAGGCAGATGAATCCCAAATAGTGAGAAAAGAGAAAGCACTGTGAGACTGGCAAGAGTGAACCCAACAGAGGGATACCGATAGAACGGGGTATGAAGTCCCAATGAACAGCGTGTTGATAAGAGTGAACCCAACAGAGGGATATCCACAGTGAACTGTTAAAAAGACATTAAGACTTGTGAATGCCACAGGTGAAATTGTTTTGAGATTTTTGAGGAAAAGCCGCAGTGCCCCCGGCAGAGGGAGGGAAACATTCGAGAAGGATCTGAGTCTGGAAGAGGGGGATTCAAGGGTGAAAAGCCCATCGACAAGTGAAAGCAACAGAGAAATCTTTTGAATACAAGCCAGAGTGAACCCGATGGAGGGAGGATAATATTCAAGTGAGGTCTGAGCCCAGAAAGGGGGACCCAGGGGTGAAGAATCTTCATCCAAGTATAATCAGAAACAAACTTTTGTTTATAATTTTTAACATAGCAGGCCCTAGGAAGCAAGAGATCTAACCATCTAAGGTCCTGATATTGCAAGGAACTTTTTGTGGATCTGACCCCAGAAGGAGGGATCCAGAGGTGAAAAGTCATCACCCAGCATACATATGGAAAGGAACTTTGTATTTGTTACTTTGAACACATCCGGTTCTCAGACTTTTTGTAGAAAAGAGACTTAACCCCTGAAGGTCCTGATACCTGAGAACAGAACTTTTGTCTCGTGCTAGGAAATCTCGAGAGTGTGTGTGGTGCTCAGGTGTCCCACCTTGTCCCGTGCTAAAAACTTTGGGAAGGGAGACCAAATTCACATCCTGACTTATCATTTGTGAACACTTTTTACTTACTTGTGAACTCTATCCCAAACTCTTTTTCGTATTTAGTTGTAAGGATTGGCAATAGTTATTTTTATTTTGTATAGACCCTTTATTTGACAAGACACCACTAGGACTGACTTATTATCATGTGATGGTTGTAGCTTGCTCCCATCTTAGATTTAGGTTTAGATTGAGTGTTTTTCCAACCTTCCTATACAGTTTAATAAACAACCTTGAACTGTGATCACTTGTGTCTGTCTTTAGTGTTACCACCATGAGTTCCTTACACTACATGTACTTTGCATTTCCACAATTCCACAACTGACAAATGTGTTAGGTAAACCAGATATTAAAATTAATCTTAGTTGTTTCATGTAGAACAAATTACTTATCTTGCTAATGTTCTTTCTGATGAATGTTCCTCCCACTGATTCCTCATCCATGATATCCCTATCCCAGAGCAGCTGTTTTCCAGAATCCTTTCCGTGGGTAGGGGTTGCAGCGCGGCTCAGCAGCAGCTCCGTCCAACGCCTTTACGTGCCTGCACCGGATATGATATTGGGGCCAGTATATATAGCGATGCTGTGCTGCATGCCCTCAGTTCCACCCTTTTCCCCTAGCACTCTGAAGCTGTCGGACCGTATAACCAATGTTGTACTAGCTTACCGCGAGGGAGGCAGGTAGAGAGGGTGATGAGAATCCCTGAAGGAAAATCCATCAGAAAAAATATTACTGAGAGGTGAGTAATTTGTTCTTGTAATGTATTCCATCCTCCCACGGATTCCTCACCTATGAAAGGCTCATAAAGCAGTTTGTAAACCTGGAGGGGGGGGGGAAGCAAGAACACCGCATAAACCAGAACATTCTGGAGTACTACCCTACAAAACTGGGCATCCTGGCCTGCAAGGGAATCCAAGCAATAATGCTTACTAAACGTGGGCAAAGACGCCCATGTTTCAGCCTAGCAAATATCCAGGAGTGGGACTCCACTCTGCAAAGAAGAGGTGGGCGCCACTCCTCTGGTAGAATGAGCCATGAGACCCTCATGCTCATCCTTCCCAGCCAGATCATAGTGTTCTGAAATGCAGAGAATGATCCACATGGACAGGGTCAGTTTGGTCATAGCCCTGCCAGAACGTGCACCAGCGTAACCAATGAAAAGCTGGTCATCCTTCCTACCCTCTCTAGTATGAGAGACATAGCGGGTCCAGTCGATGGAATTGTTCCTCTGCCTTGGAAAGGTGAGGTGGAGAAAAAAACACAGGAAGATGGATTTCTGAGGGATTGAAATCCGAGACCACCTGGAGCTCACTCATCCTTCTGGCGGAAGTGATGGCAGCGAGGAAAATCATCTTAAGGGTGAACAATCTAATAGAACATGAATGAAGGGGCTCAAACAGAGTGTTAAAACTAAATTCAGGGGGCGTGGGCAAGATGAACTGGCAGCTCTGACAACCCGTAACCCATGGTCGAGTAAACCGAAAAAGGTATCCCCGGGTGTCAGAATCCTGGTTGTTGAACTCGAAGTGTAGCTGAAGAGTTCTTCCTACCAATGTACCCCTCTGAATGGAACACACATGCAGAGGAGTCAATTAATCGGAAGATGGAACAGCGCACGAAACCCAGGAACTGTAATGGAACAAATAACACAGTCACTTGGATGTACCAAGTTTCCACAATATGGATCAAGACTTTCCTCTCTAGGGGAGTGATGTTGCCTCTATAGGTAGAAACAGCCATCTATCATACACCTCCAGCTAACACCTATGAGACAGAACACACTGCTATAACATGGGCTAAATACGTGGGATGCAGTATGTGGTACACAGAGAGGAGGATTACCGTATATGAAAACAGTTGACTCGAAGTCCAGGAGATGCACCCAGTGTATTCCACCAAACCGGACCTAACCATGGCGTCACAAGGACGCCTACTGCGGTTAGTGGTAGAGTCTCTGGTTCCAGAGAACCACCTGTCACGACGGAACGAGGACGCCTAACGAAAACAAGCGCCAGGGGTGGAAGTCTCTAGTCTGTGTGCAGGGTTTGGCAGGAAACGCACTTGGGATGCAAGACGGAGTGTAGTCCAAAGCCCAAATTCAATCCAGCGAATTGTCAGATTCAGTGTTGAGGCGAATTGTCAGATTCAGTGTTGAGCTGGGAACTTCAGGAGACAAAACAGGAAGAAGGTTGAGGGCTCCGTGGGTGTGGTCTGGGTCGAGGCCGTGTGGTTGTAGACAGTGGCTGAATCAGCAAGAATGAGCCGGGTTCGTAAGAGTTCAGAGGTTCGTTTTTCCGTGCAGGCAAAGACAATGGCAAAATCAACAGGAATAAGCAGGTTCCGTGAGCGTTCCAGGGTTCGTTTCAGGTATTCACAAGGGTCGAGGTACAAAGGGGTTAGACAAGAGGAGTACCGTTGGCGTAAGCAAGGATCAGAATAACAAGGTAACACAAGAATTGCACAAGGAGCCAAGCCGCGATTCTTTCAGAATCAGAAGCGGCGACGCTTGAAAACCGGAAGACTAAGTAGCTCTGCCGTTATCCTTCCTGACTCCGCCCCTCGCGCAGAGCGCATTGTAGTGGGTTTGTAAAGGACGTCATAATCGCCATGGAAATCCCCAACCGTAACGCCCTTGTGGCATGGAGCATTTGGAAACAGCAGATTTCGGGGACACAGCAAAAGAGTGAACATGTGACAGCTTGTACAAATGCCTGGCTGCCGGAGGACACAACCTGGGAGTTGCTGAGGATGCCAATTAGGTCGCTTTTTGTACGCAGCCCGCAGCCTAATCCTGACACCGGGGCCATGTTGAAAGGGTTAAGCAGCCGCTGGAGGATAAGAAGGCTTCCAAACACACGAGACGGTGGGCTCAGGATGGTGGCTGTGTGGATCACCTGACCTCAAGATGGCAGGCGCTCGGCAGATGAAGAGGAGGCCCGTAATGATGTGAAGAGGCAACAGAGGTCCTCCTGCCCTCCTCCCGTAGGAGGGTAGAAGTTCTTCTGCAGAGTGAATGGGCTTAAGGCTCCTCACCCTACTCCCAGAACCGGCATACAGTGAAGGAGCTAACGCCAAGCTCTGTGCACTGCCATACAACGGAGCTCTGACCCTGGAGGGTACAGCGGTGAGTCCCCCTGACAATCTGAAGTGTGAGGGAACTGAGAGGGGGGGAAGGGTGGGGTTTGAAGGAGTGGAGAGCACGGCAGCCATCGGCTCGTGATGGCACAGAGATATGCATCTCACGGGGGAACACGGAATGAAAGTTGGAACGCAGAAGAGGCATTGTATGTCTTACGGCCTCCCTGCCAATGGCCACGAAAACAGAGTGAAGGCAAACTGATTAAGGGAGGCAGACGGACGCAGAGGAGAGCTAAAAGGAAAGCCAAGAGAGCGAAGGAGAGGCTGAGGAGGTCTGCTAAGTTAGAGTCCGGACCCAAGGGTGAGGGGGGGGGGCAACAGGAAGGCCAAGGAGTGTATCCTGAGAGTGAGTAGTCATATCCCCAGCATGGCCAAGTCAAACAAACATATGAAGACATCCTCGCTCAAGTCCTTCCTCCAGGGTAATGCCCCTTCGAATAAGAGCAACAAGATAAAGAGGCTCTATGACGGAGGAGAAATGGACTTGGCTCCATTGACTAGGAGAATGATGATCTCCATGATCAGGGAACTCAAAGACGACCTCTCCCCAAATCAGAGGTCTCCGTAATCAAGTATGAACTCTCCAAAGCAATAGCAGAAAATATGAGAGGTATTAACACGCTGGGGGAAAGGGTTTCCAACAATGAAACAGCAATTGCTTCACTTCACAACAGCACATCTCACATCAGTTAGGGGATCCAATCCATAACAGAGAACTGTTAGATATTGCAGAATAAATGCAATGATCTGGAGAATAAATCATGAAGAGACAATTTGAGGATTAAATATCTGAAAGAGGAAGTTGAAGAGAATGATATCAGGGAATGTATCGCAATCTATTTAAGCTGCTTCTTATCAATTCCTCCAATTGGCTGGTTAAAATCGACAGAGTCCACAGGGTGGGCGTAAGAATAGAACAGTAGGGGGAGCCAAGGGACATCCTAGCAAAACTGCATGATTTCATAGTCAAGGAGGCCATACTCAAGGAGGCGATAAAACGTGGTCCCACTGACTTTAACGGTGGAAGAGCCCAAATCTTTCAAGACGTCACACAGCTCACCCTCTCTGAGCCCAACCAAGGGGCAACCCTGCTGGGAGTACAGCTGTGGCCGGACTGGGGCCAAGAGGATCCGGCAGCAGGGCCTGGGGGCAAGAGCAGCAGCAACTGGGGGAAAAAGCCTAAATTGAGACAGGGCTGAGGCCTAGCCAAAGGGTCTATGGGCTAGGAAAGGGGCTACAGGTTGGAGATAAAAGGTATCACTCCAAATGAGCATCGGTTTCGCAGAAGTGAGTGAAGAGTTCAGTTTGCTTATGTGTTTGAAATGATTGTATCGGGGGTGATTTTGAACGGTTAGACAAAGGTATATACAAGAGGACGGGGGAAGTTTACAGGATGGGAACAGGATGATTCTCAGCACGTTTTATTTTTCTTTAATGTGTAATCTGGCTATTGAACAAGCCTTAAACACAATAAAATAACCAAACAATAAAAAATGTAATTAATACATAATTAAAACACATTGGTCCTCATTCCGAGTTTGGAGGTAGCCATGATGCTATTTGCGCCATGGCTGTCTCCAAAACCGGGACCAACTTCGACCTGGTTCAATGGTGACTTACCGGTCCATTCCGACCCTGGAGGGACCGATAAGTCCCCATTGAAAAAGGCAATCCCCATTCCCATTGAGCCCCCCATAGGGCTCAATGGGAATGGGGAGGGAGCTAATAACGGTATCGCAATTTGCGGTACCATTATTTGCTCCCTGGTCCCTTTGCGGCTCCCGCTAAGGCTGCCTGGTAAAACCAGGCGCCCATGGCGGGACCCACTAAGGGACCTCGGAATAGGGCGCAAAGGGATTACCGGCACCGTTGTCCTTAACAGTGCCCGGTATCCCTTTGCGCCCCGGTCGGAATGAGACCCATTATGGTTAAAGGGGGAAAAAACAAAAAATTCATGTTTACAAATAAGCGGTTCAAATGTTGCAGAAATATATATCAAAAAGAAAAAAGGTCTTAATCATTCCATCAGTTTCAAAAATTCTTTCCGTACATAAAAGGCTGAAGATGTAATAACAACGGAATCAGCTCTAAACAAAGGGGCTCATTCTAACATTGCCGGTCAGGCAAAGTACAAGTCTGGAGGATGGGCACCCTCTAGCACAGCACCTCTGTCTTGCCGGGCGGACCAGCACCCGCCCATACTTTCACAGAAGCACCGGCACCATTATTATCAGTGCCAGTGTTTCCATGGTCCCATTCCCATAGAGTCCCACAGGACTCTATGGGAAGGGGAAGAACATGTTACCAGCAACTAGCTCCCGGTCCACCAGGGCTTGTAATGTCCAGGTGTTACCGGGAAGCTAGGTGCCGGGAACTGTTTACGGGTCTGGCAGCTACCTGCCGGTATTACTGGCACAGTTACCGCTGGACCCGTAATGAGGCCCAAAGTATTCCCAAACTGGTCTGAGTCAATCAATCTGAAATCTATAAAAGTATAAGAGTACCCTCTTTTATAGTGGCTCTCCATCTTTTGGCAGGATGTCAAAACATGTCTGCTTGTTTTTACAGATTTGCAGCATAGTCGGCACTGATGGGCTTCAAAGGGGTATACCGCGCCATGCTCCCAATTGATCCATAGTTTCTGATAAAGTAAGGTGAAGCCTTAGAATAAAACGCTTTCGCGTTTTCAAGCATAACTTGGATAAGTAGGAGAAAGGTATTTCAGCCATAAAATTCTGAGTGGAATATTCTGCACATCTACTAGTATTAGAAAGTTTTTCAATGTTCCTAATTCTGTCTCTCGTTTTGGCTTTTCTTTTCAATGTTAGCTCTATAGAAGGGTCTGACAGTGCTTCCTCCAATGTGATTTCTAAACTGGACGGATAGTCAATAGTGAAGGACCTCATTTCCACTAGGAACTGATTGTTATTCATTAAATGGTCCGCAGTACCCATCATAGTTAATAGCTTGTTGATATTGAGCTTACTAGGCAAAGTATTTATGTAAAGCAATATACGTTGGACTGTCGAATTAGTAGTAAGCGAAATGAGGCCATCCTCTATCCTCCAAGCTTCAACTGAGGTACTGGAGGGGAGATTTATATAGTTCTTAAGATTTTCTCTTCTATTTTACTTAACCAGGCGGCATGGGTTTTTGGCAATGATGCCAGACCATACATTAGGCTTGGTATAATGCTTACCTTGTATACCTCTAAGAGAGCCAGACTATTAGAGCCCCCACTTTTAACAATATATTGTTTTGCAGCTGACCATTTTCTCCATTTCTACATGATATGGTATGCTTGGGTTCATTTTATTATTAAAACCCAGATAACAATAATGATCAACTATCTCAAGAATGTTATAATTTCATTTCCAAGTAAATGTGGGTTTCCTTGAAGCAGTACCATTCAAAAGAATGAGCTTGGTCTTTTTAGTGTAAATGGTCATATGGTTATCTTTTGCATATAATGCTCGTTCAGTGATCAATCTTTGTAGCCCTATTGGAGTTAAGACAAATAGGACAATGTCATCCGCATATGCAAGCAAACTTATGGGGATACCATTTATTTTAGAAGGGAAATTCGGGGTTGTACTTAAAGTAAGAGGGAGGTCAGCCACATATAGGATACATAAAATTGGAGCTAGAGCACAGCCTTGTTTCAAACCACGATTGGTACTACAGTGTTAGTCATTTCACCCCTTTGATCAATATGTATAGAGGCAGAGGTATTAGTGTATGGTCCCTTAATATAGTATAATAAACAGGGATCTATTTCCCATTTCTCAAGTTTATACCATACCAGTGGCGAGATACGCTGTCAAAAGCCAGACTATAGTCTATGTAGCAGCAATAGAGGTCTATTTTCCCTTTGCTCAATTTAAAATATGCCATAATGCATTGTATCAGTAGGATATTGTTCATGGTTCCATAGTTTATCCTGAAACACGTTTGGAATGGTTTTAGTAGCGCTTTCTCATTTACCCATTTCGTCAGTTTTCTTAACAATATTGAGGCAAATATTTTCTGACTTGAGTCCTGCATCTCTAATAAGCAGTAGTTAGCAGGATCTAGTTTTATGCCTTTTTTGAAAATGGGCATAAGTATGGGGTTGTGCCATGTATCAGGGATTATGCCTGTAGCCTCTATTGACCAAAATACGTTATAGAGGATTTGCGACAAAAAATCCAGGTCATCTCTGTAAAGTATATTAGGGATACCATCTGGTCCCAGGGCACCTGAAGGCTTTAGTTTAATGATGTTATTTCTTATATCATCAATGTCATAGTCCATAAAGTTAGAACAACCCATGATGATAATTAAATCGTCTGGGGGCAGAGCGTCTTCTTTGGTATAATACTGTTTATTGATTTAGTGAGCCCAGTTTAAGGAAGCAATGGGGTTTAGTTCCATTGAGTTAGGGTAGTCTTACCCTCATTTAAACGTTGCCAGAATTTACGTTTAGACTGGGATTTAAGTGATCCTAGAAATAATAGCCATTTAGCACTATTATGTGATTGTTTGTGTTGGTAAAGCCAATTCTTATGTTGTGTTCTCAGGTTTATGCTTTTAATATTTTTCTGAGCTTGTGGCAAAGAGGCATCACTGTCGCACTCGGCCTGCTCCCAAGGGCTTGGCAACCCATGAACACCAAGTGCTGGAGACACTGGCGTTTACCGTGGAACCAGGCACAATGAACAATCTGGCGTTCGCGATGGATTCCAATTCCCAGCAACCCCAGTGCCCAAACCTCATGTGATGCGGCACGTCTCTGTGCTCTCCGTGCAATCGGGAAGCAACTGTACTTAATCAGACGAAGACTTCCGGGCGACGCCCCTCAACCGTCGTGTTCGATCGGCAAGGTTGCTCTGTGTTGTTCTGATCCTGCAACCCAGTATGCTGTTACCTTTTTGACCTCCTGGCTGTTTCACTGGATTAGCTTTTGTCTCGTCTTCCTGGTTCCCTCGAACGCTGAATCTTCGTTTCTTTAAGGCGAGTTACTGCATTGCCCTCCTCTGTGTGTGACGTTTGGTCCCTTGGCTGGATTACCTGGAAACCCTTGATATTTGCTTTGCTCATGTGTTCTGGACTGCCTAATTTCTGTGTCCTTACTGGCTGATGAACTTGGACTCTTCTCGTCTGGAATACTCTGCTGCATCCTCTGAGGACTCCCTGGTTCACCTTTCTCCTCGAACTCTTTTTCCCCCACGGAACTGAACTTGGACATTCTATTGGATCTCACCTATGGAACTGTTTGATTTTTGGACTTCCTGCCTCCTGCAATCCTGTAACTGTGTGTACACCTAGCTTGCGCCCTTGTGCCGCCCGGGTTAGGCATCTCCATTCTAGATCTTCCTGGGTCTTTCTTGGATTTACAGACCCTTCCTGAAATCGCTTACTCCTGAAACTTCTGTGGCTGAAGTTAAGCAAGTAGGTTGCTCGCTTGCAACTGCATCACAACAGGTAGGAGTGGGGTTTCCTCTGAGGGTGGTGCAGGTTTTACCCAGTTGGCAAAACAGGGATATTCAACTGTTATATCTGTTTGTTTCCCTTTTAGCTCTGCTGTTTGCTCCTGCCTGTTCACCTGAGCCCCTAGCCTGACGGGTTTTCCTATCCTCTGCAGGCTGCGCTCTTGGGGGGACATTCTCCCTGTGAAAGGAGACCCCGGTTGTCAATTGAGACTGGGGTTACCCAAGTGGATCCTGATCCCGACATATTAAGGAGCCAAATATATGCCAGTCTGTGATGGATACAGGGGCAGATCCCATGGCTGCAGTATTGCAAGCCTTTTCAGCCCTTCGTAGAAACATGGCCGCCGCCCATGCGTCTCTTCATCAGCGCATGGACGTAATTCAGAGCCTGGTACAACCGCTACGCTCAGATGATGAATTTGGAGATGGGGCAGCTGCGGCATCCTCTCTAGCTCCGACTGTCCCAACCGGGGCCTTGCCCCTGTCGTTTTGCCAGGGCTGTTCCCATTAGCCCTGCCAGAACGCTTCAAGGGTGATCCTAAGACCTATAGAACATTTATCAATCAGTGCAGGTTCCACTTCCTCTGCCGTCCTTTGGCCTTCCCTAACTCCACCACTAAAGCTGCTTTTGGGCTGTCCCATCTAGGCGGTATCGCCACGGCCTGGACAAACCCCCTTTTGAAGACAAATGACCCAGCTTTGTATGATTTTGACGCCTTGTTGGTTGCAATGAATCTTGTCTTCGATGCCAGGTACAAAGCACAGACTTCAGATCTGGAATTTCTGGCGTTGACCCAAGGAAAGCAGAGCCTTTTATCTTACCTGGCCCGTCTTAACCAACTAGCAGCAGAGACCAGGTGGCCTGAACAGAAAAAGGCTGCAGTTTTCTATAGGGGCATCTCCGATGAACTAAAGGATGCCTTATCTGTGGTTCTGTCCATTCTGTCCGGTTTCCCGGAACTCTTAGATCTAGTGTTACATGTCGACGCATGCCTTATATTAAAATGAGGACGAAGGCTGGGCCCTGAAATATGACCTGGCAAGCACGACACAGTCTCCTCGTTGCCGCTTGGGGACACTGAACCAATGCAAATCGGAGCTACAAGAGGCTCTTTAACTAAGGAGGAAAGGGAGAGAAGAAAAGCCAATAACCTATGGCTTTACTGTGGACAAACAGGTCATTTTGTGTCTGTCCAAAAAGTCCTGTTAAACGTTCGGGAAACGCCAAGACTCGTCCCTAGACAGGACCACTGGGATGAGTCTGTTTTCCGCTGGCCCGGAGAACGTTCCATCGTCTATGCATATATACTTGCTTTGCAGTCATTTTTGGGGTTTGCGAACTTTTATAGACGGTTCATAGCCTAATTTTCCACCATTGTGGCACCACTTACCCATCTTACCAGCCCTTCTGTCCCGTTTGTTTGGAGTACGGAGGAACAGGCAGCTTTCCAATCGCTAAAGAGAGCTTTCATCTCGACTCCGTTGTTGCAACATCCAGGCCCTTCCCTGCTGTACATCGTAGAGACCAATGCTTCAGCCATAGCTATTGGAGTTATTCTTTTGCAGAAGTGCCCCACCACGCAACATCTACATCCAGTGGCCTATGTTTCAAGGACTTTGTCTATGTGTGAAAAGAATTACACCATCATGCAGAGGGAACTCTTGTACATTAAAGCCGCATTTAAAGAATGGAGACATCGGGACTCATTACAGGTCGGGCGGTCCGGAAATAACAGTGGCGGTAAACCCGCCGCCACTGTTAATTCCGGATTGCCCGATCCCGAGTCCTGCAGGCGGGAGGTGGCGTTCCCGCCAGGTCTGACCTGGCGGGTTTACCACCGCCTGCCTGCAGGCGGACGAGGAAACACCGGCATCATCACGAGATGGTGCCGGTGTTTCCATGATCCCCATTCCCATTGAGTCCAATAGGACGCAATGGTAATGGGGATTTACACCATTCCGCCTCTGGAATTCCCGGGAAACCGGGGTTGTAATGCCCCGGTAATTCCGGGAATCACAGAGGCGGAATGGTAATACGAGTCCGGCGGTAACCAGGCGGTTTTACCGCCTCGGTTACCGTCGGACTCGTAATGAGGCCCATCATCTTTTGGGCACCAGACACCCGGTAGCAGTGTATACCGATCACTGTAACCTGCAGGCTCTCTCACATGCAAAATGCAGGAATGCACGCCAGATTTGCTCGCATCTGTTTTTTGCCATGTTTAACTTTATTGTTACCTACCATCAGGTCCTCTTCATGGCAAGGCAGATAAGTTATCTAGGATAGGAGGAGATTTCGATGCTACTCAACCCGTGACTCCACTTCTACCTAGACGATCTGTGCTCTGTGTGTACGGCCTCTTCCCCTTTGCTAAATGGGATTCGATGCTGGGTGAGGGATCATCCCGCCGATGTCACATCCCTGAAAGCGCAACTAGTTAGCAGTTTACCTTACGTATGAGGGCTCCTGTATGTCCCTGACATCCGGACTGACTCCTTGCACTTGAGTGGTCTCACGACGCACGACTTACTGATCATCCAGGCCAAGGGAAGACCTTTGATCTACTGTACAGATGGTGCTGGTGGCCCCATATGAAGAGAGATGCTGCAGATTATGTTTCGAAGTGTGCTGCGTGTACACAATGAAAGACAATACCAGGTAAACCGATGGGTCTATTGCAAACCATGCAGATCCTGCACACACCCTTTTTCATGATCTCTATGGACTTTGTGGTCGAGATGCCACCAGTACAGGGTATGACCACTATTCTGGTAGTGGTTGATGCTTTCACCAAGATGGCACGTTTTGTTCCTTGTCGTGGTATACCTTCTTCTTCTGATTTGGCCACACTTTTCTTTGCAAACATTTTTCGGTTCTTTGGTCTGCCTTCCATACTTATCACGGATCGGGGATCGCATTTTACCTCCGGTTTCTGGTTGGCCCTAACCTGGTCTTTGAGTATTGATGCTCGTTTCTCTTTGTCATACCATCCACAAACCGATGGCCAGACAGAGAGTGAATGCTACTATGGAACAATACCTCCGATGCCTCTGCTTTTAGTATCTGTCCAACTGGTTCTCCAAGTTAGGGGCAGCAGGGTTGGCGTATAACAACTCTCACCATTCTTCAGTGGGCTGTTCTCCTTTTTATGCCTTGTACAGTCAACATCCTCGAATCCTGCCTCTTGTTTTGCCTTCCCAAGTGCATGTTCCACCCGTCAGTGCTGTGGTCCGGTCGCTTACCTCCATTCGCACAGCAGTACCGCAACATCTGCACACCCACCAAGATCGCACGAAGCAACAAGACGATAAGCATCACTCCCCAGCCCCAGATTATCAGCCTGGGGATAAGGTCTGGTTGCCCACCAGAAATGTACGTATTCCAGGAAAACCAAAGCTCCTCCTGTGGTATTTCGGTCCATACTTGGTCGACAAACGTGTAAATACGGCGGCCTTCCACCTGGCGATTCCCTCTAACTGGCGTGTCCATCCCGTTTTTCATGTCTCCTTATTGAGGCCTTATGTCACTAGCACCAGACTTCCTGTTAAACCCTCCTCCATTACTCTTCATGGGGAGGACGAGGATGAGGTACAGGCAATTCTGGACACCTCTGTCACAAAAGGCATCTGCTATTACTTGATCAATTGGAAAGGATACGGACCAGAAGATAGGACCTGGGAACCAGCTGTCCATATCCATGCCCCCCGGCTGTTGCGTGTATTCCATATTAACTATATGCGCACCTGCCGGAGACGGGGCTCTTTGCGGTGGGTACTGTCACACTCCGCCTGCTCCCAATGGCTTGGCAAGCCTGGAACACCAAGTGCCAGAGACACTGGTGTTTGCTGTGGCGCATGGCTCAACGAACGCTCTGGCGTTCACGATGGACTCCAATTCCCAGAAACCCCAGCACCCAAAGCTCAAGTGATGCGGCACGTCTCTGTACTCTCTAGATGCAACTGTACTTAATCAGACGAAGACTACCGGGCGACGCTCCTGAACCGTCGCGTTTGCCCAGGAAGGTTGCTCCGTGTTGTTCTGATCCTGCGACCCAGTATATTGTTGCCTTTTCGATCTCCTGACTTCCTGGTTCCCTCAACCCCTGCATCTTCATTTCTTTATGGCGAGTTACTGCATTTCCCTCCTCTGTGTCTGGTGTTTGCTCCCTTGGCTGGATTACCTGGCTCCCCTTGATCTTTGCTCATGTGTACTGGACTGCCTCATTTCTGTGTCCTTACTGGCAGATGAACTTGGACTCTTCTCCTCTGTAATACTCTGCTGCATCCTCTGAGGACTCCCTGGCTCACCTTTCTCCTGGAACTCTTTTTCCCCTGTGGAACTGAACTTGGACATTCTATTGGATTTCACATCTGGAACTGTTTGCTCTTTGGACTTCCGGCCTCCTGTAACTGTGTTTACCCCTAGATTGTGCCCTTGTGCTGCCTGGGTTAGGTATCCCCATTCTAGAAAGCTCTTCCCAGCCTATGCGGGAAAGAGCATCCACCTTCCTGTTTCGCACCCCGGGCCAGTATGTCACAGTGAAATCATGTTCCGTAAAGAACTGTGCCCATCTAAACTTCTGTGGAGACTGTACATTTGGCAGTCCGTAGATACTGCAGGTTGCAGTGGTCAGTGAATACTCTGATGGGGTAGCACGCTCCCAGGAGATGATGCCGCCATTCTTTAAAGGCTGCCTTGATCTCAAGACGTTCTTTGTCTGTTGCAGCATAATTCACTTTGGCGGGCAAAAACGTATTGGACCAGAAGGCCACTGGGTGCATCTGATTGGTTTCTGGGTCTTGCTGGGACAACACGCCGCCATGGCTGTGCTAGATGCGACGGTTTCCACCACGAAGGGAAGCTCCAAGTCCAGGGGTGTCTTAAAACTCTGCCGCTCTCCATCAAAAATGAGACAACACTCAAGGGGTTAAAAAAACTGCTAAAAACCTCGCTATTTAATCAATAACAATAATATAGCCATCTCAACTTGATGTAAATATATCTTCTCATGTATATATGCTTGTGTTATGAATATTTGTTTTATGTTCTATCTTTTGTATTGTTTGCCAATTTTTATTGCCGATATAATATATGCATTACCAAGCTGTCTGTAACCTCGCTGTGATATCTAAGGGTCAGGGCGAGTAACAAATGTAATAAAATAAAATAAATAAATGGTGCAGTGGTGAACTGTTTCTTCAGCCGAGCAAAAGCTTGTTCGGCTTCCTTGGTCCATGCAAACGTTTTGTTTTTTTCGAAGCAAGGACGTGATCGGATGCACTGTATCTGAGAAGTCTGATAGAAGTTAGCAAAGCCTAGGAAGCTCTAGCTCTGTACTGCTTTAACCGAAGTGGCTGAAGGCCATTGGAGAATTGCTTCTACCTTGCATTCATCCATTCAGACCCCTTTGGGTGTTAGTATGAAGCCTAAGAACTCCACTTCTGTCACATGGAAAGCACATTTTTCTAGTTTGGCATACAGGTGATGTTGTCGCAGCTTTTCCAAGACGGCCTTGACATGCTGCATGTGTTCTTCCACTGTCGCTGAGTAGATAAGGATATCGTCTATGTACACCATGGCACAAACATCCAATAGCTCAATTAAGACGTCATTCATAAAGAATTGAAACGCTGCTGGTGTGTTACAAAGGCCAAAAGTCATGACAGTGTATTCAAATAGGCCAAAGTTGGTATGGAATGCCAACTTCCACTCATCCCCAGCTTTCACACGCACTAGATGGTACGCCCCCAAAGATCCAGTTTTGTGTAGATGTTGGACTTTTTCACCTGGTCTAGGAGCACCTGGATTAACGGCAGAGGGTACCTGTTCTTGATGGTGATTTTGAGGAGCCCGCTGTAATCTATACAGGTGCTGAGGTCCCCTTCCTTCTTTGGAATGAAGAAGAGAACCAAGGAGGCAGGTGACTTTGAAGGCCGTATGAATCCATTTGCCAGGTACTGGTCCAGATAATTACGCAGATGTCAGCTCTCCTTCTCGGTGAGTGCGTAGATGCGACTATGTGGTGCATGGGACCCTGGAACCAGATCTATTTGTCAATGGTAGGGCCGGTGTGCAGGCAAAGTGTTGGCTTGCTCCTTCTGGAACACGTCCTGATACGCTTCATATTCTGGAGGCAGCTGTCCGATAATACCGATCACTACCTCATCCCTTCCTTGCGGGTGCTGGTTGAGGAGACAGGATTGGGCGAATAACAGGTACGCAAACATGCATCAGGGAAAGTTTGTATGCGTGTTCCAATCAATACTTGGGGGTTGTGGCACTACAACCAGGGCATTCCCAGGATGAGCTGGAACTGCGGCGTCCTGATTAGGTCAAAGACTATGCGTTCTTGATGACCATCATGACACAACAGTTCGACTTCTACGATACACAGGACCTGATGATCGTTGTGATCCATCAACAGAGACTATATTGTCTATCTTCTCCCTTTGCTGCATAGGAACACCTATCTGCTGGGTCAAAGAGAAGTCCATGCAGTTCCCTACCATGCCGCAATCCACATATGCCTCAAGGGTGTGTATTCTCTGTGGCTGTTCCGGGCAGAGGAGTATCACTGGGGTTGTGAGATGTGAGACCGTAGGTGTATTTTCCTTCCTCGACAAGCCGATCCCTATTCTTGTCGAGCCAAGGAGTTTTCCGACGGCTTGGCCATGTCTTCCTCAAGTCCCATACCAGAAACTCCCAATGGTTTTCGTGTCGATTTGCTTGGGCAATCTTTCAGGAAATGTCTTGCTTTTTGTCAATGTTGGGGCTCACCTGTGCTTCGGTGTCTGACTCGCAGGAAGATGAATCCGATTCCGTAGGTTCTGTAGCCCGGTCCGTAGTTCCTTTTTTTGAGAAGAGATAGGGTCTGTTCCGGAAATTCGCCACAGTGGTTGTGCTAGGAGGATGGACAGCAACCAAAGTGGGGATTCCCCTGCACAGCCCGTTTGAGGGGAAAAAGACAGTGGCATAAAAAACCTTTAGTCCTTAATGTAGATAGAGCTGAGTGGAAGTCTCTATAGTTCTTTCTTGATAGGGCAGTAATCCTTTCCTGAATGGATGTGCACAAGAATCCAGCAAAAGGCAGGCAAACGGTCCAAGCAGGAATTGAGCAGGAGCCAAGGAGGCAGGTTCCTTTTAGCAGGAATACAATGGAGGGAAAGGCAGATAAGTAAATCCAAAGAGTGGGTTTACAGAGATATGTAACAATGCTGGAGCAGGGGAAAACCTACATAAACAGATCAGCATGAAAAAGAAAGGGAAAGTAACAGCGTGTGTTGACAGAAAATAGAAGACCCAAGCCAGGAATAACTCACCTTAAGTTGTTGAGTTTGGATTAGAAAACAGGGTGAAAATGCATTCCAAGAGAAATGCAAGTCCGCGGGGTGCACCAAAGCCTGGAAAGAAAAGGAGCAGAGAGAAGGGCAGAGAGGCTGACAGAAAGAGGCACCGGCACAGAGCAGTCGGAAATGCTGAGAGAGGAGTAGGAGGGGTTAACAGAAAAATGGAAAGCCGAGAGCAGGCGGAAAGAAAGCACAACAAAGAAGGGAGCCGAGAAGGTAGCAAAACTGTACAGAGGACAAGAGGGGAACTACGAGAGCAATCTCTGACAAGAGGAGGGGTAGAACACAGAGGGCACTGGAACCGAAGGCACCAGCGTAGCGTAGACTGAAGGATCAGTTGCAACGCACTGAAGGGGCGTGGCTACCCCAATAAGAAAGCAACTGAAACGGAACAACTAGAATGCTGCTCTGTGCGCCGTGAAGGGTGAATCAATGGGGCTTCCACCGGGACCACATCTTCCATTGGCCTGCCTTCATGACACTTTTCCACAGTATAGGCACAACTGCTGGCGCCTCAGTCTTTCTCTCTTATCTGGTCAAAGGCTCTCTGACACTTCCCAACTGCATGGGCTCCGGCGGTCTCTCTGTAGAACAGGACGGGGAATCCCGTTGGTATACATAGAAGGGACGGCCCTCTGAATGGGATCGATCAGTCCTTCTTTCTTGCAGTCGATGGTCCAACTGCACCACCAGGTCAATGTACTCGGAACAATGTTCCGGAGGATTGACTACTTGCGCTAAGATGTCCTTAAGCTTGCTGCAAAGTCCCTGGTAGAACGTGGCAATTCTTTTCTCTTCCAGCCAATTAGTTTCAGCAACCGGTCTGTTAAAAGTGGTGATATATACCAAGAGGTCCTGCAATCCCATCCTCAAGGTCAACAATTCCCCAATCGAGGGCCGCAACTTGTGTTCTTCGAGAAAACAATTTATCTAGTTGAAAACACTGGAAGTTGTATAGGATAGGGTTGTCTCCGTTAACCAGTGGCACCGACCAGCTGGTTGCATGACCCCCCAGATAAGATAAAACAGACGCCACCTTTGTCTGACCGGAGGGAACGTCCCTTGTCGGCACATAAAATGAAGCCTACATTGGTTCATGAATATAGCATATTTGAGCGGATCCCCTAAAAAGAGTTAAGGTGGGGCTAGTGGAACCATAACTGGGGTGGTGACCTGTATCTGGGCGGGTGCTGCAGCTACACCATCTGGTGTGCCTGGTAAGGGAACCTGGCCAGCTTGGGTTCTGGTTAGGTGCTTTGCTAACTCCCCAGTTCTCTCCCTATTAACCCCCTGATAGCGCAGGTCTCTGAGCAAGCGGCATTACCTCCGCCCATAACTCCCCTAGCAAGGAAGCTAGCTGGTCTACCTCGGACATGGCCCTCAGGCAGGTCTTTAGGACGTGTGCTTAGCGTTCTGTAACGCCTACCTTCAGATGTCCTGCAGAAGTGCCCTGTCATCGGCCTCTGCTGGGTGTTAGCGGCTCCCTCCCCGTGATTAGGCGTGGTGCATAGTCCAAAACACTCCTTCCGTACCATATTCGCAAAGGGCACTTTGGCCCAGCGCACAATGCAGGTGGGAGTGTTTTGGGGTTTGATGTTTAAACCTGGTTGAAATGGTTGTGATGGCCGCTGGCCGCTGAGTAACTGGTGGGCTGGCTGCTTTGTGACCTATGAGTACAAAAATGAACTTTAATGTGTATCCTATACTATTCCCTCTCAACCTCCCTTCATCACACTTAACAGGCTGCAGGCTGTCAGCAGCAATTTCTCTCTCGGTACATGGGTGATGAATGCACAGCGAGGCACGTGTTTGTACGTTTTGTGAATGTCTGTGCGCTCCGTGTGTTCTGTGCGCAGGCCTAAATAATGCCTGCTTTCCTTTGCAGGGTTGCTTGCCTCCGGTAACCCGTGGATCGTGGAAGATGTGGCTGCCCTGTGGATATTGCAAAATGATTGCAAAACAAAGGTAAGCAGTTCCTTCAATCGGGCGGTTCTCGGCACGGGTCAGATAACATTCCTTACTGTGCTTTTCTCCCTCCTAGGTATCCGATGGTGTGCAGTGGGGCTCCGGCGGTGTAGAACTGGCAGCGAGGACTCCAGCGAGCATTGGGAAGGAACAGGGACGTTCAGCAGGTAAGCATAGGAAGCCTGAGGATCCAGAGCTGTTCGTAGGTTGCTGCAGAGCCGCATGTCAGGTGGATGGTAAGCGCTGCACTGCGACCTGGATTGCAGAGAAAACGCTAAGCACAGGGTGCGACCCAAGGCATGGTTTTATAGCCCTGGGCTGCACCCTTGAACACTAGATCACCAGTGATCTTTAAGTCTTGGAGTGCCTTAGAGCCATCTTGGATGGCAGTCTGTGGTATAGCTTGGTGGCCATCTTGGTGCAGGCCAACATATGCCAAGCATTGCCTTTGCCAGCCAGCAACCCTCTCAGTCCAAACCTTGCCAATGTGACTGTGTGGGGAGGTGCTTAACAGTTTGGCTGGTATGACAGTGCTGTGGTGTGGGGGCATACCCTGCCCTCTGCTGGAGATCATGACATGGTGGCCTCTTGGTTTCCTTTGCTTTTCCCCCTTGTTTTTCAAAGTCCTGAGAAGTCCTGGCTCTGTTCCCTTCCCCTGAATGGTTTTTGGTAGAAGGACCATATATGGATCTGGGGCTGCCTGCTGCCAGACTGTCCGTAGCCTTCCCAGGGACAGCTTGTTGTGGTCACACCCTTGGGCTGGAGCCTGAATGAATAGAGTGAGGAGTCAATTTGCATTCTGTGTTGTGGGTGTCTGGTTTTGGTTGTGTGACACAACGCGTGAGCCAGCCCTGACTGAACCTGGAATGAATGCAGTGAAGTGCTCTGAAAGGCTGGGGAGTTGCCCCCAATCCGCATCCTGTGTTTTGGGTGAATCGCCTGAATGCCTGTGAGCCTGATTGGGTGCTGCCTTCATGAATGCACTTGTGTGTGATTGGCTGGCTGAGCCTGACTCAACTTGAGTCAATGGGGCACATTTGTGTATAACTAGGGAACCCTCACGCACCTCCTTGTCAGAAGCTGAAAGTCGAAACTGAAGCAAAAATCTTGTATCCTGCAATCCAACTGGAGGAAGAAGTCTGCAGCTGCAACTCATCAAGTAATCCAAAGGCTGCTTTGCTGATTCGAGGACTGAACCAGAGAGGACCTGGAAAGGCAAGCTGTAGCTACGAGGGGACATTGTGCAACTGCTGCTCTTCACCCGAAGTGTCGTGGAAGCCATCCCTGTGTGCCTGGCATCCGGAAAATGGATTTTCGAGGGTCCAAAAGAGGGGTACCTGGACATCTTGCAGACAAGAAGTCCATCTGTGTCACCCTGGGTCCAGAGGAGTGTTTGTGACTGCTGGAAGTCAAGCTGGTGTGTATCGTCCAGAACAGGGGCCATCCTGGCATAGTGCTGCTCGACACCCAGAGCTGCCAAACTTCTAACCATATGAAGAAATCTTCAAGTGGCACTGCAGCCACGACATCCGTCCACTTTCCTGCACCGAAGAGGGTCCAGGGTCGCCGTCTTCAGAGGAAAGCCAACTGGTGGGTTTCCTGCTACCAATCCACAAAGAAAGCGTCTGAGCGTCCAGATTTGGTGAGGGTCTACAGTCGAGCCCAGTGCTTGAGTCCAAATCATCAGAAGCCACCCTGTTGTATGTGCTGCGGCTGCAGCACCGAAGAACCAAAAGGAGGTCAACCGCAAAATACCAAAACCCAACACCTACTTCTGCCACTGCACTCGTCGCCACCGAACGTCATTGACGCCCACCAAAGGACTTACCTTCTTCATTCAATCTTTGTCGAGGTCCACGGCAAGTTTCATCTTTGTGGTACATCCACAGCCGGCGTAGCAACCTGACATCAGAGACCACTGCGGCAGACCTGCATTGCATTGCTGCCTTTCCAACACTGCTTGGTTCCCTTCTCCTGCTTGAACCCAGTGTCCCAGGGCGGTCCATCCTCAAGGGGCATCAATGAGTGAAACCGAGAAACTTCACCACTTCACCTTCAAAGGCACCCAAGGTACTGTGACGAGGAAGAGCATCTTCCATGCCCAGGATTCATCCCAGGGTCCCAAATTTGTCTTGGATCCTGTTCTCCTGTGGCTTCCCAGGCACTTTGGGGTAGTGGGATCTGTACAAATAGAAATAGACTATTAATGAATGTATTTGGACTTGGCAGTAATATACAACCTTAACTTTTCCTTACAGGTTTCCCAAGTGGGGGGGATCCTCACAAAGTACTGCATTTTTGTATTTTGTATGTATTTATTCTTTATATAGCGCCTTACGCCAAAGTGCTGTACAAAAGCAATTTAAAGTACAAATGGATTTGAAACATGATCAAAGAAATACATAATAAACCAACAGTTCAAGAAAGCAAATAATACAAATGAAATTAGGATTGAAATAGAACATTTTTCAGAGCAGTGCGAAAAGCATAGTAAGAATCAACAGACCGCAGAGAAAAAGGAAGAGCATTCCAGTGAAAGGGAGCAAGCAATGAGAAAGAACGAAAACGTGATTGCGCACAAGGAGGACAAGGAACAGATAACAAAGATAACAAAGAGATAACAAAGAGAGAGATTGAGAACAGAGAGCCCGTGAAGGGGCATAGCAGGACACAAGGGGTGCAAGATAGACTGGTGCAAGGCCATGAAGAGATTTGAATACCATACAAAGAAAATTTAATTTAAGTCGTGAGTGAAAAGATAGCCAAACAAGACAAGATAACAAGGAAGACATAAAATCGGGAGGGGAAAGCAAAAAAAAGAAGACAAATTGAAGAGTTAAAGACAGACTTTAGAGGGGCAATATGAGAAACAGGAAGACCAAAGAGTAGTGTATAGCAATATAATAACCTTGAAAAAATAAGTGAAGATATCAAACGTTTAGTGGCACTAAAGGTAAGAAAGAGCCTAACCTTACGGATATTAAACAGATGAAATCGACAAGAACGGCAAGAAATAGAGATCTGTTAAGAGAAAGATAGATCAGTATCAAGATGAAGACCAAGATTACGGGCAGTAAGGGAAATAGGGAGGTGAGAAGGGGGAAACAGGACAAATGGAGGAGTGGTCAGAGAAGGAATAGTAGAGGCTGGAAAAAATGAGAACTTCAGTTTTAGAAGCATTAATGTTACAAACTTGATGGTCGTGCAGAGTATGGGCAACCCCTCTGTCCCCAAGTATCACACTGACAACACCAGAAATACTGTCTGTGTGATCTTTGAAGCCACAGGTGGAAGTCCGCAAGCCTGGACGTGGGACACAGCCGGAAGAACCCCTTGAGCGCTGCAAGGCAAGGTGCAATGGTGGTTAGAATGCAGGACAAGGTAAAGTATACGGAATGCCAAATACAAGAACACAATGTACCTGTGAGGATATGAAGGTGGTTCTGAAAAAGGCCGACGAGGCGTTGACCTTGAGACGGCTGTTGGGCCAGGCAGTGGGCAAGGTGAACACCTAGTGCAGGACCGTAATCCCAAATTGGTACGTGATTCGTGGAAGAAAACCAAACAGTCCGAGGTCAAAACATTCGATCCAGGTAGATAAAGGGTTAAGCAGAGCAGTCCGTTGGGCGAAGCGTAGCAGTCAAACCGGTAATCCAAAGTACAAAAACAGTTAAGGGACAAGCGTAGCAATCCGTGAAGCAAACCGTGGTCAGGCGATGGGTAAGATCCTTGGAACGAAGAAATGGGCGACACGTGATCCAGACGAAGAACAGCTGTGAAGCAACGCTTTCTGTTTCCAGGCATCCTTTATCCATCCGGCAGAAGTCACGTAATGCATGTATGGAACAGAAGCGTTGCGTTGTTGCTAGGAGACAGGGAATCACGGGATCCGCGGCGCGCAGTGACGCGCGGTTCTCCGCAAACGGCGCAAGCCGATGCGATGATGTGGAAACAATCTCCAGTTCAGCTGCCACAGACGTGAAGGGCGGTAAACGCCAGTCCTAACATTCTGTGACCGGGAGTGAGGGGTACGTGTGCCAGATTTTGTATGTCGGGTAGCAGCGCGAATGGGAGTTGTGTGCGGGGAGGGGCGTGACCTAGATCGTGTGGTCGGCGTGACAATTAACAACAAGAAAATGATCAGACATCCAAGTTTGGATAGCAGAAAGACAAGCCGAGAGATTCATATGAATAATAGGAGTAAAAGAAGAAAAAGACAAGAAGAGTTGGGTATCATCAGCATAAAAATGGTGAGATAACCCAAAGGAGGAAATAATAGAAGCAAGAGGAGAAGTATAAGGAGAAAAAAGAAAAAGACCAAGGACAGAACTCTGTGGGACACAGTGAGAGAGTGGAGAGGCGGTAGAACATGTTACAGCCCATGAGACCGAATAAGTGCACTTTGATAGATAAGAATGAAACCAAGATAATACAGAAACAGAAAAACCAAAAGAAGAAAGAGACAGGAGAAGTAACGTATGGTCCACTGTGTCAAAAGCAGCAGCGAGATCTAAAAGGATATGAATAGAAGAGTACTTAGCGTAGCGAGCTGAGAGCAGTGAATCACAGACCGAGAGAAGAGCTGTTTCCATTGGCTGAAGTGGTCGGAATCCAGATTGGAAGCAAGGAAGAATAGAATTCAGCAAGACAAATAACGAAACCAGCAAATAAACACATTTTTCTAAAGGTTTAGAGAGATAGGGAAGAAGAGAAATAGGAAAAAAATTAGAGAGTAATGATGGATTGAAATAGGGTTTTATCAGAATATGAATGATTACAGCAAGTTTAAAGAGCAGAGGAAAAGTAGAAGTGAGAAGAGAGATGTTAAAGAGACAAGTAAGATAAGCATTAGGAGAGGGGTAGAATAAGGGAATAAGAGCAGAAAGAAGAGGGCCAGTAGGAGAAGCCAGCGAAAGAAGCATAGAAATATCAGTTAGAGGCAGGAGTAAGGAGTAACACTAATAGCTGCAAAAAGAGTATCTACTTTAGAAATAAAGTAGGTAGAAAAATCAGAAGCAGTCAGAGTCAACTGGAGAAAGTGTTCATGGTCAGGAGAAGGAGGAGAAAGAAGACGAGAAAGCGTTTGAAAAAGACGTTGCAGACGAGTGGATTGAGCTTGCAAGAAATCAGAAAAGTATGAGCGCTTAGAAGAAAGAAGAGATTCATCATAGAGAGTGTGGTAAGAAGAAAACAGTGTTCAATCAACATCAGAGCGAGACTTACACCAACGCCTCTCAAGATGGCGAAGGGCTCTTTGCATTGAGCGTAGCCGGAAAGTAAGCCAGAGCCAAGGAGGCTTCAGAGAAGGAGAAAATGAGGAAGCAGGAAATAGATTGTCATTTGTACACTAAAGAAATAATTCTGCCTATGTTGTAATTATTGCCTGCCTTTCTGCAGTAATGTTTATAAGTTTAACCCGTGCCTGATCATTTAGATACTGTACCTAAGAGCCAGCCTGTATTACCTCTCTTGAGTCTCAGCCTTGGTTTCTCATCCAGAGCTATCTTAGAGAACCATGGCTGGGTGATCTGTGCCTATACCCCAACTATATAGCGGGCAGAAATACATATACCCCCTCCAGTCTTTACAGTCACTTGGCAAACTCTAGCATGTGGCCCTGCTGAATAAGGGATAGCACCCACTTGTCGGTGGTGATGTTCTGCCACTCGTGGAAGAATAGAGAAAATCTTCCTCCCAGTGGGATGCGAAAGTGGAAAGGCTGGACCTGAGGCAGGTCAGGTTGGTTTGGCTGGTTGTCCCCTGGCTTGCGAGGAACCACGTCAGTGTTGGTTGTCCCTGTAGGATTGAGACTTATTTCTGTATGAGTCTGCTGTCAAGTAGGAAGGAGCCTTGTACCAAGGCAACTCGAAGGAATAGGAATACTGTTAGACTTGTGTAGTTCCGGAGAAGCAAGACTTTCCCAAGCCAAAGGACTAGTGCCATTGCTGCAATGTGCCCAGAGAGTGGGCCGTGTCTGTGTCGTTCTTGATGATCTGCAATGTTTTGTGCACCTTCCTACCGAGGAGGTCAATGCCACTGAAGGCATGTCTACCACCTTTGTCTGAACGTCTGGCCAGAAATTGGTATCCTTGAGCCAGCCTTGCCTGCAAAGTACAGTGCCATTCCCCAGCTGCCGAAACCCAGTGTCCACTATGTCCACGCAGACGGATATTGAATGATCACGGAGAAGGGTGTTTCTTATCATCCGGGAGGAACTCTAGGGTGGGTTCCATATTGAACCACGTCAGGCTAGCCATGGCATCGGCTGCTTTGATGGTTGTAGTAGCTATTGTGACTATCATCTTCTCAAAAGCATCCAAACGCTTTCCTTCCTTGTCTAGGGGACTGAACAGGAAGAAGAAGGGTTGGCAGTGCCTTTGCGGGCCGTCGCTGACACCACTGAGTCTAGAGTAGGTTGTGTGCTTAGATATGTAGGTGCAGTGTCTGGGACTCTACACTTTATGTCAAATCTCTCCTTCTTGGGAGGAGCAGAGGAGGGATTGGTTATTATTAATAAACCATCTTCCCAGATGTTGTGCAGCAGGAGTATGGTTACGACTGATTTTCGGCGCTGCTCTCGCCGACGTTAGTGCAAGCAGTTCTTTTTTTGTTCTTCAAGGGCCAGTCCGAACATCTTTGTCGCTCTGGACATCAGGGTGCGGTAAGACCCAATTTCATCAGCTGGAGAATCCCGCAGAGGAATTTCGTCCGGTTCGCCGAAAGCAGGAATAAGGTCATCAAACTCATCCATCGCTGTGCCCCTGGTGTGTGTGGAGACCTGGTTGTCAGGTGCATCATCTTCTGACTCTGTATCCATCAGTTGTACTGGCACGGGGGGGGGGCAGTGTTCCCATGTAGGGCGAGGGGGAGCAGATGTACAACTTGTGCTTGGTTGGGGTGGCTAAGGTGCTGAAGGGTCAGGCAATCTGTGCTGAAGCTCCATCACTAAGGATTTTTGAGTGGCTAGGATGTCTAAGGGAAATTCCTAGGAGTTGCCGATGGGACTACCCCTGGAGGTAAAATTGCCTTATGCAGAGGCACGTGCGCCGGGGTTGCCTCATCATCGTTGTTGTCGGAAAAGACTTTGATTGGCTCTTCCAGAGCTGTATCGGGCTGGAGGATATCTTCAGGCGGAGACATCAATGAACCTGCTCTCTCTGGGGTGACTCCAAGAGCTAGAGAAAGAGGACGGGCAGGTCGGGGCAAGACAGTCAATGCAGATGTCTTTGCCAATTAATTGGTCGACGGTGGAGGAGACAATGGTGCTGCAGGAATAGCCTTAATCGCGGTTGAAGGAGATTTGATTGATGTCGTTGACAGTGATAACGTTGACTGTTTTCAATTGCTCGATAGATGGGATCGTCTTCGTAATCATCGATGGGATTGTCTTCATGATCGTCCACGTGGTCGTGTTCTTAGACACATCATTAACGATGTTGTGGTCGAAGATCTTTGCGTCTGTGTCGACAGGGTCATTGAGCTGTCGGTTGAACGGGTGAATACGTACACTCCTGAATGATGTGAGTCAGATGCAGGCAGTAGAGGCAGTTGTCGTGGAGATTCTCCACAAACACATTTTTCAAGCCGCACCCGGCACAGGCCTTGAGCAAACTTTTTCTCCTTGTTTCAGTCATGGATTTAGGCCTCAGCGTCGGAGAAGAGTCGAAGATAAGAACCCGTTCATGGAGAAAAAACGATGACAGTACCGGAGTGAAATTCAATGTGTCACAGACCACAAGATCTTCCAACTGTCATTAGAGGTGAAGTTCTTTATTGAAAACTGTAGAAAACGTAACTCACAACACGAAAAGTGCACTTCGCCAAAATCTGAAGATGGGCGACAGGGGTGGAGCTAAGGTAGCCCTTGCTATTAGTGTGGGCAGTATGACCCAAAATTACTCTACTACAGCACTAAAGTGACTGACGTTTTTCAGTTTAAATAAAAACTGCTCTATGTACAGAGGATTCCTAGCCTGACGACTCAAAATATTTGTAGCATTTGAATCTATGAAAGATTGTAACGCTCACCTGATTCTCGCAGAGGCGCCGGTCTTGACTGGGCGACTACCGTATCTTCAAAAGTGATGTGCAGCACCCGGTTGGCTCTTTGGGCTGGACCTCTGTGCACTGTATGCCTGACTCGAAGAGTAAGATGTCTGCAGATAGAAAATATGGGATTAATGAAGTGGGGTTATTGGGGTGTCCCTATCTCTTTCCTTTTCTCCTCTCCTGTAGAACCCCAAAGGTTAACGCTCTCACCTTAGGTAAGTGAATGCCGAGCTCTCCATCTGCCTCGGGGCAGGGTGCTGTAACCAGTTTCTTCACTGGATAGGTAGCGCAGGCCTCTTGACTTCAGAGGACTGCTGTCCGTCGTTTACTTCACGAACGGTGAGTTCCGAGTATTTCAAATGTCTTTAAAAGTCTTTTGTAATGCTGTCTCTTATTTTGCAGGGTTCCGGCGATGGCGGTTGACTGGCTGAAGTGAGTTGAGGATGGACCCGTATGCGGAATAGGAGCGCCTGGAAGCGCGTAAGTAAGCGCTTGTTGCTTGCTTCACGATGCGTACTAACTGTCCTTTTATTTTGCAGGTACCAGTTCGGAGCTGCTGAAGGATGCCGGAATGCCCACTGAGTTCGGCGTGGATGGAGTAATGGCACGTGAGTATTTAACGTTACCCAATGTCTTTAAACGCACCTTCTTTTGTCTTACAGATGCGGGATGCAGCGCCGAAGGCCTCCGGAGCGTGCAAAGAGTTGGTAAGCTTTTGTCTTTCAGATGCCGGAATGCAGTGCGATGACCACCGGAGCGCGTGAAGAGTAGGTAAGCCTTTGTCTTTCAGATGCAGGAATGCTGCGCGAGGCGTTGATGACAGCCGATGGACCAGGTAAGAGATGCGCTGTCACTGAAGACCGTAGTGCTAACCTGTTCTTTCTTGTCTTTATAGATGTTGCTGAAGACTGGATTCAGGATGGTAAGCCTTTTTCCTTTAGGCCCAGGATCACATGCAGAAGACACGATGAGCGTTCTGCTGCAGAGGATGCAGAATAACGCAAAGCAAGATTCATCCATCGGGTGTGGTTTAAATAGCCTCCTGTAGTGCTTCCTTCCTGCTAGTGTAGTGTCTCCTTCCACAGCCACGCCTAGGTAAGAAAAGAATTCCTGCTTTCCAGAAGAGTTCCAGTGTTCTGAACCTAGGGAGTGGCTCCTGCCCCACCCAACAGGAAAAGTAGTCCCAAACAGAAGAGGATCAGGGGTTCAACTGGCAGGTAAGTAAGCAGCATGGTCTGCTGCAGGTAAGTCCACCCAAGCATTATGAGCCCGGCACTTGCAGCGCTGGGACTGGGCATATTTATGAGCCTGGCGCCACTGGCGCCAGGACAGGGTCCAAAAGGTCCCAATTGGGACTGGCTGGCACTCGGAACCTGGGTTGTGGGTCTGCTTCCAAGGGAGTTGGGTAAGTCCTGGCCTTTTGGAAGCAGAGATCATGACAGTACCCCCCCTCAAGGCCCCTCCCAAACCGGGCTTCCCCGGGGGTTTTGGCTTGTCAGGAAATGTTTGATGAAATCTTTTGATTAGACGAGGAGCGTGGACATATTCTGCAGGTTCCCAGGATCTTTCTTGAGGGCCGTAGCCTTTCCAGTCAATTAGGTAAAATAGCTTAGATTTGGAGATCTTGGAGTCCAGGATGCTTTTGACTTCAAACTCGAGTTCTCCATCAACTAGGATAGGTTTTGGGGATTTAGTATGTCGGGTTTGAGGTTGCACGGGTTTTAAAAGAGAGACGTGGAAGACCGGATGTATCTTCATGTGAGGGGGCAAGTCTAACTTGACCGCTACTGGGTTTACTATGGTAGTGATGGAATAGGGACCAAGGTATCTTGGGTTGAATGTGCGTGGTCCTTTTAGAGGTAGATATTTGGTGGATAACCAGACTTGATCTCCTACTTGATATTGGGGGGCTTCCTTCCGATGTTGATCTGCTCCTTTCTTATATTGTTCCTTAGCCCTTTGAAGGTGAGAAACGGCTTCCTTAAAAGCTTGGGTGATTGTAGAGTGCAGGTAGTCTACTGCTGGTGTTCCAAGATCTTGGGGTGGATCCAACTCTGAGGTTCGAGGGTGACAGCCGTATAAAAGAAAAAACAGGGTTTTCCCAGTTCCTGAGTGGACAGAGTTGTTGTAGGCATATTCGGCTATCCAAAGGATATCTTTCCAAGTTTTTTCAGGTTGTTGCAGCATGCAGCGTAAATACTGTTCCAGAGTTTGATTGGTCCTCTCGGTTTGCCCGTCGGTTTGAGGGTGGTGACTGGTCGATAATCTCACATCAATTTGAGCCGACCGACAACAACTTCTCCACAAATGAGAAATAAATTGACTACCTCGATCCGAAATTAGCACTGAAGGAAAACCGTGCAGTCGGACGATGTTTTCGAGAAATTCTCGGGCCAGAGTTGTTGCTGTTGGCAAGCCTTTGAGTGGAATGAAATGCGCCATCTTGGATAATAAGTCCACGATTACCAGGATCGTATTGTATCCAGAGCATGGAGGTAGGTCGGTGATGAAGTCCATAGAAAGCGTATGCCAAGGGCGAGGTGGGATGTCAATAGGGCGTAAGAGGCCGGCTGGTCTTTCCTTTTGACTCTTGTTTTGGGCGCATACTCCACAGGACATTATAAAGTCTCTGATATCTTTTTTCCAAGACGGCCACCAGAAGTAGCGCTTGATCTTTTCTGAGGTTTTGGCCATACCGGGATGTCCTTCCATTAGAGACTCGTGATAACAAGAGATCACCTTTTTCTGTAAATCTGTGCTGGGCAGGTATAATCGTTCTTGGAAATACAATAAGTTGTCCTTTACTGCAAAGTCCTTTCCCTGCAGATGCCAATTCTGTATTTCTGCTGGAGTTATAAGTTGCCTGGTTTTATCCTTAATTTCCTCTATGGATTGTGTGGTTATTACACCCAGAATTCTTTGTTCGGGAATGATAGGTACAGGTTTAGGGTTGGTCAAGTGTTCCTCCACTCCCATCCGAGAAAGGGCATCAGCTTTACCGTTTTTTGTACCAGGTCGATAGGTAATTATGAAGTCAAACTCGGCAAAGAATAGTGCCCAACGGAGTTGTCTAGAGGATTGGGCTTTTGCGGTTTTCAAATATTGCAGGTTTCGGTGATCCGTAATCACAGTAACGGTGTGTCGGGCCCCCAGAAGATAATGCCGCCAAGCCTTAAAGGCAGACTTGATAGCCAGAAGTTCCTTATCAGTAATAGTGTAATTGATCTCAGGAGGCGAGAATTTGCGAGACCAGAATGCCACGGGATGTAACTGATTGGTTACTGGGTCCTTCTGTGATAGAACTGCCCCCATGGCAAAGCTCGAAGCATCAGTTTCAACGATGTAGGGGAGTTTGGGGCGAGGATGTTTTAGAATTGGTGCAGAGATAAATTTTGTCTTCAAATTCTGGAAAGCTTGTTCCGCCTCGGTAGACCATTCAAAACGTTTGTTTTTCTTTAACAAGGCGGTGATGGGCTGGACTATTCGAGAGAATTCGGGGATAAACCTGCGGTAAAAGTTGGCGAAGCCTAACATGCTTTGAACCCCTTTTACGGAGGATGGTGATGGCCATTTGAGAATTGCATCGACCTTCCTTGAATCCATACGCACTCCGCTAGGTGATAATATGAATCCCAAGAATTCAACTTCAGTCACGTTGAAAACACATTTTTCCAACTTAGCGAAAAGTCTGTGTTGACGCAACCTCTCGAGGACCATTTTCACGTGTTTCCGATGTTCAGATTCCGATGAAGAATAAACGAGGATGTCGTCAATGTAAACGACAACACATACATCTATGAGTTCTCTGAGGACATCGTTCATAAAATATTGAAAGGCGGCCGGGGCATTGCAAAGTCCGAAGGGCATGACCTGATATTCAAATAGCCCATACTTGGTGCGGAA